>NC_136058.1:31314001-31736110 GCF_964261635.1 Lissotriton helveticus
ATAGGAGCTTTTAGTGAGGGGCAAAAGGCCCACTGGTGAGCTTTAGCTAATGCATGGCGAGTGTAGGGCTAAAAGAACAAGATAGCGGGGAGTGCATTCCTTTCAAGTCTGATGCGGAGGGTGGGGGAGCGGCAGCCTTTGAAGTCTGATGGGGGGGCAGGGGAGCAAATGGTGAGGCAGGGTGGGACGGAACGAGCATATGGGGTGTGAGCGATAACGAAAGTAAGAGGGGGAGCAGGAAGTGAGGCCGAGCGCGCGCTGGCGAAAGCAGTCCAGATGCCAGCTTCGCGCTTCAATGCCTCGCATGCACTGGCCATAAACCGCATTTTTAAAGCTCTTTGGTAGACTTTTCTTTTCCCCTTACTATAATCTCGCCAGCAATGCGCAAGCGCATTGTGTCAGGCGAGACCTGACAATTACCTCGCCATGAAAAATACATTCACTCACGAACCATATTTATTTTGTCTACACCCATAGGCAAAATTGTCTCTTGCCTTGAGGGTGCGTCTGCTTCATCCAAGGCACACCTATTGCTGGCACTGGATGTAGTGTCCCCTCCCCCCCCCTTCTGCCCTCCACTCTCCTTGATGGCCTTGATAGCTCTTTTTTATGTTTCTGGAAAATGATGCATTAGGCCCTCTATTTCTTCCCACTGTGTCTAGTTATTACTTCCTAGCAGCCCCGTGGAATTAGCTCTAAACCACTGTGTAGCAACACTGAGCTACTCATTTTACTGCTGCAGCTATGTTTTTACATGGCAGTGTATCATCTGTTCCCTGCATGAATTAGTCTTTCCTAGCTGAGGGTACAGCAGGGGAGTCCAGGGCAAATTTCGGTGGATATAGAGCAGGTCTTGTGGGATGGCTTAAATAATTTTTCTTGGATGGTCAAGAAAGAGGAACTTTGTGTAGTGCTACCATCTTTTCAATAACTACATGATATGAGTAATGTCATCTGGGTGGATACTTCTTGGCAGCTGATAGGTAAACTGTTTGTCAGATCCTGAGTGTACACACAGTGGAGATATTGAGGATAGTAGGGTAGATGCAATGTTTGTATTTTTTGGGGGGCATTTCGCCAACGTGGGGAGGGCGGCGTCGGCCGGACGAGCGGCTGCCCTGGGCCCGGCGAGAGACAGTCACGGAGCTAGGTCAGAGTGGTGCCCGGTGGGGAGACGGGCGGGGTGGTTGCTGAGCCACATTGCCATTTCAGGGGTCAGGTCGGGCCCCGGGCTCACCTCTGCCCGCACTACCTGAACGGCGATCTGCCGCGCTGCCTGAGAGGTCCGGGCCCCGCGAGGAGGAGGGCAGGATCGATACGTGCTGGGGGCCACAGTGGATCTTGGGTGGCCCGGCGGCGGGGGCTCGGCAGGGCCCCGCAGCGTATCGGGGGTCAGATCGGACCCCGGTGCCTAATGTTGGAGGAGCAGACTGTGTGGTGACTCCCCCCTGGCGTGAGGCCTAGCGGATCAAACACTGCTGACCGGTCATCTTTGGGAGCTGGCTGGGGGGTGAGGCGGCTCTCCGCGGGCTGCGGTGTGAGAACTATTCACTGTATCGCCATCTTGTCGCGGAGTGGCTGGCGGCAAGCGATATTTGCTGGGCAACATCAACTGGAAGACAGCCGGAGGGAGACCCCCCCCATCCTTGACAACATCATGACACGAGGTGGAGGCGGAAGTCAGGGTAAGCAGGGCCCCATTGACAAATTTACTGAAGCCGCCGGCGCAAAGGGGGCGCATACTCCGGTGCCGGACAATGCTGCGCTCCTGGCTGCGATCACGCAGTCCAGAGATGTCTTAGACGCTAAGATTGGGGCAGTGGGCTCGGACGTTATGCTCCTTAGGCAGGATTTGCGAAACGCCGTGGAACGCATAAAAGGCGCAGAAACGCGCATAACAGCCGTAGAAGACGACATGACTACCCTAAAAAAGACGGTCGTTGCCCTTGAAAGGATGCAGAAGGGACTGGTGTCGAGAGCGGAGGAGGCGGAGGGACGCGCCAGGCGCAGCAACCTTCGCTTCCTGGGGTTTCCAGAAGATTGCGAAAAGGGCAATGCAGAGCGTTTCCTGACACAGTGGCTGGAGGGATGGACGCCGGCCGACACTCTTTCGCGCTGCTTCGTGGTAGAAAGGGCCCATCGGGCTCTGACGCAGAAACCTCCGGTGGGGAAGCGCCCTCGCCCCATGATTGCCAAACTGTTAAATTATGCCGACAGAGACGCTATCCTGAAACAGGCGAGATTGAAGGCCCAACTGATGTTCGAGAACTCTCATTCTTATTTTCCCGGATTACACGAAGTTGGTGCAGCAGCAGAGACAGTCTTTCGCCGCGGCCAAGGCCCGCCTTCGGGGCTTGAAGCTACCCTATGCCCTGCTTTACCCAGCGCGATTGCGGGTTATCTTTCAGTCCCGCACCTTCTTTTTTGACACCCCGGAAGCCGTCTTTTAGTGGACGGACGAGACTGTGAGGGTACGCGTCAACACAGCAAAAGGCGGGGAATCCGACTCCTCAACCGGGGGCCCCTCTGGTAGGGGTCCTGAAGACCAGCGAAAGCGCAGAGGCAGATCTCGCTCGAGTCGCAGCTCACACTCACGATCAAAAACACGTAAAGATAAGGAATCGCAGGAGGCCAATGAGGATGTGCCCTGAATGTGGGGGGAAATGACAATTGCTCATCCATTTGATTGTTAACTTTGACCAGGGCGCTTTAGCTGGGCTGGAGGCCACGCTTGCTCCGGGTCGGGAGGGGGCGACAGCCTAGTTAAACATGGGCTGTGCTGAGGAGATCCATTGGAGGGGGTGCTCCCAGGCTCCCGGTTGGGGCCGGGAACACGCCCGACCACGACAGGTGCTTCCATGGTTGGGAGGTGCGGGGTGGGGGGGGGACTTGTTGGGGTTCGGGGTTGTTTTGGTTCAAGGGAAGGGTCTGCTTCCGATCCGTGGTGGGTACTGCCGTAGTTGCCTACGGCGCGACATGTACAAAATATATGCCTTTACACAAATGTCATCAGATACTATGGGATCATGGCTAGGTCCTTGAGGGACACGCATACCGAGTTGGAATGCGCGAGGGATGCTGGATAAGGTGAAGAGGGGGGCTGTGTTTGCTTGGGCCAAGAGAAGGGGAACTTATATACTGCTACTGCAAGAAAACCATCTATTGGGCACCAAAGCGCTATGCCTTCAGCGAAATGGCTTCACACAGGCCTTTCACTCTGGTTTCACGAGAGGGTCACTGGGCGTGGCTATTCTGGTACATCGTAGAGTCCCCTTTACCCATAGACGCACATGGCTAGACGCACAGGGCAGGTATGTGTTCGTACAAGGTGAGATTGGGGGTGAGGTGGTGATCATTGGTAGTGTGTACGCGCCGCCCCCGCTGCAATGGGCCCTGGTGGAGAAGCTGATGTCTATTTGGGTGGACATGCCTACTGTTTTATCCATTGTGGGGGGGACTGGAATGACATCATGGATGTTTCGTGGGACAGATGGTGTGGTGCCGCTGGCGCAGTGACGGGGAGGGAGGGGCAGGCGACTCAGTTGAAAGCAATGGTCATGGGGTTAGATTGGGTTGACTCCTGGAGGTACAAACAGGGGGCGTGTAGGGAATTCACATACTTTTCCTCAGCGCGAGACTTGTTCTCGCGTTTAGATTACATCTTCGTTCCACGGGCAATGGCCTACAGGCTTCTGTCGGCGGAGGAGATTTTACCACGGGCACTATCAGACCACTCCCCGATCTCTGTCGTGGTCGACACTGGGCGCACCTGGCAGCCATTCAGGTGGCGCCTGTCGCCTTGGCAATTAATGCAGCCCTCCTATCGCGCTCACATGACTTGCGAATTGGCGCACTTCCTGTCCACAAACGCGGGCCCAGTGGAATCCCCAGCAGTGCTGTGGGAAGCGATGAAGCCCACTATGCGGGGAATTGATATCTCATGGTGCTCAGCGGCGTGGAAGGAAAAGCGTAGGGACCTGGTGCGGCGAGAGGCGGAATTGGAAGACCTAGAACACAGGGGACGGGGGGAGGACGGCGGACGGGAGAGGCGTCAGCTGGTGCTGGCGCAACAGCAATATACTTCGGTTCTGTTGGATGAGGCCCGTCAGGCCTGGCTTGCCACACGTAGCTGCATATACCAGTGGGGCGACAAGTCTTGCAAAATGCTTCATCGCCTGTGTCAGGGCATCATGCATGCCCAGCCATTGCCCCAGATAGTCACCCCGGATGGGGAGCCGCTGTTGGAGCCCAGTGCGATTGCGGGTAGCTTTGCCTCATATTATGAGTCCCTGTATGCGCCCCGGGAGTGCCTGGATGCCGAAATGGTGCAGCGATTCATAGATGACCTTCCGCCGAGGGCCGTCTCGGATGAGGTCCGAGATGCATTGGACCGGCCACTGACGGACGACGAACTGGCCACGGCCCTGGGCGAACTGAACTCGGGCAAGGCGCCGGTCCGAATGGGTTCCCGAGCGAATTCTTTAAACAATATGCGACACAGTTGACACCCTACTTCCGGCCGGTCATTGAGGAGGCATGTGAGAGTGGTACGCTGCCCCCGGATTGGAGACATGCGGAGGTAGTTGTCTTCTTGAAGCCGGGGCACCCCCCGGAGAGACATGAGTCCTGCCGTCCAATCTCGCTGCTCAATACCGAGGCCAAGATACTAGCAAAGGCCCTCGCTAATAGACTCAAGCCCCACATCACGGAATTGGTGCACCCGGACCAAGCCGGGTTTATGCCTCAGCGGGCCACTCGGCATAATATCAGGCGAGCTCAGGTTGCGATTTCGGCCTGGCGGGGCCTGGGAGAACGGGCTGCGCTGCTATTGGCGGACATGGATAGGGCGTTCCACTCCCTGAGCTGGACGTATTTATTTGCCCTATTGGGTCGTCTGAACCTAGGCCCCCGATTCCTGGCTTATGTACGGCTCCTGTACACGGACCTAACGGCAGCGGTGCGAGTGGGCGGAGGAATATCCCGCTATTTCGGTATCCAGCGGGGGACGAGACAGGGTTGCCCCCTCTCCCCTTACCTATTCACACTCGCAATGGAACCCCTTGCGTCGTGGGTGCGGATCGACGCCCAACTGAGGGGTTTCCAGTGGTCGACTGATGTGGCAGATAGGATAGCCCTATACGCAGACGATGTGCTGTTTTTCCTCACCGACCTGGAACGCTCGGGCCTCGCATTCTGCGAATCCTACAAATCTTTGGTGAAACCTCGGGTCTCTATATGAACCCCGGGAAGTCCACCCTCTGGACTCTGGGGGGCCCACAGCCCATTGGAGAGTGGGCCAATGGGATTCAGGTGGCCGCAGATGGAGTAAAATACTTGGGGGTATACCTCATGGAGGATGTGTCCGTAGCCCTGGAGCGTAATATTGCCCCGGTGTCGGAGCGCACGCGGGAAGATCTCAAAGCATGGGCCAGGATGCCGCTCTCCATTCAGGGCAGATCTGCCATTTTTAAGATGGTGGCGCTCCCGCGTTTACTATATCAATTGCAGAACCATCAGGCGCTAGTCCCACAAGTTTGGTTTCGGTGCCTAAACGCGGCATTGAGTGGCTTTCTGTGGGAAGGGGGCGCAGTGGGGGGTGCATTGCGGACTTGCTTTCGCTCCACTTATACCGGAGGGCTTGCCACGTCGGACGTCCTGTCATACTATCAGGCATCCCACCTCCTAGTACTGAACGACTGGTGGTACGCGGACAGGAGAGACCCCGCATATGCGGTGGAACGTGCCCTGATGGGCTCTGCCTCCTTACACACGCTACTATACTCGGCTTCTCTTCGGGGATCCCTGCCATCCGTCACGCAGGTGGTCTTTCAGATTTGGCGGCAGGCCCTACGTAGGGTGGGCTGGTGGAATGTCCTGACATTAGAAACCCCATTGTGGCAGAATGGTAGAGCGGCCCTAGTGGGCTTCCGGAGTTGGGACGCGATAGGCATCTCTACATTAGGTGACGTCATGTCGGGGGGGGGCGTGCTTAAGTCATTTGACACTCTGCGGGAGGAATTCGAGATGCCACGTACCCAATTTTATAAATACCTCCAATTCCGACATGCTCTGACCCCGTATCTTCAGGGAGTGGAAGACATCCCAGAATTCAGTCCCATCGAGGCCAAGGTCTTTATGGGGGAACTACCAGACAAAAAGATATCCCGCATCTATCAAACGTTAGTGCGCCACAGCTCCACAGACCTTGCCCAACTCAGGACCAAGTGGGAGCGGGATGTTGGGGAGCTAAACGAGGAGGATTGGGTGGAGGCGCTAGAGGAGCCCAGGGGAGCAGCCATTTCCACGCGCTTGCGACTGATACAATTCAGGTACCTTCATCGTACGTACTACACTAGACAGCGCTTGTGGAGGGCGGGATTGATAACATCCCCAGATTGCCTTAGGTGCGGTTCAGAAGTGGGTATGCTGCTGCATACGGTGTGGGATTGCAGGGGTATACAGCGGTTCTGGGATAGAATATTTAGTTGCTTGAATGAGGTCTTGGCCTGGGTGCTTCAGAAATATCCCAAATTGGCCCTTCTTCACGTGCTGGCTGGAGTGGGGGGCAACCGATATAAGCGTCATTTACTACTGTTGGGACTAACCCTGGCCAAAAGGGACATTGCGAGATCTTGGAAGGCGCCCCGAGCCCCGTCACTCATAGCTTGGCAGAATGGGATGGACTTCTGTATGGGCCTGGAACAGCCAGTATATGTAGCAAGGGGGTGCCCGCTTAAGCATTACAGAATATGGAAGCGGTGGGCGGACTATCGGGGCCTGGACCTGGAACCGCCTCCGGAGGAAGATGTATTACAGCTCACTTAACAGCCTGACAGCCTGTGATATGGGCGGACACTGTGGCACGTTTGGCAAGTGTACCATGTTCCTAGCATGACACGGGCGGAGTATGCAGTGACGCGGGAGGGGGGGTTGTGGGTGGGGTGTGGGGGCGGAAGGGGGGTTGTGCAACCTTGCATTTCTTTGTTTCAACTGTTTGATGGCCAATGAAAAATGCTTGCATGTCACTGTACTTGATAATTTGCCTCTAGTGATTGTCTCTGTTTGTCGGAGCGTTACTGGATATGTTTCTACCATGCAACCAATAAAATCTGTTTTCAAAAAAAGAAAAAGCACTTTTTGCTTTATATTCTGGTCTTCACTAGCATTTTGTGAGATAAACAGGGGACTGACTGGGCAGACTGGATAAGACATTTTGTAGATTCTTTCCAGACTGTTAAAGCTAAGCACTAAGTGGTCTTTAAGTGGTTCAGAAAGCAGGAACAAAGAAATACAAAGGTAACAGAACAGCATGTGCATTATTTATAATTTTGAGCCTAAGGTAAAGACCTCTATCAAACCAGAGACATATTCTCAGTACATAAATGTCTTACCACAGGAGGTGAAGTAGTTGAAAGTCCAAAAGGGGCGGGTAGATTCATTTTATTCATTAGATGTAGAACCTGGAAATATGGAAAACAACTTGAGAAAATAACTACTTAAAATAAATATTCGAGTCATAGTAAATATGATGGTAGGATACTACAAACACTCTGTTTCCTTTCATGATGCAACCAAATCTGTAAAGGAGAACTAACCAAGGACAATTATTGTGATCATGGCTCATCTCTGTTTTGTTCCCCTTCCAATGAGACCTCTTATCAACGCTTTACTTTTAAATCTAGTTTTCAATGCAATCGCAAGGAGCCACCTTCACATTTGTCTTTAATCCTACTGTATTTTTATTAATGTCTACAATGCAGTTGGACAGGTGCCCCTTTTCATTGATGTCTCTCTTGCAAAATGTCACAGATATAATGAAACATCAGTGCACTGCAAATTCACAAGTCTCTATGCAGTTCGTCCCTTCACAGACTCAAGTGGCATCTTAGCTAAGTCTGCAGTCTTTTCAAACCAGATAGGTTTGGTTCGAATTCGGATTCTGATGGGATTTTTTTCTTTTCAGAGGCAAAGTATTCTTCATAGTTTTCAGACAATCGGAGAATGAAATTTAAGTACTTAACATTTCGCATTCGTATAAAAAATACATTGTAGTAATGCGGTCATGAAGCTCCATAGTGTGATTGCTAAACCACTAAACGTTCCAGTTCAGACAGAGTTGATTTGAGTGTCCCTCGGATAACGGACTTCTTTAGGGTGCAATTTTATTCATTATGCTGATAGGCAACACATTATATATAGTAAATTGCTCCTGAAATAGAAAAGTGAACAGTACATATGAAGATTTACCAAAGTACTTACTACTATTTATGTGCAAAGGAAGGGGTCATGACTCTCCAGAGCGAGGCCTCGAGGAGATTCATGATGCCCACTCCTCCCTTAATAGTAGCAATAAATAGCATATTTCACTCAGTATATCTAGATGTCTAGTTCATGCCAGATTGTTTTAATACATTCAGAAGACATAAGAGGATATGTATCCAGAGTACAAGCAGTTAAAGCATGTAGTAAAAATGTTAAATAGATAAAATATCTCATTCAAACGGCTTGATGTGTATTATTCCAGCTTGTTTCTTTTGTGAAGTCATCAGAACATGCAAACTGTCAGGCACAAAGCAGTACTTTCTCAAGTCAGCATGTATTGTGGTAATAATGTGGAAATTAAACTGTACACTATTGTGCTAATGGACTTTCTGAACTTCCTTTAATGGTTCATATATATATTTACTGGCATGTCAAACACACACACACATCGAGAAACTATCGCATACTTGTCTTATACCACTTATTCATACCTCATATGCCCACTGAAAGCTTCCTAAGCCCTAGAACAACTTTATATCCTACTAGTATCTTCATACCCTAAAGTATGGGCACATATGAACAGCCACATACACATACGCCCAAGTCTATAACTGTTTATCAATACAGCATCCTTAAGCTCAACCACCATGTCAACCCCTCTTTCTGAATGGCCAAGAAGGGATTGTGGTCATACATATTAATGCTACACCAGTGAAAAGAAATGTGGACAAAAAACATGCTATTTGGTGCAAGAACACTAATAAATATATATTAACTCATTTAAATATAATTGTAGTACTAGCATATTTAATTTCCTTTTTTTAGTCTTTATTTAGCACTCAAATGCTGACCAATTTTTTGTAATGTAATCTCCTTTCAATTAATGTTATTACAGTTCTGTTTTCACAAAGGTAGTCTACTGACATCATAACATTTATTTATTTATTTAGAACTTGTTCCAGCAAAGAGGAACCTCTTGTTACAACCATCATCTCCAAAAGCCAAAGGTTTTAAACTGTGATTGCTAACACAATCTGTTTTTACAAATTATAGCACTATCTTGACCATTATTTCATGAACCTAGATCTGTGGACTCAAATTTGAAAAATAATCAGATCCCATTGGTCTTCCAGAGGACAACAAATCTAGGCGAGCTCATTTTCGGGCTTCCACATGAAGATTTTTGTTTCTGCCAGCCATTATACGATGCAAGGCTCCAAGTTATTGTAGGAGAAAAATGTTTAGGGGGAGGCATAAGAAGACAGATCTATTCTCCAATTAGCATACAGAGAGATTCTTGATTTCCTTAAAGACAACGGAAGCGAACATTAAGCTGCCACAACATGCAGCCCTTTAAAGAACATTAAACACATCACAAACAAAAACATTCCAGTTTGGAATCTTCAAAATAGTATATAACTCCTTGTCACATAAGCATATTCCTCTTTAGGCCGTGGCGAAAAGAAAGATGCAAAGTCGCTAACTACCGCGATAATGGTCTTAACAAAAGATATGTATTATCTGTCAAGAAGTCAAAAAGGTCAAAAACTTGACTGATGCTCCATAAAGAGTCACATCGGGCCCTGGGTGGCCGTTTAAGACTGTTGTAATAAAGTAATGTCCATTCCAGCTGGTAACTTCATGTTTCTTTATTCAGGTAAGGTGTTCTACAGAGAGCCCTACCAGAAGCAGCCTCACTGCTGCTCAGCCCATCTCCAACTGACACTCACACACACGAACATTCCATTCACCAACATTCTCTCACACAGACACTCAGGCTGAGCAGAAGCAGTATAACACATCCCTTTCTTTGTAATGCAAAAGGAGGGATTCTCAAAAGGCGTAAAAAACGTTGCAAGAATACAAAAGATGACAACTTTCTAAAGCATAGCATGAAAAATTAAAGATGGAACATTCATGCAAATAAATGAATAAAGGAGGGGGAAACATAACACAAGTATAAAGACTCATGCACCCCATCCTCCTTTCTATCACACAACAACCCAAACACTCCCACACCACAGACTACAGACCAACCCAAGTACCTAGATCGTTTAAGCTGGCCAGGCAAACAAACAAGTTACTTACCTTTGATAAAGCTTTCTCTGGTGGATACAGTATCTGCCTGTTGATTCCTCACCTTATGAATATCCCCTGCAACAGCATTGCGCAAAAACGTTTTTCCCTAGCTCTTCACGCCGATGAGGTCGTCACAATGCCATGGCTCCGCATGATGTCACAGGAGCTATAAGAAGACCATGACGACGTGATGACATGAGTTCCACCCATTTTTTCCGTGCCACCGAAGCAAACGGGAGGACCAACTATAGAAACAATGTATACATAGTACAAAGAATTCACACCAATACACACAGTGTAAAGTGAAATAGGAAAGCAAAGAAAGCAAACATTTACTATAAATTTACACAAAGGCAAATCAAGGCAATACAAAATGACAATATGAAATAACCATATTAACCAATACCTCTTCTATGGTATAAAAGGGTGGGCAACGGGAAGGATCAGTGAGGAATCCACAGGCAGATACTGTATCCACCAGAAAAAGCGTTACCAAAGGTAAGTAACTTGTTCTTCTGATGGATACATCTGCCTGTGGATTCCTCACCTTATGAATAGAATCCCACAGCAGTCCCACTCCCGGAGGAGGGTGTCCGCCCTTCTATATCAAAAAGTCTTGCACAACAGAGTGCCCAAAATGGCCGTCCCTCCTCACTTCAGAATTTAAGCAGTAATGCTTCGCGAAAGTGTGAAGGGTGGCCCAAGTTGCGGCCTTACAGATGTTCAGCACAGGAACACCGCTGGACAAGGCAGAAGTAGAAGATTTAGCCCTGTTTGAGTGAGCTCTAATGCAGTCAGGAGGCTCCTTACCAGCCAGAGCGTAGCAGATCTTGATGCACAAGATGATCCATCTGGCTAAAGTGCGCTTGTGCACTGCATTGCCTTTTATGCGTCCAACGTAGCCAACAAAGAGCTGATCGTCCTGTCTTAAGTCCTTCATTCTATCCAGACAGAAACTAATCGCCCTCTTAGGATCCAATCGGTGAAGCCTCTCCTCCTCCTTGGAAGGATGATGGGGAGGATAAAAAGTAGGGAGGGTAATGGACTGCCCTAGATGGAAGGGAGTTACCACCTTAGGCAGAAAAGCAGCCCTGGTCCTGAGGACCATCCTTTCAGCATGTATGGTCAGAAACGGAGGCTTTGAACTAGGAGTGGGCGGAATTAGCGAAATTGCCTTTCGCAAACTTCAGCAAAACGGCAAAAAATCTCCGCGAACACGCGGAATTTCGTGTGTTCGTGAACATTTTCAGGGGCGGAGCTTCTTTGCGATGTCATAGTGCTTTGTCTACACTACAGCTGCGTAAAGGGCAAGAAGAGTTGTCTCTCCAGTGACCATGTGTGTGTAACTTTGCCATCGCGCCGAAGGGCGTCAGGGTCCCTTGAGTGAGCTGTCCATCCTAGTGGGTAAAGGGCGGGAAGACGGTGCACACCACTAGTGTGTGGGGCGGGGCCAAAAGGGCGGGCTTCTATGCGAGTTCTTATGCCTCTTGTGTTTATAAAAGGTCAGAGACCGATTAGAGCAGCAGATTAGGAGAAAGAAGGTCCTGGTCACAGGAACTGCACGGGGATTGCGCTAGTGAAAGTCAAGGATGCAAAGACCTCCATCAAGCAACACAGCTAATTTTCGATGGTTGATATGGGGAGAAAGCACACCAGCCGAGCCTCAAAAAAGCTCACCTTTTTTTGGGCCGATTAATGAGTTACTGAATTTGAGCTTCGGCTCGGGCACCTGTAAGTGCTTCTGTTGTGGTTTAATTTTTGTGACAGGAGCATCGTGCCAGAACGAATCCTGCCCTGCATATTTATCCAAGAAGACACCACCGTTTTGTGCGATACCTATACTCAACTGGAGTACTTCCTACTGGCTAATCAGTAAGTGCTACCTCGTTGGGTAAATGTATAGTGCTTTTCCTACACTACACCTGCGTAAAGGGCAAGAAGAGTTGTCTCCGGTGACCATGTGTGTGTAACTTTGCCATCGCGCCGAAGGGCGCCAGGGTCCCTTGAGTAAGCTGTCCATCCTACTGGGTAAAGGGCGGGAAGACGGTGCACACCACTGGTGTGTGGGGCGGGGCCAAACGGGCAGGCTTCTGTGCGAGTTCACATGCCTCTTGTGTTTATAAAAGGTCAGAGACCGATCAGAGCAGCAGATGAGGAGAAAGAAGCTCCTGGTCACAGGAACTGCACGGGGATTGCGCTCGTAAAAGTCAAGGATGCAAAGGCCTCCATCAAGCATCACAGCTAATTTTAAACTGTAGATGTGGGGAGAAAGCACACCTGCCCAGCCTCGACAAAGCTCACAATTTTTTTAGGCTGATTAATGAGTTACCGAATTTGAGCTTCAACTCGGGCACCTGCTTCATTTATATCTGCAAGTGCTTCCTGTTGAGGTTTATTTTTTGTGACAGGAGAACTGTGCCAGAAAGAATCCTGCCCTGCATATTTATCCAAGAAGACGCCACAGTTGCAATACAATTCCGTTTGCCGCGGATCGCGGAAGTTTTGACAATTTGCGCGGAACGCGAAAATGCCGAAATTCCGCAAATTCCGCAAGCGGAACGGACTTTGCCACCCACCCCTACTTTGAACTCAGAGCCTGAAGCTCACTCACCCTCCTGGCCGAGGTGATAGCCATAAGGAAGATCGTTTTGAATGACAGCAGTCTCAAAGGACAACTATGCATAGGTTCAAAAGGGGAACCCATCAAGAAAGTTAAAACCAGATTTAAATCCCACTGGGGCATAATAAAAGGAGTTGCGGAAAAATGTTAGTAAGCCTCTTATTGAACCTTAAAACAATCGGAGATTGTAAAAAGAGACGGATGATCAGGCAAACAAAGAAATGCTGATAAAGCCGACAAATATCCTTTAACAGTGGCCACAGCACAACCCTGCTGGGCCAAATGCAACGGAATAAAAAGAACATCAGAAAGATGAGCTTTTAGGGGATCAATAGACTTCTCTCTACACCAATTAACAAATTTAGACCACCTGTCTAGACTTGGTAGAGTGTCGCCTGGCCGATAATATAACATCTACCATGTTAGGAGGGAGAGAGAAAGAATTCAGGTTGCCCCGTTCAATCTCCACGCATGAAGGTGCAGGCTCTAAGGTGGGGGTGTAGAACCTGCCCCTCTGACTGCGAGAGGAGGTCTACCCTGATAGGGAGACAGGGCGGAGGATGCGATGAAAGGTGAAGGATGTCTGTGTACCACAGCGTTCTTGGCAAAACGGGGCGATCAATATAACTTGGGCAAATCTTCCTCAGAACCCGAGAAATCAAGGGTATGGGAGGAAACGCGTAAAGGAGTTGTGAGCCTCAACTAAACTGAAACGCGTCCCCCAACGCTCCCTGCCTCAGAAACTAGAGACTGTAGAATGACAGGCAGTGCGCATTCTCAAGAGTGGCAAATAGGTCCACCTGAGGAGTTCCCCACGTCCGAAAGATGTGATGAACTACCTCCGGATGTAGCCTCCACTCGGGGTCAGAGGAGAACTGCCAACTGACACTGTCCGCAAGCACGTTTATCACCCCGGCCAGGTGATTTGCCATCAAGCAAATCCGATGGTCCTGAGCCCAGGACCAGAGCCGCAATGCATCTCTGCAGAGACTTACGACCCTACTCCTCCCTGCTTGCGGACATCCCACACCGCGTCAGTGTTGTCCATCAGGACTTGAATCGACGGACCATGAAGGGAAGGGAGAAAGGCTTTGAGCACCAAACGAATCGCCTGCAATTCCAGAAGATTGATATGAAGCAATCTTTCCTCTAGGGACCAAAGACCCTTGATCTCCAGATCCCCCAAATGAGCACCCACCCTAGGGTAGAGGCATCCGTTATCACTGTTGCCCACGAAGGAGGAAGATGAAAGGGCTTTTCTTGAGACAGATTGCCCTCACACTCCACCAAGACAGATCAGCTGCAGCTTCTCTGGAGATCCTGACTAACTCCTTGAGATCTCCGTTGTGCTGATACAACTACCTGCGGAGACACCACTGGAGCGCCCAAATGTGCCAGCCTGCATGGTTGACCAACAGAATGCAGGAAGCGAACAGACTGAGCAGGCGAAGGACCTTCAGAACCTGAACAATTGATCCATTTTAAAACAAGGGAATAATTTCCTGAATGGCCAGAATCCGTTGCAGAGGCGGGACGGCTTGTCACACAGTGGTATCCAGTACTGCCCCTATGAACAGGTTGCGCTGTGAGGGCACCAGTTGAGACTTGGGTACATTTATCGAAAAACCCAATTTGTACAACAGCTGAGTTGTTACTTGCAGATGATGACGCACCATCTCTGGCGACTCTGCCTTCAGAAGCCAGTCGTCCAGGTGGGGGAAAACCGAGATCCCCAACCACCTGAGATGAGCAGCAACCACTGCCATCACCTTGGTGAAGACTCGAGGTGCAGTAGTAAGACCAAAAGGAAGGACCGCAAACTGGTAGTGTTGCGAACCAACCATAAATCAGAGATACTTCCTGGATATGGATGTGAAAATACGCATCCTGTAAGTCGTTGGACACCATCCAGTCCTCTTGTTGCAGCGCCTGAAGAACCTGCGCTAGGGTGAGCATCTTGAATCTCTGCTGTTTGAGAAACAGGTTCAGGATAGGACTTAACCTGCCATCCTTTTTGGGAATCAGAAAATACTGGGAGTAGCATCCCTGACCCCTTTCCTGCTCCGGAACCACCTCTATCGCACCTTTTTGCAACAGGGCAAGAACCTCCTTCTGAAGGAGAAGTAAATGATCTTCCGTGCAAAACCCTTGGCAAGGAGGGTAAGGAGGAGGGAAATCCCTGAAAGGAAGGGCATACCCATTTTCTACCAGATTTAAAACCCAAAGGTCCGAAGTGATCAATTTCCAATCTTGTAGAAAACGGGTAAACCGACCACCCACGGGACCTAAATAATTCAGGATGGTTGATCTAGGGCTGCTTTCCTGCATTACCAGGAGGGGTTGGGGAGGTAGAGGAGGAGGAGGAAGAAGGCTGACGACCGGCTCCACGAAAGCGATCTCTCCCTTTACCCCTGTAGGATTTGTACAAGGGGTTTTGTTGCTGTTGCTGCTGCTGTGGCTGTCTGTAACCAGGAAAGGAAGACTTTCCGAAGTCAGGGTATCGTCTATACCCATAACCTTTCGCCTGGGACTGCAGGCCCAAAGACTTTGCTGTGGTCTTACTGTCCTTAAATATTTGCAGAGAAGAATCAGCTTTTTCTCCTAACAGTCTAGACCCATCAAAAGGCAGATCAAGAAGGGCGGCTTGTACATCGGGAGAGAATCCAGAAGACCTCAACCACGCATGTCTTCTTGTTGCAATGGATGAACCCATCACCCTGGCAACCGAATCCGCAGTGTCCAGGCCAGATTGGATGACTTGGCGATCCGCAGCCTGTGAGTATGCCAGCACCTCACTCAGATTTCCCCTATCCTCCTCAGACAATTTAGGAAGAAGTTGTTTGGCAGAGTCCATAAGGGCATGAATATATCTACCCAACAGACAAGTGGCATTGGTAGACTTCAGGGCCATGCTAGCCGATGAGAAGACCTTCTTTGCAGATCGTTCCAACTTCTTGGAATCCCCGTCAGCCAAAGCCTGAGGAAAAGCACCTGTGGACTGCTTGGAACAAGAGGCCTGCACCACTAAGCTCTCAGGAGAGGGGTGGGATGAAAGGAACACCCCTAGATCCCCTAGAGCAGGTCTAGATCTTCTGGACACCGACCTTGAAACTGCAGGAGCAGAAAGTTGGTTGACCCACACATCAAGGATTGGCTCAGTGAATGCTTCGTTGAAAGGCAAAAGTGGTTCAACCACAGAGGACGGAGAATGGAGCACCTCTGTGAGTAAATTAGGCTTATACTAAGCCATAGGAAGCTGCAAATCCAAAAGTTCAGAAGCCTTCCTTATCACAATATGGTAAGGTGCAACTTCTTTCGAGGGGTAAACCTTCTGAGAAGCAAAGTCCCACTCTGAGGAAGTATCAAGTCCACTTGCCGCACACAATCCCTCAAACATATCTTCCATATCATGAACTTCTCCATCCTCCATCTCCTCAGCCTGGTACTGTTCCTCCTCTAACAACCTCTGCGCTTCTCTCCTCAAACAAATTGTAGGGGTAAACTAAAGAACATCTACATACCTAAAGAAGAGAGTATGGGTGACAGAAACTGAAGATTAAACCTAAAGTAAAGGCATAGCAAGTAAAGTAAAGCCACATTACTCCTTTTTTGAGGAGCAGCCAATAAAAGAGAAATATACTCATGGGACATGGAGTTTTATACTGTTTTGAAGGTTCCAAACTGGAGTGCTTTCGTTAATGATGTGTTTAATGTTCTTTAGAGGGCTGCATGTTGGGGTAGCAGTAAAGGTTTGCGCATAATGGTGGCCTCCGGTCTTGTAATGAAATCCTCACTTGGAACCACAGTGGAGGAAGGGTGGGGTTGAGGGGGGAGGATGAGTGTAATCTACAACATGCCCTAAATTAAGGAACAAAGTGTTTTTGTTGCCGAGTCCTTTGGGCCTTGGGCACATAGCTTACAATGCCCTAGCAAACCTTCCCCAAAAACAAAACAAAAACAAAAAAATCATAGCACAATCATACATATTGTGTTTCTAGAGACTAGGTCTTAGTTGGAGGCCTGGTCATCTTGCAAGGCCCTTCGGTCAAACTCGGTTAGACATGGCTCAAAGTCATTCACATCAGACATTTGGCCACCATGGTGGCTGGGTTTAGCAACCCTTCCCCAAAAACAAAACAAAAACAAAAAAATCATAGCACAATCATACATATTGTGTTTCTAGAGACTAGGTCTTAGTTGGAGGCCTGGTCATCTTGCAAGGCCCTTCGGTCAAACTCGGTTAGACATGGCTCAAAGTCATTCACATCAGACATTTGGCCACCATGGTGGCTGGGTTTAGGGCCTCTATGTGGCCTACTCAAAATGCGTATGGCCTAATGCGATGTGCAGGGGTTTTTAGCCATAGATTAGATTAGATCATTGCCACAACCTGTGATGTCATCAAGGACATTATTTTAGATGTTATCTGATGATCACAGAATTACAAATTACAAGCTTTGAAAAGTATATTTTCCCAGTTTTTCAGTGGCACTACCTAAATATGGCTGGGATAATACAGGATTAAAGAAAAAAAACATTACCACAGAAGCATATTTTCTTAGCAAACGCTGAACATTTCTCTTTTGATATTTGTGATTGAGGTTTTACATGCAAGAGCTCACAGGCAAAGGTTTCTGAGCATTTATTAAACTAGCTTTACTTTTCTGAAATAAGCATATTATTAACAGTATTCTTATCTGCTTTTATCATTCACCATCATGTCCTCACTCTTTCTCCCTTTTTTCAATCAAATTATACTTTTTTTTAACAACCACAATTTTATAGCTAGATTACAAATGCAAAGTGCATGTAAATATGTGAACACTGAAAATACCAGTATTTCAATGCATAATATTTTTACGCAATGTGCTATTTTCTATACAAAATGCAATCCAAGAAAGCATATTCATATGTATAAAGGATGTTGTATGGCCAAGAAACACGGAAAAAGAAATTGTCAGTCAGTTCCGCATTTTCCATTTAAACAATTAATAAAACCATTACCTGCACATAGAATTTTGGCACACTTGCCAAAGTGTTGGCAATGTTAGAAAGAATTGTATTTGTAGGTGGAGGATAATGATACTTCAGGGAAGAGTTAATAGGAAATGTTAATCTGAAAAAAAGAAAAACATTATCTATGAATATTTTGTACAGATGCAACTGAAATCATTAGTCCTTAATTGACAAGACAAAATGTTTTGAGATACCGGAGATTACCATTAAAAGTACAGCTAGCACATGTCTACAGCTTGGAGCAACTTCTTCATGAAGTTATGTTTAACCTGAATCTCCTCTGTTGTTTTGAATAGACTGCCAAGACGTTTACTCGACTATGACTTTTACTCCATGGATACATCATGGGAGAGCAGGGGGCGGAAACCACAAAATATCATTTCACTCTCAGATAGTTCCTGCTAAGTGATATCAAAATCACAGAGCTAAATAATAGAAATTGCTATGCAGCTATACAGCATGTAGCGACAATGAACTGTAATAATCAGGACTGCATCATTTAGCATGAGTTTTCGGAACAAAACCATTCTCTGAAGAGAAAGGTGAAGTATGACAAAGGAGTGCTGAAGCACAGTTTTTTTTAAATTGAAAATAAAACAGGAAATGGGACCCACGGCAGAGGAATTAAAGAAATAACACTTTCGTCAGGGTGATTGAGGGAGATGAAGTAAAGACACAGCTGTGAACAGGAGCATGAGAACACATAACTGAAGGAAACACACAAGGGCAAGGCCAATAGTTTTCACGTTTGGAACCTACTGGCTTTGCCAATGCTTTTTGCCGGAGCTGTTTAGTTTTGGCAAAAGAAAAGCCAAAAAAAAACATTGTTGATGAGGCTGCTGATGGCAGTCCCGTCATTCTAAAGGCAAGGGCACCATTTTAAATGACAAATCTGATATGGTAGCCACCACTTAGATTGGTCAATTCAAAAACTATTTAATTGCATAAAATAGACTTTGCAGTGGGCTGGTAGTAATTGCCTGACCCTCCAAATATATAGATTTAAAAACAGTAAAACAGTAAAAAAAAAAAAAAAAAAGCAGAGGTGGGGCTAGGGGGGACAACGGAGGAGCGAATTGGGGTAAAACAACAGGGAGTGGGGCATGGGGCACGAGGGAGAGAACAAAATGGGGTGGGAGGGAACTACATGAGTTTGTCAGCAACACAGGGGGAAGAAGTACACAGGAGAGCGAATTGGGGGAGGAGGGAGAGAAAGAGAGGGAGAAAGAAACAAAGAGAGAGAGAGAGAGAGCGAGAGAGAGAGAGAGAGAGAGCGAGAGAGAGCAAGAGAGAAAACACAGATCATGGTGATGGATATTTTTGATGGGGTGGGGGAGGCAAAGAAACAACTTAGAGAGCTGAAAAACCCATGCACTATTATGTAGTGCTTAACCAAGAAGCAAAACAGTAGTTCCCTAAATGTGAGCCGTGGAATGAGTTAGGTCAGCCAGTCAAGAGGGCGGTAAAGAGGCTTTGTTCCAGGGAAAGTACACATAGGCAGGCACTAAGCCCCTGTAAGTGCTGGGTAATCCCACAATGATTCTTTCGCTTGCGCTGTGTGGTAGGCCCGACAGGCAAGAAATATTGGATTTGCCAATACTTGCTGAAGTTTGAAAGTAAGAAATACTTTAAGCAAAACATTGAGAATCATTTAAAAATGTTGCCAAATACATAAACTTTAATTGTGTCTACGTTCATTCCACTGTGGCATAATTGCATCTTTTCATGTGTTCAAGCTCCACAAATGGAAATGTGATTGTTTTCCAACATAAACAAGGAATGCCGTATACTTAAACCCTCTTTACATTAGCCCACATTATGACGCTGCAATACCAAACTCAGTCAATTTCCATCCCTTAGGGTGTAATATTTACTGTATGGCACTGATCATTTCTCAATGCCCTTTTCCAATAAGAAAAAATGTCAAAAAAGGTAAGCAAGGAAGGAAATTAGTCCCGATGTGCTGCTATAAAAACTCAAAAGAAAACATTCAAACAGCGAGTATGACCAAAAACATAGTGCTTAGATATCGTTCTAGAATTGCAAAACAAGAAACTGAACATAGGTGAGGACAGTTTTAATAAACTTGCAGCTGAAGATTACTACTGAGAATGGGAGGTCAATTAGTATCAAATAAATGTTCTAGGTTCTGAAGCCTCACGCTATTGTTGGACGGTGGTGACTTTGGCTATAGAAATACCCTAATCTGAACAATTAGAAGGGCATTGAGATGCATGGCAACAACTTTTTAGAGGATGCATTTTGGTCTGCACTCTGGGGCAAGTGGATGCATTTTAGTCTACACTATGGGGAAAGCTAATGCTTTGAAATAATTACTTCACAACGTATTATTCAAAAAAATAATTGCTAATCTTTGATGTCTGCCAACACTTGTTAGACAAATAAATATACACACTCACCCGTGGCTTGGAGCAATGCCAGTCTCTATGGATGGGCGACTTGGTTCCTTGATTTCCTTTTCTTCCTCACCGACATCTTCAGAACTTTATTTTAAAACAAACAATCAAGAAGAAAGACTGAGTCTAACAATGCAGTACAGACTTAAAATGGCTTCCTAAAAACAAATCCAGAATAATCCCTGAAAATCGGTCTTAAACCGTATCTTAGGGCGTAATAGCAAATACAGGAGTGAGATAGGTGCTTTGTAGAGTAGTAATTTACATCGTCACTGAAAAAGAAATCAGTATTTTAGCACTCAATGCCTATGTCAAACTAGGTTTCCACTGATTTAACTACAGGCCCCAATGTGGCTACAGAGGTTTCCACATATCGGAGCCACTGTGCACCAACACATACTGTTTAAACCCACATATCATACAATAAAGTATCCTTTGTAGAGGAACGATTATACAAATGACGTCTTCTAGGTATCGAGTATTTCTCCATATCATGCAAATGCCTCCCAAATCATGCTGAATCTTACAAAAACTAAACATTTAGATTTGCAAGTCAAACTTCAGGAACCTGGGAGCTGCTGCTGAAGGTGTAAATTAAGGAAGATCCAGGTTTGTTAGTGCAGAGGAAACACCTCCGCCACACCAGTGAAGGACAGTCAACCCGAATACCTACTTCCCTGCCTTCTTGGCAGCTGGGCTTTGCAGACCAAAATGCAATGCAGGAAATGGAAAGGTACCTCCTAAAGTGGTCAGTATCCACATTACAAACGTCCCTTGCATGTTGGGAGTATTTTTCCACACACCTTGCGGGAATTCCGAATGCCTGTGTGCTGTGATTTACTTGGTGGTCTAGCACATAAGGGAAGCCAGTGGGAATGGCATCGGCCAGCCCTCCTCACGTTTCACCACCTAGAACAATGCCTTCCTCCCAAAATGAAGTGAACGCACAAACAGGAGGGAGGACAGGTCCTTGGCCGTTTTTTGTCAGCCACCAGATCATCATTCACTTCTAGATCAAGCCATTGCTGATACATTTTCCTAGTTAATTATCAATAACTAGGAAATAGCATCCTTAGAGCTCAGTTGAGTTCCCCATATCAAGCCAAAGCTTTCTAGTTTTTCACCAAAATGTTCGAATTGACAAAACATTCTCTGGCGTGGTGCCCAGATTTTCCAAAGAACATACAAAATTGCCACTGATTATATCCATATTTCCTTCAAATGTTAAGGGCTCAAGAAACATTACCGAATTCTATTTGTTTAGGAAAAAGTCCTTGTGCCAGAGATGTGCTATTCCCTCTGCTTTACTCAGTAGAATAAAGTAGGTCTCAACAATTTTCTGAAATGGCAAGCAACATGGCTGAATAAGACGTGTCTCGGCAGAGCTCCGGCCAGAGTGATGAATCCGCTCTAAATCTTGCTACCTGACGTCTCCCATAAAGATATGGAGACATAAAGACTATCCAAAACACACTAGAGTCGAGATGACCCATCCGGCCCGACCTACGGAGAAGCGATACCGAGATCGAGAGAGGGCCTGGGTGACGGCAGAGCCTTGTGGCCTGGTGGGGCAATGACGTGGCTGGGGAAAACCCCCACACCCTTCCCTCCGAACGCAAAGGGGATGGAAAAGCCCTCCCTGCGGCACCAGGGAAACCCAAAGAAAGGTGGCAGAACCAGGAGTGATGAGAGACTCTCTGAGCAAGCGACGAGTGAATGGCCACGCGCGGCTGCGAGGAGGAGGCGGTGGAGGCCGGGGTGGCGGACACCACGTCATTTCTGGACGATGGCTACGGGGGGGAATTGAGCTTGGGCGTCCCAGCCACAACACAAGGTAATGCGGGGAAAGCTGCCGCAGTGGACGACAGACAGACCCAGAGACTGGGATTCTGACCTCTCTACCCGACTTTACCCCATCCCCCTCCCCCTACACCGGATCCCGACTAGAGAAGAGGAATAACCTGAGCACCTAGACAAGGGGGCAGGGAGGGAGAAACAAGAAGCGAAGCACGAGAAAAGCCGCATAGCCGTAGGGAGAGACAGGGACCAGACCGCAACAAGGAGCGGATTGATGAGAGGACCCTGCCAGGCCCGAGGACCCCCCCAGTTCAACGTGTATCGGAAGAAACAGTAGAGACCGAGCAGGTTGTGGGGGCGAATCCGACCAGGCGCATGTGGAGCTGTGTCTAGGCCCAACAGGCAGGAAGGAACACCAGGGTGCCTGCTAGAAAGGTGGCGGAGGGAGGTCAGATACCCATGGTGCTACGAAACAGCTCAGGACCCGAAGGAAGAAGCAGGAAGAGAAGCGCGCGGAGGGCGCACAGCAAGAGAGAAGGGAAGCGACCAGACCGCAACAAGGAGCAGACTGGCGTGAAGCCCCTCCTAGACCCAGAGGTCCACACACCTCCCCCCGCCCCCTAGCCAAACACGGATCAGAGGAAACCGGAGAGACCGAGCAGCAGAGGGTACCCAGCTGGCTGGGAGAGAAAGAAGGACTACACGCAAGGTTCGACCCAGGGGAGTGGGGATTCAACCAGGCGCTGGCAGAAGCGGGTCGAGGCACACCAGGCAGGAAGAAATACGAGGGTGCTGGTGGGAAAGTTGGCTGAGAGGGGCCAGATACCTATGACGCTACGAAACAGCCTAGAAGCCACCACACCAGCCAGAGGATAGGGGATATCCAGGGAGGGAGGAGGCAGACGACACCCGCCGTCTCCCAGGAGCAGGACATACAAGCAGCCTTGAGGGAAGAAGGGAGGCCGAAGATCAATATCGCACTGTGCAGCCTGGACACAAAGGACCAGATTCAGACCACCATAGACCCCCAAAGATCCCCAAAAGAGACACCACTAAAACAGAGAGGAGGGAAAACACCCAGTAATTCAAGACAACACACAAAACCGTGCAAGGAGGAAATCATCTCCCCACCATGCATCCAACAATAGGAAGAGAGAAGGAGCCTAAACCACCAAGACAGGGAAAATATATTGTTACACGAAGCTGGTCACTCCCCCTGAAATGGTGCAACCCCCATGGTCAGAAACGGCCATGCTGCTCCAGGCCATACAAGCCTCAAGAGAGAGATTGGAAAATAAAATAGGGGAGGTAGGATCTTAAGTAACACCGAGGTGCCAAGATCTGAGAAATGTATCTGAAAAAGTGGCCACAGCTGAAAAACGCATCACAGAACCCGAAGAGGCGCTAAAAGGGATACGAACAGGAATGGAAGAGCTTTGGGCGGCCAGCACAAGCTCGCTCTGGCACATCCAAGGCGCAGAAAACAGGGCCCAACAGAACAATCTCTGATTTGTGGGCTTTCCAGAAGGGGTTTAGCAAGCAAATGTATCAAACTTCCTGTTCACATGGCTGAAAAACATTATCACAGCAGAAACATTCTCCACCTGTTTCGTGCTTGAAAGGGCGCAGGGTGCATTGAGTGTAAGACCCCCTTCAGGAGCACAACCAAGGCCAATACTCGTTCCTTAACTTCCTGGATAGGGAAATGATCCTGAGAGAAGCCAGAAGACTGGGAGAAGTATGACATGACAATTTAAAAATAATTGTATTTCAGGACTATAGTAGAGAGGTGCAACATCAAAGGTTGACCTTCCATGTAGTGAAGGCCAAACTCACAGCCCCTGCAAAGCTTAAAGTCATCTTCAAGGGTAAGACGTACTTTTTTCAATCTCCAGAAAAGGTTTGGGCAAGGGTGGAGGAAAGACCAGCCCTCCATCCTCCTGGTGGAAAACTAACCGGATCACGACTGCCTAATGCAACATATGCAGGATCCTCAGGAAAGACAACGCAAACACAAATTCAAACGCTGGAGAAGCTAGACCATAAGGGGCACCCCATATCCGCTACGAGGAGCAATACGATCTGTCTGGGACCCCAGTAAAAGAGGGAAACCCCACACACCACAGACATCTAAAGCAACAGATGACTCCAGCGTAAGAGACTCCGTCTCTGAATCAGAGAATCAAGACGCATAACGGGAACGAGACCACACGCCTGTTGGTCGCTGAAATAAGAAATATGGAACACAACTCAGACTCAAGACATCCAGCACCGAGGGTGAGAATCACAGACCCATCAAAGTCAGGAGAATGAATAGCAAGGACACTCCAGCAGTAAAGGTCGGAGAGCTGTACTAGGTGACAACGTACCTGCCCGCCCCACTTGGAACCGATGCCTCGAGATCTCAAGAGGCAACAAAGGCACGCCATCACAAAGTAGACTGTTTCAACTGCATGCTGTGAGAGTTTGAACTTGTAGCATAAAAGTTGTTCTACGGGGAGAGGGCGACAGACCTCACTTTCTCCTCTTACATACAGACACTTGATGGTTGGGGGGGTCAAATGATGTGAGAAGGCTGTAGGAGTGGGAAGGGGGGTTAGTTGGGCGGGTTGGGGACCCAATGTCGTGCAAGTTCGAAAGCAGTTTTATTGCACAGTCCCGACGAGACAATGGTAAAGACATAAAAAAAAAAAACATTCTCAGTACAGGACCCACATACGGATAGAGAAAACAGAAGATAAATGTCACCCATGTCGGCCCCCATAGATAGCCCAACCCTCACATGCTTGACGTGGAATGTGAATGGCCTTGGAATGAAAAGGTGACTGGTGCTACGCCATATTAAACACCTACATCCAGATATGGTGACTCACCTATAGGGCACCTACTGTGGACTCCTGGGGAGAGGAGCGTACAGCGTCTTGCCACATGAAGGCTTCACCACTGGATCCCAAGGGGTGATGATTATGATAAGAAAGACGCTCCCTTTTGACACGACACACATATGGACGGACCCAGGTGGAGCATACGTCCGGGTGCCGGGTTCTTAGGGCAGATTGAGAGTGACCCTGATCTGTGCCTATGCTCCTCCGGGACTACAGACATGTATACCACACAAAATCACAGAAATCCTCCTGGAAGCCCTAGGCCTCTCCCAACATATGATAGGAGGGGACTTCAACAACATGATGGACGTGTCCCTAGACAGCACTTTAGGCAAGTCACTGACTACCCCACCTACAGCAACACTACCCCACCTACACTGGCAACACCACCTACACTGGCAAAATTTGCAAACACATTGAGACTGGTAGATGTATGGTGAGTTCAAAAACCACTGGCCAAACAATACCCATACTTCTCCGGGGCCCACAAGGTTGACTTGAGGCTAGACTATATCCTTATCCCAAAGGGTGAAGTGGGGGAGGTACAAGAAATAGAGTACCTAGCCAGAGGAATGTCTGACCACTCACCACTATGGATTGAGCTGAGGAAAAGAAATCAGAAAATGCAACCCAAATGGAGACCCACAGCATGGGACCTAAAAAACAAGACAATTATCCGTGGCTTAAGGGCCGGCATGGAGCTATTCTTTAAAGAGACCGAGGGGATGGTGGAATCAAGGGTCACACTCTGGGAGGCATATAAAGCGGTGCTAAGAGACAGGGCGCAAAACCACATAGCATGGGAAAGGAAAAAAGAAGGGGAACGGATAGACACACTAGAGCACCGTCCCCTGATGCTAGAAGAGCAGACAATCACAAGACAAGAGACACAGCTCATTCGGCAGCTGGAGACACTTAAGACAGGAGTACAAAGACCTAGAGCACAACGCGGCACGAGACCAACAATTAGCCACCCTACATTGAATATACGATGCAGGGGATTAAGCTGAGAAACTCTTAGCCTGGCCCAGCAAAAAAGAAATAGAAAACAGGCGAGTTCAGTCCATAGTAGATGGCCAAGGACAAGAGCACATCACCGATGAGCAGATAGTGACAGCGTTCGCCGCATATTATAAAGACTTCTATAAGGCTAAACCCTTATCTGCCACCCTGGAGATAGTGGACTATCTGACAGCAATAGAGACCCTGTTCTTAGAGGGGGACAGATAGAGAGGTGCTAGAGGAGGACTTGTCTCTAAACAAGGTGAAAGGGGCAATAATTGAACTTCCTGGAGGCTACTCTGGTCAAAATTGGTCTTGGGCCAAAATTCAGAAAATGGGTGGCCCTGCTGTATAACTCTCCTAGAGCGAAGGTGAGAGTGAATGGTAAAACATTGCAGGAATTGGTGTAGGGACCAGACAAGGATTCCCCCTATACCCTCTGCTGTTTGCACTAACGATAGAGATACTGGCATGTTGAA
The DNA here is from genome assembly GCF_964261635.1 of Lissotriton helveticus. Taxonomy (NCBI): domain Eukaryota; kingdom Metazoa; phylum Chordata; class Amphibia; order Caudata; family Salamandridae; genus Lissotriton; species Lissotriton helveticus. The sequence goes on from NC_136058.1 coordinate 31,340,559, forward strand.
TTCTACAACACTCCACAATTCAGGGCTTTAGGATCACAGCGGAGGATACAAGAGAGGTAAAAATAGCTTTATATGCAGATGCCATCTTGTTATACATAACCAAACCCGAAAGCTCGATCCACTTGGTCTTCCAAACCATTGAAGGATATGGTGGACACTCAGGCTACAAGGTAAACTGGCACAAGTCGTTGGCCTATAGTCCCAGATCTCTGGTACACTGGCATCCACTACCGGAGGACATGAGGACCTTAGAGGAAGGCTTTTAATACCTAGGGATTTCTCTCACAACAGACAAAAACCTCTGTCATGAACATAACGTTCTGCGAATAATACGCAAGTTTAAAGAAGGTGCTGTAAGATGGAAAACACTGCCACTCACCATAATGGGACAGGACACAATGTTTAAAATGATCTCATTGCCCAAGTTCCTATTTGCCCTCCAGAACACCTACCATCCCCTCCCGTGGGCAGTATTCCGAGTTATTGAGGCCAAGCTACGTTCACTACTTTGGTTGGGGAAACACCCACGAATAACGCTACGCACACTACAGAGAAACCCGTACAAATGGGGGCCACACAATACCGGACACAGAAGCCTACAATTAGGGTGAATACCTACTACCAATACACAACTGGGTCCATGTAGCAGGAGATCACCCCACTTACAGGTTAAAAAGAGAAACACGGTCACTGCACACGTTCAACTACTACCTAGATGGAGGATCAGGGAAATATAGCCTCCTCCTGGCCACACAAACTACACTGGAAGCATGGGAAAGGGCTACTAAGACCCTAGGATGGGACCATAAGGATCGTCACTCTGAAAACACTAAAGGAATGGAAAATGGGGATGGACCAATGCATGGCAGCGGAAAGGGTGACAAAAGTAGAGGATGCCCAGGCAAGTTACGAAAAGTATGGGGAAACTGGATGCGACACAATGGATTGGAATTACTTGACGAACCCACACAAGCCGTGAATGGGAACGAGACAGCCACAATGAATGGGAAGGGAGGGACAGAGGGGATCAACATAGCAAGAAGGTGGGAAAAGGAGCAAAATATTGTAAGGAATACTGAAGAGTGTACATGTATGGGAAATGAGATGAGAATTAGCATAGACAAAATGTCCATGATTTGTGCAATTGTTGTGTTGTTACCAAAAGGAAATCAATAAAAAATGTTTTTGAAAAAAAACAAATTTCTGAAAACGCCTTTTTCCCATCCTTTCCCACTGATGTTGGTCCAACAATTCATCGTATGTATCAGATCTAAACAGGAGTTGTGAGATCACTTCATATATCATCATGGAGTCCTTAACAGAAGCCTTTTTAGGTCTCGCCTATACAGCGCGCATGCACTGCATAGGAGAGAGCCTTGTAGCCATCGGCACAGCTTTCCCTGCAAAGACGTGCACGCGATGCATTGCTTGCAATGGCAACGTGTGCACGTCTGGCGATTTCCTTGCGGGAGCGCGCGGCACCATATGGTGGCGCCATATAGTCGCACCTTCCCGCAAGGGAATCTCGCAGGCCCCTCCCCTGCTGCCGCGCGAGGCTCGTTTCCCACAGTGGTGAGAGGGAGGGGGGTAGGAGCTGGTGCGCGGATGCAAAGAGAGGAAAGAATTTGCTGCCTCTCGATGGATTCCTGCAGCGGAGAGCACACAGCACCCAGGCAGCATATGTCTACGTGAGCGCTGCATGCTCTGCCCGCCCCATCCATCATCACCCCGCTTTTCCGATGTGTGATCTGCAGCCACCAACAGCAGAGCCCGATACAACGTGGAGGAGAACCCGGGGCTTCCTTGGCGAACCAGACGCCGTATCCCACCTCCTGTTACATTCTGCAGCTGTGGGGCGCATCATTTTTCTTGCTGCTTAACTTCTAATTTTTCATGTGGCCACTCTTGGGACTGCCGCACGCCTAATGCCACTCCTGGCCTTTACTTAGGTGCATGAGGACGTGCAGCCAAGCATTAGATTGTAAGCACTTTAAATCGAGAGAGCGCCTCGTTTTGTAACAGGTGAAATAGCGTGGTAGGTTGTGTGCCTACTGCGAAGATCAGTGTACCCTGCGTGTCACCACTTAGGAGATCAATAATAGAAGTGCCTTTTAGCAGTGCTGTTATTGAACCACCGGAACACAGTTCATTAACTAGGTAGTATGTTGATGTATATTATTTTTGTTTAATACCCCAGCTAAAATGACACCGAATCTATGACTCCGGAGAACCGTGCAATAGATGCAGTCCTCCTGTGTTATCTCGAAGGATACGTCAGCGCCTGGGACCCAGCGAATGATACCCTCATTCTCTGAAAAGAAAACACCCACGCACAAATGGACACAGCAGGAAGCAGGGAGGAAAAGCTGGGGCTGGAGGCGATTGAGCTCCTGGTGGGCCCAATTTAAACAAAACAAATAGACTTCAGGGGTGGAGGGGGCTGTGTGGTCGCTCTATGAAGAGCCCTCTCCTTCGGGGTCTTCTGAAGGTTGGTTCCTTTAAGAGGCAACGAAAATGGTTGGAAGGCATTTTTGACAGTTTGGTTTACTTCCATGCATGTCCTCTGTTGAGGTAGTTTTTGGTTGTTCATGTGTGCCTGTACAGTGCATGGTCACAGAACGCAGACCCACAGAGATTGCCATTATAACGAATTTAAATAGCATGTTTCTTTTTTTTTTTTTTTAATGCTTGCGGAAGGTTAATATCTAGTATGAAACGTGTTCAGTTGCATCATGAATGAAGTTTCTTAAAAGTCCACTCTGCAAAATGCATAGTGTTGTAGGCCTAGGTCTCGAGCAACTGCGCTGCAGGCACGTGCAGTTTAAGGATTGGTCCAGAGAGGCGGGTTAAAGGTTATTGTGGAAAACTAAGCTGAAAGTGCTGACCTGTGGAACACACACGGTGAACCACGGGATCCTTCTGCGCCGCCTTCGTGACCTGGGAATATCTGGAGAAGCATTGGCCTGGCTTGGGTCCTTCTTGAGTGAACGAACCTTTCGGGTGTTCGAGGGAGCTTCTGTCTCCGACAGCAAGCCGTTGGGCTGCGGGGTCCCGCAGGGCTCTTCCCTGAGCCCTACGCTTTTCAATGCCTACATGAGGCCGCTGGCTGGGATTGTTCGTCCGCACGGTATTAAGATCGTTACCTATGCGGACGACACTCAGCTGGTGGTCTTGCTTGCCCACAATACCCGCCATCAACAACAGACTAACCTCACAACCTGCCTAGAGCAGGTGAAGAACTGGATGACGGAATCATGCTTGAAGCTCAACGGAGATAAAACTGAGCTATTGATCCTCGGCCCACCGACCCCCTCCAATCTGGAGCAGATATGGCCAGCCAGTCTAGGCGACTCCCCTTCACCCAGAGAAAACATAAAAAGCCTGGGTGTATGGCTGGACAAGTCCCTGACTTAATACTCAGGCCACTAAAACTTCAGCTATCTGCTTTGGCCTCATCAGGATGCTGAAAAAGATTCTCCTACTGTTACCTTTTGAGGCCAAACAGGTAGTCATCCAAGGCCTAATTCAGTCCCGCATCGACTTTTGTAATGCCCTATATCTGGGGGCACCGGAGTACTGCTTGAACAAACTGCAGCGGATCCAGAACTGCGCCGCGCGCACACTTCTTGGAGTCCCCCGCAGAACTCGAATAGAGCCTGGACTGAGAACTTTGCACTGGCTCCCTTTTAGAGAGAGAATTAAGTTTAAATCCATGTGCATCGCTCCTCAAGCCTACTGGAAAGCTGGCCCTATAATCAATCATGCCTCGATTACCCCCTACCATCCAAAAAAAGAACTTCGCTCCTCTCAGGCTTTTTTTTGCAACAGTTCCCAGGATTAAGAGATCCAGAGCAGGAGGCCGCTCCTTTTCACACACGCGCCCAAGTTATGGAACTCACTTCCCTTGCACCTCAGATCCAATCCTAATCTGTTGACCTTCCGGAAACAACTTAAAACTTTCCTTTTTGACTAATTCTATCCCTCGCTGGCTCTATCTCACTGGAAGTTGTGCTCTTGATCTCTAGCGCCTGGACGCCTCAGGGCAACTGTAGCGCTTTACAAACTTTTTTTTCATTTCATTTCATTATATCATGTGTCAGTCCAATATGTGACCTTTGCTCTGCCGCCATCCCCTAATCAGCTACCTGTTATTCAGATACGAGCCTCCAAGTGACCTTTGCTGTGCTGATGTAAACCCCATCCATTGTTATGCCTTGCTGTACATCACGTTTAATGTACTAGTCCCGACCATGCTAGAAACCAACGTGCTGATCTGCGAAGTTCACGGACTGGTCGGCATTTCCAACTGAAAGCTTTGTGTGGCCCCCGCCTTGACATGTCTGTGACCCCGCTTTGATGTACTTTGAAATAAGTAATTCAGTCATATGGGAATGACTATCCAAAGTCATGGTTCAATGAAATTATTCTGACAGCCATAATTAAAAAACCCTACTAAACACCATTAAGGGTTTACCTTTTGTGCTATGGTTATGTTTTATATGATGTCTGCAATGAAAGCTTTTATTTGTTTGATGTACATTTTTACGTCGCTTATTTTTTTATACATTTTAAGGCTTTCTTTTAGGAGATGTCAATCTATAGCATAATGAATTGTGATTACTATTTTTGTTACACCATTTGAAAAGCAGGTACCGTTTTTGTAATTAATATTTGCTGTCAGTAAAGTGTCAGTCTTTCCTAATAATGGCACTCCGTTGTATGACTTTGGAGGGCTTCGTTCCTTGTTTAACAATCCATGTAAAACAATACAAAACTAACCAAATAAGTCATTGTAATGGATGGATGATTTAAAACAGGATACGGGACAGGCATCAGAGTCCAGCAGAAAAGGGTTATAGTTAATGTATCACCAACATGGGTTTCTTATAGCAGAATCATTTTACTGATGTGAGTTACAAAACAATGAAACATATCCTTATAACTTGAACGGGTAACTTTACATTAGCCCCTTAGTTTGCAGCTGCCTTGAAAGGTGTTTATTTGACTCATAAAATATAAGGAATGTTCTAGCGTGGGATGTTAATAATATTGAACAAGCATTGGCATAGCCAATAGGTCTCGCCTTTGAGACATTATAAGTATTTAATTATGCAGCACAATATCCTTGGTGCAACATCAACAGTTGCATGGCTAAACACATAAGGTCCCAAAGGCGAGACCTATTGGCTATGCCAATGCTTGTTAATGTTTGTAGTAAGACTGCGAAACTCATTCACACCGCACATTTAGGTGAATTACTGTTAAATTAATGTGCATTAAAGTTAAGGAATAGTGGCAAAATTAATAACTGAAAATTATACAGAGGTGGATTGTCCGTCCCTAGAAGAAAGCTAAGCAAGGTATGTCCTGTACTCACCCTCTCAATTTGTCATGCCAAAAGGGTGAATGGAACAGGTCTGTGTAGCAGGGTTAATGCTGCTGCTGTCAGGCTACACAGGTTCGGCCTGCAATCATGTTTCCACTGCAACTGTAGTGCATGGCACAATAGGTGCTGCAAAATACAGGTGCCCTTAAACTTCCAGGCAATGGGTACATTGTCTATACCATATACTAGGCACTTATAGGCAAGTTAAATAAGTCAATAAGTAACAAGTCAATTTACGCAAGTTTAATCAGGAAGCACAGTCACTTTAATACTGTTTAAAAGGAGTAACAGTGCATAGAATTCTAATTCCAGCAAAAGAAGGATCCAGAAAAAGGCAAAAACAATCTGAATGATAACATGGCGATCTACTCAGACAGCTGACAACTTGCGAGTTGTATTGGGAAAACCCAAGTCCATAGAGTATCTGTTGGAAGCATTCATCAGCTGCATCCAGGGAGTGAAGACGTTCAACAGGATCCTTTCTAGACTAATCTAACTAATCTACTTATTTGGGAGAGCTAAAATATATTTTTCACACGCTTCATCCTATCAAGAATGATACATTTCAAATAATTTTGGGTATGAGGACATTTTGAGCATGTTGCTGTACCTCCTTAATATCTCTATCAACCTTCTAAAGAACTTGAAAGATGTTTACTGCCTATTTCAAGGTCAAGACCTATGGTATCCAGGTGATCAATGTTATCAAGGGAGTACAATTTTTAGCGTCTCGGCTCTGGTACGGTAACCTGGTGTTTTGCGCTTAATCCCATGACCTGAAGTGTGATCCAAATACAAAAATAAAATCTTTACTCTGCATAAATTTCAGCAAGCACCACTGACAAATACAGAACAGGTGTAGGAAACATATACTTGATGGCACTTGGTGTTGCATCTCCACCTATGTACAAATGGGCAAAAGTTGACAAAACAATGATAGTACTCTGCGCCTTAATGGTAGCACATCCCTAAGTGGATTCACCTATCGCTTTCAAAACCCAAAGCAAACTAACTTTTTTAGTGCCCAACTCCAACTCAGTCACACATTGGTCGATTCAAAACAGTCTTCTGCTTGCTTGTTCCATTCAGCAGCACAGCATGAGCAACACTGCTTTGTATTGATCTTGGATACTTTGACATAGCTATAAAATACGTGTTTTTGCTACTCATATTTTAAGAGGTTTTCATTAAAAACCATCTTGCTTTTGGCATTTTCTTACCAGAGAAGGAATGATGGAGGTCCACAGCAGCCTCAGTCCTGCGCTTGTACAAATAGGGGCAATCCTAAATTCAAGGGTAATTTCAGTTTCATCTCCAACAACTGCTCCAGGGACTGGATTGTGCTTGGAGTCGAGACAGCCTTGGAAGAGGTGGAACGTTTGATGAAAGAAATTTCTGATCTTATGAAGGAAATAATTGACGATAAAGCTTTAACTAACGCTAAAGAAGCCTAAGAATGTCTTGAAAGGACCCTGAAGGATTTTGACATCTACGCCAAATCAAACAAACTTGAAAAGCTTGAGAAGGATATTAAATCCTATAACAAAAAAGTAACCTACCCCTACCTAGCGGAGGATTACTAGAAGCCGGAAACTAGAGGAAGGTACTCCACTAGAGGCCAGGGGAGGGAATGGGGGTGCGGGGGTACAGGAGGTATGCCACCTTTTCGGATTCCTCTGCCACTAGTGGATCCAACGGGGAGACGGGTAGACCTAGCACTAGTGCAGCCACACCGCAGTACCCTAACTACACTAACAACACTATTTTAGAAGAGGGACAATGGGAGAGCTACAGAGGGAGAGATCGCCCCTGGGGACAACCCAGGGGACGGGGATACTACAGGGGCTCAGGCCAACCCATGTGGAATCAAGGCAGAGGCCAGGCGAAGAAACAGGTCCACTTCCTCCAAGAGACCCATGGGGACATTCAGACCAGACGTCAGCATTACAAGTGGTGAGACTCCTCCTGTGAGACATGTTAGCCCCCTTATCAATCTATCCGAATATGTCTTCAAACCTGAGGAAAGTATGATTTTGGAAAAAGGATTATCTTTTGTACCCACAAACACACCCAACACTTTCAATCTGAAGACTAAGCTACACCAATTCTTTCGTAAGGTACGCCTTAAACACTACTTCAAAAGGGTACCCCACAAACCCAGTTTTTCGAACACTGGCCTACGACCCCCGTCCACTTTCACTCCACCAGCCCAGCTCATGTCACACAAGGTTCTAGCGTATGAGCAGGTGGTTATGAGGGATATCAACACACTACTCAGAGAAAGACACTATGTCAAATATAACACAACGAAATTGGAGCGTCAGGCACTGGAAGCACTGAAGAATAACATTGACATTGTAATCAAGCCCGCGGACAAGGGGGGAGGCTATTGTGATCCAGGACAGGGAGGATCACAAAACAGAGATACTTACCCAACTTGGGGTGGAAGGTAACTACTGTAAGCTGAGAATGGATCCCACCAGGGACATTGCCAGGCGGCAAGGGCGGCCTGTGAGAGAGGCTGGCACTCCTGTTTTTCGCTATATTACGGTTATTTGCAGTAAAGCTACCTTCGTGCTTTTACTTTTAAACTTTAAATTGCACTTCTGGGATTTCACGAGGAGGCTTGAAGGCTGCGCCCGTCCGTGCCCGGCTGGAGCCCGGGGAAAGAACCCCTGGCCGGACAGGACTAGTATAGAGGTATTCCTTAGAACAACTCTATGCCCCCCTATTGCGGAGCAGTGTAAACACAGCATCCTGCCTGGGAACTGGTGGCATAATTGCAGCCACTGCCCTTTCGTGTCAGTACTTGAATTGAACACCAGAATGGGCGGCCAACCCCTGCACTGCTCCTTAATCAACTGCCGGTCCCTGCAGAAACATAAATTGGAGGTTTATGATTTTCTAAAAGATGTCCAGCCGGACGTGCTTTTCCTTACAGAGACCTGGCTAAACGAGGCGTTGGCCCCTGATATCTTGGAAGCCCTCCCTCACCACTATGGCATTGTTAGGATTGACTGAATGTATAAGAGGGGTGAAGGAATCGCTATTATACATAAACTGTTGATCCAGTGCACCTTAGAATCCACTGAGATCGAGGATTTTGAATCAGGTTTTTTTTTCCATCTTAGCCCCTTTGGATTGTTGTTTAAAGGGATCCTCATTTATCGCCCCCTGGCCCCCCACTGGTTTTGCCCTCAGCCTGATTGAACGAATAATGCAACCTGCCTTACGTTATTCTAAACTGATGCTGGTTGGAGATTTAAATTTGCACTTGGAGGACCCAGCTGATAACGGCGCTCAGGATGTCCGCCAGGCGCTAGCAGATCTCCACCTAATGCTTAAATCAGACTCCCCTACCCATCAATTCGGCCATTTATTGGACCCGATTTTTGCCAACTGGGACGCTCTATTTATTAAGCCTCCCACCCCAATCCCACGGTCCGATCATTTTATTGTCTCCTTTGAGATTATGCAGCAGCAGTCTGCTGTCCCATATAAAACGAGTACCACTAAACTGAGTAGTAAACGGGCGAATTGCTCCACGTCTAGCTTTAATATGGCCCTTCAGAAGGTGGGGCCACCCGGGGCAGAGATATTGTGTCGAAATGCGATGCTCTTGATAATAGCATTTTAGAGGCACTGGATACCACGGCTCCTTGGTCCTCGAAAGCATCAGGCAGGCAGGGAAAGACTGCGCCTTGGTTCAGCAATGAACTTAGAATGGCCAAATCTGCCTGTAAGCACCTCGAGAGAATTTGGAGTAGAAAGTTCGATGATCCAGCAAAGTTGAATATAAATCCAGCCTAAGAAAATACCATGTTTTGAGCAGGAAGGCTCTGGCTACCTACTATAATAACAGGATTGAAACAGCTGAGAACTCCTCTAAAGAGCTTTTCTCTATCTTTAAAGAGATCACATCTTTAGCTAGAGTCACTGCACCTGATGTGAGCTCAGTTGAGTCCTGTAACAAAATAGCTGATTTTTTTCCGGAAAAAGTGAGGAGGATTTATGCCACCTTCCTTGCCTCAGCGCAACAGGGTTGTGCCAGTAGCGAAGGGGTTTCCAAGATCCCAGAGGCGGACTGTCTCCGTGATTTTGTGGTACCTAGAGGGCATAGTCTCAAAGTAGTTGCTTCCAGTATTAAGTCTGGCTCACCCAGAGACCCGGCCTCCCCAAGGATCCTGAGGGGGAGTCTCACTATTTTAGAACCTTATATTAGACATCTTCTGGGGCTTTCTTTTACCTCGGGAAATGTCCCTAAAAAATGGAAGGAGGCGATTGTTATCCCTCTGAAAAAGAAATCGAACATCAGTATAAGTCAGATAGAGAATCTCCGCCCGATTTCCCTCTTGCCTTATTTTGCGAAGGTAGCAGAAAAGGTTGTTAACATGCAACTGGGTGCGCATATTAATAATTACAATCTACTCCATCCTACTCAATCTGGATTTCGCGCCAGTTTCTCTATGGAATCGGCCTTGCTCTTATCCACAGAGCTAATCCGTAAAATAGAGGATGCGGGACAGACAGCGGCACTAGTCCTTCTTGACCTTAGTGCCGCTTTCAACACTGTTGCTCACCACACACTAATACGGCGCCTTCATGAGGGCAGTGTGGGCGGTAAAGCAATGGAATGGTTGCATTCCTTTTTAAGCGACCGCTGCTTTCAGGTGTCACAAAAACCTTTCCTTTCGGAAAGTGTCAAGCTAGATCAGGGGGTCCCACAAGGCTCCATACTTAGTCCCACTCTTTTTAATTTGTACATCGCCCTATTGACAGAAATTGTGGACAAGTTTGGAGTAAGTGTGGCGTCATATGCTGACCACACACAACTTGTGGTAAGCCTGACTCAAGAGTCGGCAGAGACTGCACAGAATTTTTCACTGTGTCTTCAAGAGTTACCATTTAGGATGGCCTCGAACTGTTTGAAACTAAACGGTAATAAAACAGAGCTTTTAATCATAGGCAAGGCCCCCTCGATCTGGTCATCTGCCTGGTGGCCAACCACCTTGGGCCAGACCCCCTCCCTCAAAGACCAGGTGAAGAACTTGGGGATATGGCTGGATCCTAAACTGTCCTTTGAGACTCACACCAGGCGAGTGATGGGGAAACTGGGTGGGGGTCCTACGCACTCTCCGGAAGACCTTAGATGTACTCCCAGTGTCAGCAAGAAAGGCAATGGTCCATGCCCTTGTGACATCTTGGCTGGACTATATGAACGTTCTGTACCTGGATGCTAACACCAAGTGCGTTCAGAGACTGCAGCACATTCAGAATGCGGCTGCGCGTCTCGTTCAAATGCTCCCCAAGAGAGCGTCATCCAGCAAGGCTCTTGCATCCTTACACTGGCTTCTGATGAGGAAACGTGTTCTGTTTAAGGCTATGTGTATTCGTCACCGGATCCTGCAGAAGAAGGGCCCCTCTTATTTACATGATCTCCTCACCCCGTATGCTCCGAAGCGAGGCTTAAGATCTAGTGGTACGGGTCAGGTACGCATACCTATCATTAGAAGAGCTAGGATGGGCGGACGCTCTTTCAGGTTCTTAGCGGCATCCTACTGGAACAAGCTCGCGGTGGGGCTCCGACTGGAACCGTATGAGACGACCTTCCGGGAAAAGCTCAAGACGTGGCTTTTTCCATCTGATAATTCCATTGTTTGATTTGATCTGTGTTTCTCTTTTCTGGCATGGGACATTGTCGCAGCGCGGGGACGCACTGGTTAGTGCAACCAGGCACTTTATAAACTTAAATTGATTGATGGATCAGGCGGGTGACTGCGAATGGTATGAACCAGGGATTACTGACTAAACATGAACAGACGTACCTTAATAATGAACAACCAAGGATGGAGACCATATATACTCTTCCAAAGGTACACAAAATATTAACCAACCCACCTGGGAGACCCATCGTCTCCGGGTGTGGTTCGGTCTTAGAACCACTCTGCAAGTACATCGATGTTTTTCTAAAACCAATTGCAGAGAATACTACAGCTTATTTGCTTGACACTATGCAAGCTATACAACTGGTAGATGAGCGCCCTTTCAACCTACAGAGAACCTCCTAGTGAATATGGATATAACTTCGCTTTATACAAGCATCCCTCAACTAGCAGCACTTTGATACCATCAGAGTAGCACTAGATAAACGTCCCAGACCATGGCAGGTACCAACTGAATTTTTAATTCAGCTACTCGAGATTGCCATGGCAAGAAACTTTTTTTATTTTGAGGTAGATCATTATGTGCAAACAAAGGGCGTGTCGATGGGGGCAAATTTTGCCCTGGACTTGGCCATTATCTACATGGACACATATGAGCATACGCATGTCTTCAGCGAAGCAAACCCCTACAGAGACCATATCTCACTATGGCTTCGATATATCGACAACGTTTTAATGATATGGAGAGGAAATGAACAACAGTTGTTGGAGTTCCACACCTGGTTTAACAATCAATCACACGATATCCAGTTCTCTCTTGAATCAGGCAAAAGAGATATACATTTTCTTGACATCTCAATTAAGGAGGAGGGGGTAAACTCCATACTACCCTCTACAGAAAACCCAGTGAGAGGAACACACTCCTGCGATACTCCAGCCAACATCCACGCAACCTTAGGGATAATTTACCATTCGGTCAATTCCTAAGGATGAGTAGGAATTGTAGCAAGAAAGAGGACTTTTTTGAGGAGTCGGCTGACCTGAGGAACACCTTAGTGATAGGGGATACCCTAGAAGTCTGCTCAAGAAGGCTCAGAAACAGGCCTGGTTTTGTCACAGTGAGTTCTTTTTAGAACCTAAATCACACAATCGGTCAGCTAAAGAGAGGGTTGTTTGTGCCACCACATTCTGCACCAAAATTAGTGAGGTAAAGAAGATTGTCTACCAACATTGGCACCTGGTGGCAGACGAAATTGGCATTCTTGACCCACCGATGCATGCTTTCAAAAAAGGCAAAAATGTGAGGGACTTTGTGGTAAAATCATTACTACCCATAAAACCCAGAGAAAATCAAACGACCCTGTGGAATATTCCACCGATCCAGGGTCACTATAAGTGTGGGACATGCAAGGCTTGCCCCTTAACCAAGGAACTCAAACAACGTACCTATACCACCTACACTCACACAATGAGGCAGCATACCAACTGTAACTCGGCTGGAGTCATCTACACCATAGTATGCCCATGTGATTTCCTATACATAGGACAAACAGTGCAGAAAGTGAAATGTCGCATCCTGCAGCAGGATTCGGTGCGTTACACAGGGCGCCCCTTTGCTGGACCATTTCACCACCTTCGGACACTCGGATGAGAGTCTGAAGTGGTGGGTTATAGAGAAAGTCCAGACCAACCCACGAGGTGGGAATTTTTCCAACATAATGAATATCCGTGAGTGTAAATGGATTCACATCTTTGACACTGTTCGCAGAGGTCTCAATGAGCATGAGGAAATTTCAAGACAAATAGGCACTCTCAATAATGGTTAGTTGAACGTGTCCAGTGAGCTCCATCCAATCCCATTATGTTCAACACTCTTGCATGTTTGGGTGATCTATGTTGTAGCAGTTCTGTTATTATTTTATGGAGGTCGTGTGGTGCCTATCCCGTCCTTCCACATTGTACTGCTTCTTTGTATATTCTTGTCTGCCAGAAAACCGGGTAGGCAAGATTTGGCAATGTGATACTCTCAATATTTGGTTCCCAGTATTGTGATACGACATGAGACTTTTGCACATGTTCTCCGTCGTTCATACACAGCTGGGATGCATTTTAATTCTGATGTGTATTGTTTTTAAATTTTTTCTAGTATTTACTGTTCCCATTTTGTATTTGTACGTATAGTAAATGTGAACTGCAACTTGCTTAATAATCACGTTGGGCTGAGTAACTTACACGGACATCCGTCTTACATGTGATTTGTTACTTGTTATATAACCGCATTGGGCTGAAATTCTTTCAAACACACTACGTTCTTGAATTAATTCTATAACGATTGACTTGAATCATTCGTTAACGTTCACTTATCTTGAACATCATGACATTTGCCATCTAGTCTTTTCACACTGTAACTATTTTCAGCGCATCACGCCACTGCCTGAGCGCTCAGTTTTAACGTGCACGCCTTACTTAAACCGGCTGTAACCGCCGATCACTCTTGCAATCAGCGAGGCCAACGGATGTGGCCTGCTGTCACGATCGGACTGAGCTCCAGAGAAACCTTTCATCTTTAAGGTAATTTTACACCCAACGCGTGCCCAGTCTTCAGTAGTTGTAATCTGTAGCATTCGCTGTCACGCTCAGCGTGATTGATTCTTTTATCATTTCCCGTAGAATATCGAAGCACTTGACTAATATCCCTAGAGGTCCCAAGCTGCTCCTCCACACAAGCGGGTGAGTCTGTCAACAGGTTTCTGTTGCCCTAAACGCATTTACATGTTGTTCTAATGTCCCATTATTGTATGTTTACTTGTAGAGCTGAGAAACGTTCCCACATCCTGATGTACCTACAGGACTGATAATTGAATGAACCTTGAAGCTAAACCTTGGTTACTCACAAGACTCTTTGCATTGGTGAACCCCACTTTATATGTTGAGGCACATTATTTATTATGTCTAGGCACTTACATTGATAGAACTGCGCTCCACTTGGCACGGCCACTTTATCTGAAATATCACGGTTATTTTCAGATACCCCCCGCCCCCGTCCTGAGGAAGACCCGCAGCTGAGGACCACACTCACCCTTACGCAATAGAGTCGAAACGTCGACACCCCTGAATAGGCCTACACTCTACATCTGATCCCCTACACCCGAATCACAGACGAGGTTACACTGTGAAGAAGACATTCTAGCAAATATACTGTACTTAACTGTGTATATAGGGGTAGGCCTGAATATCCAAAGGAAGACCTTTCAATTTATGCTGGATCCCACATGTCATAGTATTGGAAATTCTACCTTGATGTAACAACAATTGCTTCTTCTTTTCTTTTTTCTTGCACATGAGCACCTATTTTCACACACTCCCTTCTTCTTGATGATAACCGTGTGGATACAACATTGTATATCATGATTTTGAATCATTATGTTTTTTGAAGTAACTCAGTGAGACTGAATAAATTGACATTATCAGTCTCTTGGTAGTGACCTTGAAATTTCTTTGCCTATGACCTCATGTGCCTAAATGAAGATTTTTATACTCATTTAATAATATTGTTTTAAACTTGAACCATAATAGTCTAGGACCAATTCAATTCAATTCAAATAATTTATATAGCGCGCTACATACCCAGAGGGTCTCAAGGCGCTTGAGGAGGGATGGGGAATTACTTGTCGAATATCCATGTTTTAAGTTGCTTTCTGAAGTCTAGGTGGTTCTGAGTGAGGCGAAGGTGAATGGGAAGTGAGTTCCAGGTTTTAGCCGCCAGGTAGGAGAAGGATCTTCCTCCCATGGTGGTTTTGTTGATGCGAGGCACAACAGCAAGGGCTTGGTTGGAAGAACGTAGCTGGCGGGAGGGGGTGTAGAAGGAAAGTCGTGTGTTGAGGCATTCGGCTCCAAGTTCGTACAGTGCTTTGTGTGCGTGGGTTAGGAGGCGGAATGTTATCCTCTTATTGACGGGGAGCCAGTGGAGGTTTTTCAGGTGGCCAGAAATGTGGTCTTTACACGGGATGTCTAGTATGAGTCTGGCTGATGCGTTCTGGATGCGTTGGAGTTTTTTCTGAAGTTTTGCGGTGGTGACGGCGTATAGAGTGTTTCCGTAGTCCAGGCGGCTTGTAACCAGTGCGTGGGTGACCGTTTTTCTAGTTTCGGTGGGGATCCAGCGAAATGTTTTTTTGAGCATGCGGAGAATGTTGAAGCAGGGTGATGAGACGGCGTTGACTTGTCTGGTCATCGATAGTGAGGAGTCCAGGATGACGCCCAGGTTCCGTGCGTGGTCCGTCGGGATGGGTGCTTTTCCAAGGGCCTCTGGCCACCAAGAGTCGTTCCAGGCGGAGGGGGAGGTACCTAAGATAAGGACTTCTGTTTTGTCTGAGTTCAGTTTCAGACGGCTGTGCTTCATCCACTCGGCTACATCTTTCATTCCTTCATGTAGGTTTGTTTTGGCGGTGTTAGGGTCTTTGGTGAGTGAGAGGATCAGTTGAGTGTCATCAGCGTAGGAGATGATGTTGAGGTTGTGTTGGCGTGCGATGGCCGCGAGGGGGCTCATGTATACGTTGAAGAGGGTGGGGCTGAGTGAAGATCCTTGTGGCACGCCGCAAATGACTTCAGTGGCCTCTGACTTGAATGGTGGGAGGCGGACTCTCTGAGTTCTTCCGGCAAGGAACGAGGTGATCCATTCCAGTGCTTTTCCTTGGATTCCAATGTTTCTGAGGCGTTGTAATAAGGTGCTATGGCAGACTGTGTCGAAGGCTGCTGAGAGGTCGAGGAGGATGAGGGCGACTGTGTCTCCATTGTCCAGTAGAGTTCGAATGTCGTCTGTTGCTGCGATGAGTGCGGTCTCAGTGCTATGTTTGGCTCGGAAGCCGGACTGTGAGGAGTCAAGGGATTTGTTTGTTTCGAGGAAGGCGGCGAGCTGGTTGTTGACAGCTTTCTCGATGACTTTGGCCGGGAATGGAAGGAGCGAGATGGGGCGGTAGTTTTTGAGTTCGGTGGGGTCTGCTGTAGGTTTTTTCAGAAGGGCGCTGAGTTCGGCGTGTTTCCAGCTTTCCGGGAAGGTGGCGGAGTAAGGGAGCAGTTGATGACGTCTTGGAGGTGTGGTGCTATGATGGTGTCTACTTTGTTGAAGATGTGGTGAGGGCATGGGTCTGTGGGGGATCCTGAGTGGATGGAGTTCATCAGGCGGATGGTCTCTTCAGTGGAGATTGGGTTCCAGTCATTAAGGATGTTCAAGGGGGGTGAAGGAGCGGCAGAAGGTTGGGTGGGTTGGTTTCCGGGTTGGTTGTGGAAGCTGTTGTGGATGTCTGCGATTTTGTCGTGGAAGAACGAAGCTAGGGAGTTGCAAAGGGTTTGAGAAGGAGTGATGTCGTTAGAGTTGGCAGTGGGGTTGGTAAACTCTTGGACGATGTTGAATAATTCCTTGTTGTTGTGGGCGTTGTTGTCTAGTCGGTCTTTAAATGCGGCTTTCTTGGCAGTTCGGATCATTTGGTGGTGTATGCGGTTGGCGTTTTTGAAGGCGTCCCTGGTGCTGGTGTTTGGGTCTTTTTTCCAGGCCTTCACAAGGGAGCGACAGAGTTTCTTGGATTTCTTGAGATCCTCGTTGAACCAGGGGGCGTTTTTGCTGCCTAGTTTGATTTGACGTTTTTTCAAGGGTGCTAGGTTGTCGGCGCTGTTGGTTAGCCATTGAGTGAGGTTGATGGCTGCTTGGTTGGCGTTCGAAGAGTGGGTAGGGGGGTTTTGAAGAAGCGATGAGGAGATCTGGTCGATGGTGATTTTGTTCCAGTTTCTTTGTAGAGTAGGTTGAGGATGGTTGTGGGTTATGGTCTTTTTGTAGATAAAATGAACGCAGCTGTGGTCCGTCCAATGGAGAGCTGTGGTGTGACTGAAGGAGATATGTGTGCTGGAGGTGAAGATAGGGTCGAGTGTGTGACCTGCGTAGTGAGTGGGGGTATTAACAAGTTGTTTGAGTCCGAGGTTGGCAAGATTATCCAGAAGGGTGGTAGTGTTTCTGTCGTAGCTTTTTTCCAGGTGAAAATTGAGGTCTCCCAGTAGAATGTAGTCCTCGGAGGGGAGGGCGTGTGGGGTGATAAAGTCAGTGATTTCTTCACTGAATTGTGCACGGGGTCCTGGTGGTCTGTAGAGGAGGGTGCCTCTGAGTGTGGTCTTGGGGTCGGTGTGGATCTGGAAGTGAAGGTGTTCGGCGCTAACGAGGTTGGCGTCTGAGCTGGTTGAGATGCGGATGGAATTCTTATGGACGATGGCGATGCCTCCTCCTGTTTGCTTGGTGCGGTCCTTACGGATGATCTTGTAGCCTTCCGGGATGGCAATGGTGATGTCTGGGGCTGAGGAGGCGTTCATCCATGTTTATGTTAGGAAGGCGATGTCCGGAGAGATGGTGTCTAGTAGATTCCAAAGGTCGATGGTGTGTCTGTGGACAGAGCGGGTGTTGAGCAGGATGCATTTTAGGTGGTTGGAGTCAGGTCTCTGTTTGGTGTTATTTGATGAGGAGTTGGTCTTGGTGCCGTCATAATTGCAGGAGATGCATGTGAAGGGTCCATGGGTGTGTCCAGGAGCGGCTTGGGCGCAGTTGGGAAGTCGGCCGGGGTTAAGGGCTAAGAGGGTGGAGGCGTTGTATGTAATGCGGGTGGGGTGGGTGGTACGGGGGCCAGGGGGTCTGGCTCTGGGCGCGGTCCAGGCGTAGACGGGCTTACCTTTGGCGCACCTTCGGCGCGGCCGCAGCGCGTGGACGCTGCGCGTTGGGACATCTGTCTTAAGTGGATAGTGGAGGGGGCGGAGCGTGGGAGGGGCAGCTGGGATGCGGGGAGCGGGGAGGAGGCACGGTCCACGAGTGACCACACTCAAAATGGACGGAGAGGAAACGAAACTGGGACCACAAAGGAGCAGACCAAATAAACACACAAACAGGCAATGCAGCGCAATATAGTGTGCTGAGAAATGAAAACCAACGATACCAGGCGCTATGGTCGCTTCTAGGCACTCAGCATATGCAGGCTGCTACCGATCGCGTTCACCCAGGCAGGCACAGGGTGTCAGGCGCAGTAACTGGGGCAGGCAAGCGGCAGTATGGGCGAGCTCTGCACAGAGAGCAATCAGGTGAGCAATCAGGTGGCAATCAGGTGAGCAATCAGCCAGGAGATCGTGGCGGGGAGCGTGGGAGAGCGACCGCTATGGAGCTAGTCCAGCTGGTCACAGGGGAGTGTAGGGAGGATCGGGCTAGTTTGCTTGTGGGTGGGAGGGGCAGCTGGGAGGCGGGGAGCGGGGAGGAGGCACGGTCCACGAGTGACCACACTCAAAATGGACGGAGAGGAAACGAAACTGGGACCACAAAGGAGCAGACCAAATAAAAACACAAACAAACAGGCAATGCAGCGCAATATAGTGTGCTGAGAAATGAAAACCAACGATACCAGGCGCTATGGTCGCTTCTAGGCACTCAGCATATGCACTGTTTTTCTATACTGACCAATACCCAGGTCCTTTAACTTTACTGGGTTACCCCATTTGTTATAATTGTACAAATAGGGAAGGCAAAGAAGATGACGTGCAGACATATGTCTGGCTCCTGCAAAATCAACTCTAAACTGAATGGTTCTTAACAAACCTCACCATAATGCATTGGATCATACTTGCACAGATCCATTTATGAAGCACAGGAAAGTGCTTTATTTCTGAGTATCATCACTCTAAGCTTTCAAAATTAAACATGCCTTGTTCCATCCAAAGGAGAATATTCTTCAAACAGTTGCGGAAGGGAGATATGATCTATTACTGACAGACCAAAGGATAAAGGACACTGATGAATTAGACTGGGTAAAAGGTGTAAGCAGCTGGAACACATGTGTGGCACCATATAGTTTCCAAAACGAATAAAGGCTTAGCTGTATATGTGTTCTGAAGCACTTGGCAATGCAATTTCTAAGTGACTTAAACAAAACCGGGTTAGTCTTTAAACCAGCTTAAAAGACCTAGGGTCAAAAGAAGTGCTAAGTAGGACTAAAATGTCTCATGAAATAGTAGAAAAGGATAATAAAATAAAAGTACCAGCAAGAAAATGTGTTCCAAAACAGTCTCATTTAAGAAAGGGGTTTCCAATTAAATTAATGGTGAAGCATCACAAAAGAAAACAGATGATTTAACCTCAAATGAAAATAAATCATGCACCGTACACAATTTTTATTAACATTTTCCCATTAAAGTGGATTAACGATAGCCAAAACTGGTTGATTTAAAGATTGTTATCCAGCAAAACTCTAGTACAAAAACGTATCAAGTTAAATCCATACCCAAAACATAAGACCAAATATGCAGATATTATTAACTACATTTTATAAACTACATCTTAAATAAAAGAAAAACACATGAATCACACCTCAAAATGTCCATACCTTTTCTTTTTCTCAGAATATGAAGGTTGATCGAGTAGTTGTACATGATCATGTTCCTTTGCAAACTCAACAACTAAGGAGTGCCCACAAAGTGTCAACTGATGAAGCCTGGATAAAGCCTGCGATCAAGAAAGACAGCACAGATAAAATAGAGACTTTGATCTAAATGAAAGTTGGATTGTACAGGTTTCAGGTTAGGTTCTGTCTTGGGATTAGGCTGTATTCTGTAGCAGTTCTCAGTACCAGCCTCACTAGGATAAAGCTGAATGTGTTACTCATCGGGACATCGAATTCTTCACTGCTGTAGCTTTATTTTTATGTAATGGTCTTACATGGCACTGATCTAATGTAAGGAATTAGCATGTTTTAAATAGAACAAGTATCAGAATACAGAAGAGCACGGTGGAAAACATAGCTTATTTAAATGAACTGTTGTGAGCATCATAATGGATTGAGAAGAGACAAGGTATCATTGAGTCACAAGGATTTCTGAAGTGACATGCTGAATAATATAGCAGTGTTCACATGTTGCCCTCAGATTTCTCAAAAATTACTAGTTGGAGATAAATCGGAAGTGAAACCATAATAGATATTTTTAATTCCTCGAAGCCTCGCCAACCTCTAATCCATTCTTCTCTTCCACTCCTTTTCATCCTTCTCCTCTCTAATGCCGCCATTTCTCCCTCTACCTCGGATTCAGAACCATAAATCTAAAGACCCAGTGCCTTTCAGTAGTGCGTCTGTAAAAATTCAGTTGCGTTTTTCTGTTAAAAGAAAAAAAGTCTCACTCATTGAACTGAGTTCTAGATTACAGAAATATGCTTAGGCGGCTTTTTAAGTTAAATACAGCATAAAGAGAAAGAGGTGCCGATTTTGATACCAATTACTTAAATATGGAGGGAATTGTTTTACCCAGATCTAATAGATTTTCAGTAACAAACACATGGACTAAGACCACCCCATTAAGGTGTATACATTCACCACAGGAAAGGCTAATAAAACAAAAACTAATTGATTCCAAACTTGTAACAAGGAAAGGCTTGATGCAGAGCTCTCGCTTTCAGTAGGAAAGTATCATATTTCTTGCAGGTTCTCAGACTATCCCTGTCAATTGTTGCATTCACTGAGGCAAGAATTTGTCTTCTGTTCGCTTATAGGACCTTTGTGAATGCACACCAGTTTGAATGTACTGAGAATAAACGTTGCTGCATGATATGTGCTTCCTGTGAAGCAGCCACAACTGCGAATGCAGTGCAAGCTGTGCTGTTAGTCGGCGGAGGCGTGAGCCAGCAGTTTCAGGGGCTTTGGTGCCCCCCCAACCCCCCCCCCCAACGCTTGGGAACTGCAGCGGAAACTAGGACGTGCCCCAACCCCCCTTTGCAGAGGTCGATCTCCCGTGGGGTCACATGGAAAACCAGGAAGCAGGAGACTTGGACATTTGAAGCGGCGAGTAAGGCTAGTGCTGCAGTCCCCTTTGTCTCGCACAGAGGCGGCCAGCGTTAGGCCGGTGCGGCTTGTGCCTTCGGAGGTCTGCCATTATCACTGTTTACACCTTAGTCTGCACTGTCCTCTCCTACTGCTGCTTGTTGTCCACCGCCTAGTTCCAGCTCTGGCTTCTGGCGTACTCATGCCCCCACACCGGAGATAATAAATAAATAAATAATATAAATATACTATAATATAGAACACGTACTTCTGGGGAAGTGGGGCAGCAGCACCAGAGAGGGGCCAAGTACAAGAATAAGAACATTCATTTTTCTGCAAAGGACTTCTGGTAATCTCGCCCCTTACCCCTGCCCTTTGTTCTAGGCCTCCAGGCTCCTGAAATCATGCACAACTAGACCGGGGGGTAGGACAAACCAGGATCAAACCCAGCAAAAAGAAGGCTCCAAGGCTCTTATATCCATCACTCAGACAGGTTTTAGGCGCATTCATGGCACGGCCGGACTGGCCAGCCGGGCAAGCGGGCAATCCCCCGGGAGGCTGGAGCCCCTGTAGGCCGGGTTTGACACCTGGAGGCCGGTTGCGCACCCAGGAGTTGTGATGCATGCTACGCAATCCTGGCGCCCTTCATAAGATTCTTAGGCCCGTTTAAAAGACAAATGCATGGATGAATTAGGAGAAAGCCTCTCATAACGCTACCAACATGTTCTTTTTCTCGTCAGGCACACTATTTTTACACACGTGCATGCATGATTAGAAACTGGTTAGAAATAGGGCTATGAGGTACTCAGCTAAACTCTTATGTAGTTGAATATTTAATTAAATCTCCTACTGAACAACCAACAAAACTAGCGTATATAATTGAAAGATTGAGCAGTTAACATTCGCCTTTCAGTTTTATTTTTCCAAAATTATCCTGGGAAAATCATACTGAGCAATGTGTCGGGGTCACTCACTGTGCAAATGGGGGCTGAATTAATTTTTTGCCAGGGCTGTTTTAAGTTCTCAGTCCGGCACTGGCTCATGGCACAGAAGACAATCTGATGATACTCTCCTCACTTTTTAAAACAGCACACAGTAAGAAGACCCACCCGCTATATGTCGCCTGGAAAGACTTAAAAACTGCATTTGGTAAAGTGGACAGAGGGAGGCTGTGACAGAAGCTGTCGCGGAACATCTTCTAAGAGCCATTAGATGCCTATATACGGAAACCTGGGTAAAAGTTAAAGTCACATCTAACAGAATTACCACCCACAGAATCAAGACCACCATTGGAGTAAAACAAGGCTGCATTCTAGCTCCGCTATTGTTTAACGTTTACTTTGAAGACATCAACAAAGCACTGGGGGCTGCACGTGTGGTACCGTCTAAGTTTGCAGGCCTTCATATACAATGCCTCCAGTACGCGGATGATACTTTACTATTCGATAGCACTGCGATTGGGCTACAGCGATCATAGGCGGCCCCATCTTGCTACTGTGTCAACAATAAACTTGAAGTAAACTATGCCAAGGCGAAAATTATGGTTTGTGGAGTCAGAAATAAAAGTGTGGCCAAATGTAACTTTTCAAAGAATAATGTGGTCTTGGAACAAGTGACAAGCCTTAAATATCTGGGTATATATTTCAACAAGTTTTAAAAAGTTGGCTTCCAAGATGAGTGGGCCCCATTTAACATTTAAATCTGTAAAGTAATTAATGGCAGATTTATGCCAACAATCACGTACGGCTCATTGATATTTAAAGACCACATTTGGGGTTGGCTTGATAAAGCCAATTAAGATGTTACAGACATCTATTTAACCTCCCTGATGTAGCACCATCCTCACAGCTACGACTGGAATTTGGGTTTTTAAAGCAAAACATTCATTTTAAAGGCTTGATTCTTGGGATATTACGGGAAACTCAGCACCGCAGCACCAAGATTTCTGAAGGAAATGATGAGGCGAGGCATCCACGAAACGCATTATTAAGGGAACCAAGCTTGTGGAAGGCAATGTAAGCCCTGTAGGCGCCCAAAGTCTTTGCTTATAAACTAACCCCAAGGCTTTCTGAAAAACTGCTGGTAAAAAATGTGAGGTTACAATCTAGGATTGAAGACATACAAGAACTGTCTCGAAAAGCTCATGCCAGCTTATGTGACTCATTGTAGCAAGAGCTGGGGAAATCTGTGTACTTAACCTCCCACATTAAATAGACAGTTAAAAAAAGAGCTGCCGAGGTGGCGATGCAGTTTAATTCCCCTAAATGCCTACAATAGTAGGAGCTTAACAGGGTCTATGGAGCAGCATTTCCTCTTATGCAAATATAGGAAGGAACGTCTTGCCCACATAATATGCGTTTGCCCAACTTTGAAAAATGTAAGATGTTTCTGGTTGGAACTTCTGTTCCATAAATTTGGCATTAGACAATGCAACATGGCTAACTCCGCATGTAGGAGTGATGTGAACCCGCAGCTATTGGCCAGATGTGTGAAATTCCTCAAAGAAGCTAAAAAACAATTGATTTTAGTATTAGAGAGCTCATACCTATCCTCGCCATCTAAGAGTTATTTATTTTTCCGTCTAACTACATTGAGTGCCTTGACTTCTGTGACTTCTCCTATATTGATTTATTGTTTTAACAGTCGCCCATATTTTGGTTAGACCGATGCCTGTAGGCAGTTGTCTTTCTGTCACAGGTGTTTATGGAACTCTCACTGCGTATGTAGTTTTACTTCTGAGGATACATTAACTGGGTTTTGGAATATGGTTTAATGGGCTGGGGAGTGCATGCCATTCTGAGGTTCCGTGACGATTTTGTTCGTGTTTGTAACATTGTCGTAAATACATAATTTTGGTATCAGTGAACCGCAAATGATCCATTTAGTATATCCTGGTGTTTTCGCTATGCTACGAGCAAGAGCACTCCAGTTACAAACACATTACTGTTCTACCCATGGCATCCATCTTAGAACACGGAAGCCATTTTGTATTCCTTGCCCTCACATAGTCGATGGACACGCAATGACCTCTTTTTCATTAAAGGACACGTAGGCTTTAACCGGCGATTCACCTTGCTAGTGACACGTGCACCTTAGGCCAGCAACGCTGTGGCAGCATGACTCGGCAAGAGCTGCCTCCCCAGCCTGAGGCCAGCCCTGCTATACTGGTTCTTGTGTTCGTTGGCCTGATCATGATTAAGCGGCCGAAGCTGGTAACCGTGCCCATTTACGACCCACAAACATTTCTTATCCTGTCCTTCTATCTTCTGCACCTGGCTCTGCTCCTTTCCTTCTGGGCCTTTATTAGGGGGAGGTAACGAAATTTACGATGAGGCGGTCCGGGTCTTGAATGAAGAATTGACATGGGATTATGATGGACTAGTGGGAACCCCTCATTTGTAATGTTTTGACATCAGATACTGTTGACGATCCCTGTGCAACGCCAAATATTTATTGTTTAAGACACGAATGTTTAGAACTGTGGTAACATGTAAAGAATTTGCCTGAAGCCCAATATTTAGTATATAAGGAGCAACCCTCTTTGTACAAATCGAACAGGCTCCTAGATACTGCCCATGTGTAGTTTCTGTGACTTCTGTGTCCCTGCAGTAATAAACCTTTGGTCTTTGACGCCACCATCGAGAAGCCCGTGTTTCTGTTTGTTTGTGCACCAAGACAGGTTGAACTCCGGGGTCTTCGGGTGTTGTCCCTGACACCTCTGGACGGAACCAAAAAGTCCAGAACTCCAATTGGCGCCCAACGTGGGGCGACGTCATTCGGTACCGGTCCAAAAGCCTGAAGAGTTCGAGGAGCTTCGTGTGAAGATTTCAGAGGGAGGCGCCCCACTTCATCGATCCCGGCATATCGCAAAAGTGGCCCCGACGTTCTCTTCCACGAGGGTTCCCGTTCAGACGGCTGCAGTGGTCCGTTGCCTTGACCGTCGCCCTGTCTTGGACCCGAGGTGCAGTCCTCAGTACGGCGAAACGTGACGGGTTTCTCCTTGGTGACGTCTTCAGTGCCTCAGTTAAGTATTCAGTGGTTGCTAGTTGGTTATTTTGTAAGGGTTGCTCCTGTTTGGATAATCCTTTTAGTTCTCAGTTCAGTTCAGTTCTGTAAGGTTATCACTGGTTATTCTGGTTACGATAATCATTCTGTTCAGTTCAGGTATCGATACATTTGTCAGTTCTGGTAGGCCTAAGTTCGTGGTCCGAGTGCGCATCTTTTCTGTTCGTGTCTTGTTTGTTTTGTGTTCCGGATTATAAAATGGTAAGTCGGAAAAATTGTATGTTGTCTTGTTTTAGTTGCAACAGTGATTCCCGGTTGGAGGACTCGTGTTTGGTTCCTCCGATTGGAACTCCCCTTTATGATCTATATTGCAAATTTGGTGTGGGCCCTATCTCTTATAATGAGGTATGGATCCGCTACACAGAGAAAGATGGTGTCCTTAGTTGGCCACTACATGGTAGTTTTGAACCTGAAGTTCTCGATAATCTAGAAAGAAGGTTGTTTAAGAAGAAAGCCCGGCCGGCAATGTTTGATTCTTTCCGTTATTGGCGAAAAGAATCTAAACAGAGAGAAATTAAAAAGTTGAAGAAAGAACAGAAAGAGCAAGAGTTGACTTTAGAACAGTCTGCTAGGCAGCTGCAACTCAACGAGTCTGAGAAAGCGATGGAGGTGGCCGATAGAGAGCGTAATTTAGCGATAGACAAGTGCTATCCTGCTTTGCCATCGAGTACGGCTAAGATAGTAGAGGACCCTGAAAAGGATCCCCTGTTGTCTTACTTGTTACGATCACCCCCACCGTATGCACAGGGTGCTACGGCTCCACCTATACCGAATGTTCAATTACCGGTTGCTGGACAACCTGGTGTCCCTGTTTTCGCACCCCTGAATCAAGTTCCTATACCTCCTGTGGTCAATATTAATGTTCCTTCGACAACCCCTCTTCTAGGGTTGCCGGCTTCTTTACCTATACCCGCATCGCTAACACCTGCTACTTCACAAACTATTTTTCCTGCTACTCCTACTGTTCCTGATCTATCTGTTCCAACTGCTACCCTATTCACTGCTTCTGCTAATATTATGACTCCGCTTTCTGTTCGTCGAAGAATCACTGATTCTGTCTCCAATATTCTATCTCCCTTCTATAAAACTCTGATTAAGACTCCTACCTCTGACTCTGTGCAGAGACGTAGTCAGCTTCCCAGTACTGAAGAAAGAGGAATATTAGATTCCACTGCTCTTAGATGGGTTTCGAAAGTTGGAAGATATAATGTACACAATGTATTAGATACATTTATGCAATGGAACGAACCGACACAACGATATGTGTTCGATGAAATGTGTTTCCTTCTACGTGAGGAATTGGAAGAGGATGACCCTGAATCAAATCTAGGAGAATTAATTAATGTTCAGAAAGAGTTTGCTACAGGTATGATAGTTGGTCAGAATATAAAAGAAGCGATGGAACTGATTTTAAGTTATAGGAATGACCCATCCCTTCGTTCACCAAGAGAGTTAGGGAAACGTAGTACGAAACAAAATCGTCAATACCCAATGAGAGAGGTTCCACCAATTTGGCGTGAAGCTGTGCAAGCTAATGCAAACCTTGGTATTGCAGCCGCTCCGGCCCAATTCCAGAGAGTATGGATACATATTCCATGGAAGCGAGCTGAAGTGTTAGCAGTAAAACAGGCCTTGCCAGATCCGCGCAAAAATCCTGCAGGGTACTACAAAGAGTTGGCTCAAACGGTTGACGCTTGTGTATTGAATCTTGCTGACATAGATCTGCTATTTGGTAATGTAGTACCGCAACCAATTTGGGCTAAAATTCGTAAAGAGAATCATCCAGTTGCCCTAGGTGGTGACTGGGCAGCTATAATTGCAGCGGATGGTCAACAAATAGGTGGTTCCAAACCTGAACCTTTAATTGCTAATTTGCCTGGTAGAATAATCGATTTAATGAAAACCTTGATGCCAGCATTGCGCGTTAACTGGGACAAATTGTCCGCGTGCAAACAAAAGAAAGACGAAAGCGTCTCCGACTTTTTCACAAGATTCGAAGAGACTTTCGTGGATCATAGTGGTCAGGATATGAGCACAGAAGGAGGCCAGAGATTATTTGTTGATAAATTTGTGCACAATCTGTTGCCAGAACTTAGTAGTAAATTAAAGAATTCTGAAAGTGCGTGGGCTGTCTCTACGACTGCGCAAATACTTGCGACTGCTCAGTACTATGAAAATAGAGATAAAGAAGAGAAGGAAAAATCAGATGAAAAGACGAAAGATTTAAAAACTAAAGTACTTTTACAGCAAGCTTATCCGCCTCGCACGAATCAGACTAATATGCAGCAAGGGTCATATCAAAGAACGGATTATAATTTTCAAAGGCCACAATACCAATGGAATCAATGTGCTTATTGCAAAAAGGAAGGTCATTACAAAAGTGAATGTCCAGTTCGAACGCAAAATAATGCTGCGGCAGCTCAGAGAGGTCGTGGTAGTTCTATGCAAAACTATAGAGGTCGAGGACGAGGTACTATGCCTCCACAGACAAGTGATCGCCCCTCTAATTATTTCGACCAGCGAAATGGACAATCTGCCCAACAGAATAGGTCTCCACAGTATCATGTCGAAGACTATTATGAAACTAGTGAGGAAGTTCAGCAAAGTGAATACTAGGACAGCCATGGACAAAGAGAGGGAGTAGTATCAGTACCAGTAGATCAGAGTGGGCCTTATGTCGCAGTAGCAACGTCAGGTATAGTCGAACCGTTTCTGTTGGATACTGGTGCAGCAAAAAGTTCTATCATACATGCGAAACTCCCTGGCGCACCTTTGTCTGGCTCAACAAACGTTTCAGTAGGTTTTTCGGGCGCCCCTGTTCACAACCCTGTTTCTGGTCCTTTGTCTATTTCTGTTGGACCCCGTCAATTGAAAGCACCCCTGATTTTGACGACAGGTTGTAACGAAAATCTGCTTGGTTTAGACTTGTTAAAACGCCTGTACGCGACATTGTACTGCTCTCCAGCAGGAGTACAACTTACGTTGGGTAAAAGAATAATCTCCCCGATGTACTTGTCGATGGATGCGCTCCCACCAGAGCTGCGTTCACTCCCTGATACTCTTTGGGCGACTGGCCCTAATGATGTAGGTATATTGGAAATTCCACCCTATGTAGTAACTTTGAAAGCAAATGTCAAATTTCCACGAATTCCACAATACAGAATCTCTAGTGAAGGTGAGCGTGCGCTCCTACTGATAGTACAAGACCTGATCAAGAAAGATGTTGTAGAAGAGACTAGAGGTAATGTCTGTAATAGTCCTGTACTGCCTATTTTGAAACGAACTGACCCAACAAAGCCTCCAGTATATAGGTTCGTAATTGATCTTAGAGAGGTTAATAAAATTGTGATCCCACAGTTTCCTGTGGTACCAGACATTACTGCATTGTTAACGTTGATTCCTGCTACAGCAGCATGGTTTTCAGTTGTCGACTTGAAAAATGCCTTTTTCAGCATTCCGATAGCCGAGGAAAGCAGAGATATCTTCGGTTTCTCTCTAGGAGGACGAAGTTTTAGATTTAAACGCGCTCCACAAGGTTATTGTGAAAGCCCATCCATTTACAGTCAAGCATTAAAAAGCCAGTTAGATTCCTTCGTACTTCCTCGTGGTTCTGCTTTAGTACAGTATGTCGATGATCTTCTAGTGGCTGCCGATGACAAGGAAACTTGCAAAACAGCTACGATTTCTTTATTGCATCACTTGTCAGATTTGAATCACAAGGTGTCACCTTCAAAAATGCAATACTGCTGCCAAGAAGTGACCTACCTAGGTCATCTCTTGTCAAAGGAGGGAAGGAAGTTGACCCCAGAGAGAATAAAAGCAATTACACAGATGAATGTTCCTAGCACGCAGAGAGAAGTACGTGCCTTCTTGGGCATTACCTCATATTGTAGGCAATGGATCCCAAATTTTTCTCTTCTAGCAAAACCATTGGTAGCCTTGACTGGGAAAGGTGTTCCGAGTCCGGTACCATGGTCTGCTGAATGTCAGCAGAGTTTTTCTGAGTTACGAAATGCACTGTGTTCAGCACCTGTATTGGGTACACCCGACTACAGTAAACCATTCACACTCTATGTCCACGAGAGAGAAGGTTGTGCATTGAGTGTTTTGACGCAGAAATTTGGTGATAAACAACGCCCTTGTGCGTATTTTTCATCAACATTAGATCCAGTAGCTAGAGCGTTGCCTAGTTGCTTGAGAGCTACAGCCGCAGCTGCAGCTTCCATTCGACAATCTGCTGGTTTAGTAATGAACAACATGCTAATAGTTATGGTTCCTCATGCTGTGGATACACTCATGAACCGAACCAAGACGCAACACCTTACCAGTGCTAGATTATCAGGTTATGAACTGACACTGTTAGCTAGTCATATTCAGATCAAAAGATGCAATGTATTGAATCCAGCAACATTGTTGCCGACTAGCCAAGAGTCGAGTGATTCCGAACCACACGACTGTTGTTTCAAAACTGAGGAAGAAACGAAAGGACGAATTGATCTAAAAAACACTCCGTTGTCAGATCCAGATGGCACGTTGTATGTTGACGGGTCTTGCTTCAAATTGGAGAATGGTGATGTGACTGCTGCTTATGCAGTAACAACTTTGAGTACGATTGTGGAGACTGCAAGAGTGAGTCAGAATTCTGCCCAGGCTGCAGAATTGATCGCGCTAACAAGAGCGTGCGTTTTAGCTAAGGGAAAGAGAGTGAATGTGTTCACAGATAGTCAGTACGCGTTCGGCGTGGCCCATAGTTTTGGCCGCTTGTGGAAAGAGAGAGGTTTCATTACGTCCCATGGGACTAAGATTCAACATGGTCAGCTAGTTAATGACTTGTTGGAATCTCTAACCTTGCCGACTGAAGTTGCGATTGTGAAATGCAGTGCTCATAAAGCAATCACGGATGATGTTGGTCGTGGGAATGCTTTTGCTGATGAAATCGCAAAACAGACAGCTAGAAATATGATGAGTAGAATGTATGTTGCAACGTCTGCAAGATGGATTTCTGAGTCTGGAATGTGTGAAGACACAGTGGAAAGCGTGAAAGAAATTCAGAAAGAGGCGACTGAGGAGGAAAAACTTGCATGGAGAGAGAGCACGGGTAAAGTGGACTCGAGTGGGTGTTGGATTGACTTGTCGGAGCAACAGCGTTGGATGTTGCCTAATGCGTATGTGCTTGCAGTAGTAACGATGGCACATGGAACAGCGCACATCAGTTCAAAAGGGATTTGTAAGATGTTGGCTCCGGTCTGGAAGAATGATGGGATTAGTAAGTGTGCAGAGAGAGTGGTGAGAAATTGTATGGTATGCTTGATGCATAATCCTGGCAAGGGAATCCCCACACCTGCAGGTCACTTCGCTCCTCCTTCTTGCCCCTTTGAAGTGATCCAACTAGACTTCATTCACATGGATCGTTGCAATAATCTGAAATACGTCCTAGTGGTAGTTTGTGCTTTCTCCAGATGGATCGAAGCATACCCACTGAAGGACAATACTGCCTTATCCACTGCCAAAATTCTTCTTAAAGAATACTTCCCCAGATACGGAATGCCACGGATTGTATGGTCAGATAACGGAAGTGAGTTCGTAGGGAAAGTTATGCAGAATGTGTGTGCCGGCCTAGGGATTAGACAGAAATTTCATAGTGCGAATCATCCCCAGTCCGCGGGTTTAGTCGAGGGTTACAATGGCACCCTTAAACTGAAACTCGCTAAGATACAAGCATCCACGGGTTTGTCCTGGCCAGACGCATTGCCTTTGGCTTTGCTATCAACAAGAGCAACTGTACATTCTAGAGTAGGGCTTAGTCCTTACGAAATAGTTTTTGGCCGCCCTGCAAATGTTTGGGGGGTACCTAGACCGAAAGAATTTAAGCAGCTGGAATACCCAATGTTAATTGATTACCTTTTCGACTTGACTGCTAAATTGAGTCTTATTCACCAACAGGTTTTCGATGCATTGCCAAAGCCACCGGAGAGTCCAGGCCATCAGCTGAAACCGGGTGATCAGGTGGTCATCAGAAATTTTGCAAGAACAAAAAATCTTCAGCCCAGATTCATTGGCCCATTCCAAGTCCTGCTAGCAACGAGAACTGCTATTCGTGTGGCCGGAAGGAGAAATTGGATCCATACGACACATGCTAAACGTGTGCCTCTGCCACTTCCTTACGACAACTGGGTAAAGAAAGGAATCGGTGCCTCTGAAACGGAACAAGTCCCCAGGTTCATACCTTTCAGCGATGCAGAACTGATCACGGATTCACCAAATTCTGACTCTCCTCCTGAAACTGCTCTTTTGAACAATGAACATTTGCCATCTGCACCAAAAGAACATTTGCCATCTGAAAACGTGAACATTGCAACGTCAGCTGAAAATACATTGTTTCCAGACCAGACAGCTCCTGCAAAACTGAGATACAACTTACGTTCTCGCAATATGGACAAATAAAGCAGGAAACTGCCTATTTTCAGATTTGAATTTGCTATACATTGCCTCCAGCCAGGAAGTTTGCTAATACTTTGTATTGTTTCTTTTTGTTTTAAAATTGCCTTGCCGTCTGGGTAGCCGTAGGGTCGTGGCTGTGTACCTAGTTGAATCTGCGGGGGTCAGACACAAGGTCGATCTTTCTGTTAGTTCTGGGAACTCCCAGGGCTGATAGAGGCATTTTCATCTACGTACACATCATCAGTGGTCGCGAACGGTCGTAGAAGATGGAGCTTCCTGAGCTACAACGAGAAAATGTAATTTATGTTCGCAGAAATAGACTGTACAGAATACTACACAGCAAATGCTTTCTAATGCAATGTGCAGTTACATTTTTAATTGTCTTGATAACGTTGGTGGGTGGAATCATCTTTTGTGTACATTTGATTTTTATGCCAGTAACTACAGTACCTCCCCTTGATCCTACTACTTCAACTGTTTCTTCTATGCATTCTTTTCACTCATTCCCTGAACACGAACAAGCTCGACGCTCAGAATTCATTAACAATACATTTGTACAGCTCTTGCATCAACACCAACTGATAGTTAATACTACAAACTGCTGGGTGTGTGGCTTGATACCTCACACTATGGATAAAGGCATTCCCTATCTAGTCTTGCCTTTCAGCTATAATGGATCATTTCAGGCCTTTCAGACCATTTTTTCATATGCCCTTGAGACCTATCCTCCGCGTCCACCACGGTCCACTAAATACAACTCAGCCAACAAAGCTTTAGTCCAGGGAATTATTGATATGATTAAAGACGTCAATAATACTCCATCTTATCCTAAAGATGAATTACAGGTGTATTTGAGTTGGAACTCTACAGAGTATCGCCTTAGTTTGGGAGAAAGCAAGCGTAAAAGCTCCACTTCAGTTTGGGTCGTGCCTCACCGAGGTCAGGTCTGTTTGCAAGGAAATGGGAGAAATCCGAGAGCTCAGCTAGGGAGGAGTGAGTGCGTTGAGACTTACGTATTTCCGTCTAACTCCTCCCCTGCCTTTCTGACTGCTAGGGGTACCTACTTCATTTGTCAAGACAGCGCATATACATGGCTGCCTGCTGACTTTTCAGGTTCATGTTATATTGCTCGATTGTTACCCCCGACATACACTGCTTCTTCAGATTATCACAAAACCAGAGTAGCAAGAGGTGTCTTCAGCAAGGAAGATACCGCTGGTCAAGAAGCTGGAGACTTTTTCAAAGGTTTCCTTCCGTTTTGGGGGCCTATGGCCAATAGTAGAAATCTTCGTCAACTAACACGGGTAGTTGAATCTACTATTACAGAAACTGCTGGTGCCCTTAGTAACTTAACAGCTGAACTTCAGGCGGATCGTCTCATGACGTTGCAGAACCGTATGGTTCTAGACGTAATACTTGCAGATCGAGGTGGGGTATGCAGAATGATCCAATCAAGCTGCTGTGTCTTTATTCCAAATAATGCTCCAACAGTCTATGAAGCAATCTCTAAGCTACACAAGATTTCCGACTCTATACACGTAGATAAGGGAAACTGGTCCTTCATGGAGTGGTTTTGGACTCTGATATCAGCGTGGGGATGGAAGGTTCTGATGGTCATTGGTGTCATTTTAGTATTTCTGTTCTCGTGCTGTCTTATTATCCAATGCGGTCCCGCTCTGTGTAGCCTCTGTGCTGCAACCTGTTTCAGAAAACCACCTGCATTAGGAGAAAAGGCACGAGACAGGATGATGACGCAACAACATGTTGCTGACCTAATGAGCATAGAATTAGGCTCTGACTCTGATATAGACTGAGTAATTGCCTATGTAAGGGCAAAAGGAGGGTCTGAGGTTCCGTGACGATTTTGTTCGTGTTTGTAACATTGTCGTAAATACATAATTTTGGTATCAGTGAACCGCAAATGATCCATTTAGTATATCCTGGTGTTTTCGCTATGCTACGAGCAAGAGCACTCCAGTTACAAACACATTACTGTTCTACCCATGGCATCCATCTTAGAACACGGAAGCCATTTTGTATTCCTTGCCCTCACATAGTCGATGGACACGCAATGACCTCTTTTTCATTAAAGGACACGTAGGCTTTAACCGGCGATTCACCTTGCTAGTGACACGTGCACCTTAGGCCAGCAACGCTGTGGCAGCATGACTCGGCAAGAGCTGCCTCCCCAGCCTGAGGCCAGCCCTGCTATACTGGTTCTTGTGTTCGTTGGCCTGATCATGATTAAGCGGCCGAAGCTGGTAACCGTGCCCATTTACGACCCACAAACATTTCTTATCCTGTCCTTCTATCTTCTGCACCTGGCTCTGCTCCTTTCCTTCTGGGCCTTTATTAGGGGGAGGTAACGAAATTTACGATGAGGCGGTCCGGGTCTTGAATGAAGAATTGACATGGGATTATGATGGACTAGTGGGAACCCCTCATTTGTAATGTTTTGACATCAGATACTGTTGACGATCCCTGTGCAACGCCAAATATTTATTGTTTAAGACACGAATGTTTAGAACTGTGGTAACATGTAAAGAATTTGCCTGAAGCCCAATATTTAGTATATAAGGAGCAACCCTCTTTGTACAAATCGAACAGGCTCCTAGATACTGCCCATGTGTAGTTTCTGTGACTTCTGTGTCCCTGCAGTAATAAACCTTTGGTCTTTGACGCCACCATCGAGAAGCCCGTGTTTCTGTTTGTTTGTGCACCAAGACAGGTTGAACTCCGGGGTCTTCGGGTGTTGTCCCTGACACCTCTGGACGGAACCAAAAAGTCCAGAACTCCAATGCCCTGCACCTAATCTGATCAGTGGACCCTAGCACAGATGTAGTACTCTTTAGTAGGTCGTTGGTATCCTAATTTGAGTCTTTGTGTAGGGATTTGGTTTATTTCTGTTTTCTGTATTGGACTTAGAGATTTTATGTGACCAGCGCTGCACCCGAGTGGATTTGGTTCCTAACAATCAAGTGCTGCCATTTCTATTGAATGATTAGGCCATGAATTGTTTTATCTTGATTGTGTGTTTTATATTGTGATGGTTTTAAATAACTTGATACAATAAAAGTCTTATTTATCTATCATATAAAATTCAGCGAGAGAAACTTGGTAACTCACTTCAAGTGGAAAATTACACTAGCACAGGTCAAAAGTAATTTTTGACGAATGAGACATTGGCCCTAATCCAAAGAATGCAATAGTAAATCCACATTTTCACAAGCTACAGATGTCAGATGAGTAGAAATTAAAACATAAATGCATATATAAAGAACAATCATTCTGTAAGTCTCAAAATAAACAGCTCTGCCCTCACTTCAGTAGTCTGCTCAGCTCAATTTCAAATACTGTAGCTTGGTGAACAACGCCCCTTCACTCACAGCCCCATTACCTCCCTACTCCATTCATAAACTCCTCCCATGCAATCTTTGCTTTGGTCTCCTCATCTACAAACATTCATCCCTAGTAATTCTCACTACTCTGTTTATCCTATCTACTCTTTTAGTTAAACTCCAACTCACACCTTTTTAACTTCCTCATCTATTTCTGTTTCCCCATTTAACTCACCCATGCCACTAGCAAAATAAAAAAAAATGAGTATCCATATTTGTCAACTTATTCATTTTATGTACAATTGAAACTTCTGCAAGCATGGTTCTAATAATCATCTATTTAGCTCCAAAGCACTCAAATGGGAGGTGTACTCCATTACAACAAGAAGGGTCTTAAATTCATAATGTTTATTTTATCTAGATTGGTTTTATTATATTTACACAGTGATTTGCTCGGGACAATTCACTGATTCGGAGAACACAAGGGGTATGGATTTAACACTACCAAATCTATTTTTCTAAAGGGAACTACAAGATTACAGAACGGGCTGGTTCATCATAGGGTAATCTAGAAATGTCACAGCAGGTCTGGGTTTAAAAGGTAGAGTAATTGACTAGGCAGAGTCAGTCACAAGTGCAACATTTTCCAGACATGGGACCAACTTAGAATCAAAGTATGCAAAACAAGAGCATTGTAAATTGTATACTTAAACTATGGTTTTCTCTTCTTCCACTTGTATGTTGTAAATCTAAGGTTGACAGTTGTATCATAATAATCATTAGGAAGAATGTTGCAAGGATCATTGTTTTAAGGCATCTGGATTTGCTTAGAGGTGTACTGACCTGCTGATTTTACATCACATTAAAGTTTAAAGAACTGAAACGTTGATGATTTGTATAATCAACTTGCATAATTCTCCAACCAAAATTGCACAAACCCTTTTCATTGTGAGGAAAATCGACTGTAAAAAATGGCATGTGCGTTGTTACTATTGTCTTACAGAATGTAAGATTGTTTTGCACTATTGTAAAAATGTGTTAGAAATCCAATTCCTTAAAACTAATCCCTCAGTTTATCTTTCATTTTGCAAAGACGGGCAACAGAAACATTAGGATTGTATGTAGATTAAGATTAAATTTTCTCTAAATGGATTACCCTTGAGATTCTCAAGCACTATGCCCAAGCTCAATCTGACTTGCATTACGTGTCTGCAAGATAAACTATTTTATGTTTAATGGTGTTGCTTTTTTAGTGCAGAGACACCACTTGATGGTAACTTCTTTTGCCACTGATACATATTGATTTTATATTATTTGCTGGTTACACAAAATAACAATCGGGCAAAAAAGTGCATGATTTTGTGCTATATTTAACACTTTTATAAAGTTATATCTCAGTTTAAATCTATTACTTGGTGACACCTGAATAACGTAACTGTCCATTCCACCAAAAGGAAGTTTAATTTTCGCTAAAGCACTTAAACTGCACTCTGCTTACTACAGCCACACTATTAGCTCACATAGGTACTTAAACACCATAAACATCACTCCGAGAGCTTCTCCCTTGTTGAAGAGAGTTGCAGCCCACACAATCAGTGTTTGGGGCTGGTGTTAAAGGGATCTTATGATAAAGCATGCCACCTAAGATGGGGTTGAAGGTTCCGTCCTGAACATAGGAATTTGTCAAACATTACAGAGACAGCTCCTTTTGGGACCGATTTAATATGACTGTTTTACACAAGACCGTGTGTACCTTTTTGTGCAAGTGGATTGAGCAGTGATTGTAAATGAAGAACAATGGAACTCTTTTGGTTCCCACTGTACATCATCATTACTCTCTGTGAGTGGCGTAGTTATTAGCGAGTACCTGGGCTGGTAGAACGCTATAACTGCCGACGAGATAGGCAATACGAAGCCTGTACACTGAAAGCGCTCTTCCAGAGGGTAAGTTGTGGTCCAGCAAACTGCTCATTAGCAGGAACCCAGTACACTTCAGCCAAAGTTACATCAAATACCAGGCAAAAGATGGGGGTAGTGCAACAAAATCCCAATTTCCTACACCTTCCCTCTATGGGTGACTTACCGGCAACACAAAATATGGACGGAATCTGAAGCATTCACCCCCAGTGACACATCTGGGTTAAATCCATCGTTCTCTTGCTTGCCATGCCACCCAGTTTTTGACCCAGCCATACACAAATCAGTTTTGACCCTTTTACCCATGGGAACAGTTCAGCCTGAACTGCTAGACCAGGTCCTCCCTGGACCGGAAAATAGGCACCCTGGGACCGGTTTCGGGGTATCAACCCTCATCAGCTAGGCTAGCTTGATTCCAAAGGCATAGCAGGCATGTGAGCAAACTGCCATAAAAAACATGATATTGGCAATACATGGGTTGCATTGATAGCAACTTTTAAAGATGTCATAGGTGCAATAGATGAAAAGTATCTGAGGAACATGGCTGGTGGAGAACTGAAAGGAGCCATACAAAAGATACCACATGACGTACGATCAAACCAAAAGAGTCTTCAATGTCAAGTCTGATCCAGTGCCCAATGTAGATTACAAAGATACACATTAAGTCAAGAACGGCAGAGTCCCGGTAAAACCATCAATGAATTTGTTGAGAGACTGGATGTTCTGGTGAAGTACAATACTTGTAATGATCAGTAAGCTACCCACCTCAGAGTTATTAATGGGTGTCTTTCAGATTCCTTTTGACGATTTATGGTGAAGGAAACTTTGAGCTTAGAACAAGTCCTCATGGCTACTCACGCTGAAGAGGGTGCTGATCATCAAAGGACTGACATGGAGGCCGGTTGCCGGAGGCCCTCAAGTGTATCAGTCATGAGCATGAAAAGTAAGCCAAAGTACAAGGCTGAGAGACACACAGTAATGTCTCCACAGAAAAAGAAAACGTGTTACAGATGTGGAGGACTGTCATTTCCACAAGAAGGTAAATGCCTCGCCATTGGACAGATATGAATCAGCTGTGGTAAAGCTAACAATTTGTGATGGCTTTCAAGGCGAAGAGAAAAGTAAGTGCATCATGGACAAAATCGCTGACTGAAAGCTACCCAAGTGACAACAAAGAATTCCTGAATATCAGTTTCCAGTGAAAGTGACAATGACAATTGTGCAATGTCAATGTCTAGTTCAAAAAGGCATGAACATGTGGAACTTGTTGAATGTGAGGAAAAATTCAAAGTGAAGAAAAGCGACATGAAAAAGCACCAAAGACATTCAAATATTGTCAGAAGATTACCCAAAAGATAAATGAGTGTTCTGTACCATTCATAATTCACAGCGGTGAATCAATAAATATCATACCCGAGAAGTATCAAGAATTGCTTCCACTACCAAAACCTATAAAGTAAAAAAAAAAATAAAGTCTACACGTAGGCTGATTCAGCGACCTTAAAAAGTAATGCTTTATTTGTAGCCACAATGAAATATAAGAAAACTGTGGTACAAGTGCCCAGTCATGTACTTCAAGGAATGTCTTCTAGTGCTTTGTTTCTCACTGCTGCTGATATGGGACTGATATCAGTGAACTACAATATTAATGCTCATCATAAAATTGTAAGTCTATTTCCTTAATTAATTCACAGGTTAGGAAAACTTAAAACAATGAAAGGTTGCATATAAATGACGTTGTTAGTCT
The DNA here is from genome assembly GCF_964261635.1 of Lissotriton helveticus. Classification (NCBI taxonomy): domain Eukaryota; kingdom Metazoa; phylum Chordata; class Amphibia; order Caudata; family Salamandridae; genus Lissotriton; species Lissotriton helveticus. The sequence continues at coordinate 31,378,943 of NC_136058.1, forward strand.
TGATGCTCAAAGACACAGACAAACTGCATCTCACTTGCAAGAAGCTGCTAAGAAGGAACTTAATTTGTTGCTTAAACGCAACATCATTGAACGCTCCACTGGTCCAACACCATGGGTTTCTCCCATTGTAGTGGTGCCTAAAAGAGACAGTGAAGGAACTGTACGTATATGCGTTTATATGGGTCAGGCCAATAAGGCGACTGAGCAAGAGCATCATCCAGGTCCGCACACTGCTGATATGATAACTCAATTGAATGGTGAGAAGTTTTTCTCTCGACTTGATTTAAAAAAAGGATATCACCAATTAGAACTTGAAGAAAAATCCAGGTTCATTACAACGTTTTCTACGCATATTGGCCGGTTTCGCAATAAGCGATTGAAATTCGGTGTATCTTCTGCTGCAGAACTTTTATGCGACATCATTCGATGTACCCGACAGCCTGTAGTAAATGTATTTAACTATTGTGATGACATTCGTTTTTGGAGCCATTCAGAAGAAGCATGACAAGGTTAACTCTGAATGCTGACAAATGGGATTTCCACGAGAATAGCTTGAAATTCTTTGGCCATGTCTTTTCTGATAGAGGTATGAAACCTGATCCAAGTGAAAGCATTATCTACTGCAAATCCACCACAGGACATTTCTAGGTTACGATCATTCCTTGGAACGGCCAGTTACCGTTCCAGATACATAAGAAATTTAGCTATGGTCAGTGCGCCATTACAAGAACTGACGAAAAAGAATGTGTAATTTTGTTAGTCACATGAATGTTGGAAAAGCTTCCAAAAAAAATGAAGCAATCCATCAAGAATTCCACTCAAATGTCCTACTTTGATCCAAAACTTCATACAGAGGTTGAAATTCACGCTAGCCCTATTTGGTTAGGCGCCATCCTTCCACAGGACAATTGACAGCCAAATGCCCGGAGGCATGTCATGGCATACGGTGACTGATAATCAAGCACTGTTGGCATTATTTGGCAATCCAAAAGCCTAAATGCCTCCTCGAATTGAACACTGGAGTTTTAGGCTACAAGAATACAATTATAAAATTCTTCTTCATCCAGGGAAAGATCAGAATCCTGCTAATTATTTTTCAAGAGTGCCAGTGCTGTGCCCTGGTACCCCATCTAAGAAACTAGAAGCCTACATCAATTTTATTATAAAATCGGGCACACCAGTTACCATGGCTTTAGAACAAATTGTCACTGCCATGAGCCCACTCTAGACCTCTCACTAATGACAGTGGGAATTTTAAGTTAAAAAATATGACAGACGAACTATCAGTGACTCAAGAAGGTCTTATCCTGCAAGGTACACAAATTGTTATTGAAGACAGTCTACGACAACAAGTGATCAACGTCGCCCATGAGGGATATTGAGGAATAGTTGCTGCAATGAGAGCTCTCTGCGACAGAGTCTGGCTTCCTTATCTCGATTAAAGGTTGAACAAGAGCTAAAGTCCTGTCATGTAGGCAACCATCTTTCGTCTCAATTTATTTAGCATCCTTTAAACAGGTCAGAATTGTCACGTCGTGCTTGGGAGAGATTTGCTGTAGATTTCCCTGGTTATCTTGAGAATGGATATCAACTTCTAGTCATTGTTGATGAATGCTTACGTTTTCCATTGGTAGAGGACCTTTTATCTACTACACATGAAAAGGTTATTAAAAGGTTAGATGACATCTTTAAACAACATAAGGTGTACCTGCAATCTTAAAATCTGACAATGGCCCACCCTTTAATAGTCGAGAATTCGAAGACTTTCTAAATCACCTCAATTTAAACCTTCCAAATAGCACTCCTCTTTGGCCGCAGGACAATGGCCTGGCAGAACGGATCATGAGTATTCTAAAGAAAGCTGTTCATTTGAGAAGCTCGACCTTAAAGTTGTTTGAACACTACTTTTCGAGCTCAACGTTCAACCCCCACTCACAACAGGGGAAAGCCCTGCAACTCTAAAGTTTGGAAGAGCCATGACGACCAAGCTGCCCAATGACCAACCTCGGATCCAAGTCTGAGGAAGACATTCATACTAAGGACTTTGGTCACAAACGAAAGATGAAAATATATATGTATGGAAACTGTGGACGCTACACTTGTGAGACATGACATATGTACACACAGCACTCGCAGTGGTCTGCAAGGGCACCAATTGATAGATAATTTTTTTCTTCTTGTGCCCCGCTTATGTATTATCTATTCCCCTTTCAAGGCAGTTTTGGGGGGGGGGTTGTGATTTTTTGGGGCATGTGGGATTGATCCAGGAACGCAGCAGTAGGCCATCTAAACCATGCAGTTCCAGAGTACAGAGGCAGCGAGAGAGCTAAAAGGGTCCATGAGAACTATAGGCAGGAAATAACACAAATCAACTACATCAGACTATGCTCCATTAAAACCTAAAGTTACTCCCTCAGTCCATTCTTTTATTTAAATCATGGGCAGAAATAGAGGGGGAGGGGGGGGGGGGAACAAGGGGTAGGGAAGATAGAGTTTGAGAGCGGCCACTTTTAGATAAAACTGCTGCATCATGTAACAACCTGATCAATCTGGCCAGGGGTGGGACATGCTCAATCGTCTCGAGAGGTGCGGGGGGGGGTGAGAGCGAGCTTCCCTCTTGGACGTCATACAGGGAGAGGGACGCAGCGTGGGGTTCCAGAGGAGAATAGATACCGGCCCTTAAGTCGTCTAACCAGCAAGGGCCACAACATGGAATGCCCTCTACACCAGGCAGAATCATCACCAAAGCAGGTGACAATATTTTTTTCTGCCAGGGTGGATGTCCCAGTGCTCTCAAAACCAGATGAGAAGATTCTTTTGTCAGGAGATGCAGAGGTGGCTTTCAATCTGGGAAACAAAACAAAAGGGTATTCAAGGAGATTGTCACGCCTTGGAGGCAAAGCTGGAGGAGGTCTGTGAGAGGACTATGTTGCGTGAGACAAATGTGGAGAGGATAGATCAAAAAGAAATTCCACTGAATGGAAAGCATATAAGTTGCAGAACCAGAACCTACAAGATGGAGTTGGAAAAACTAGAAAATCAGTCTCCGGGAAATACTTTTAAGATTCTTAATGCTCTAGAGGAAGCAGAGGGGAGAGACCTGAAAGATTTTGTGATTAATCTCCTAGGGGAGGGGCTTCTGAGGGGTAAGCCAGATGTCAATTTTGTGACAGAAATACAAAGAACTCATAAATATCCCTTTAAGCTTTTGAAGGGCTGAAGACGACCCAGGAAAAAACGTATCAATGTTTTGTCATACAGCAGAAAGGAGCTAATTCTGAATCGGGCTTTGAGACAAAAGGGATTTGGCAGAGGGAAGGTTTTTTTATAATCCATCAGATCGGACGGTTGTAAGGCTACCGAACAGAGGCAGTAGGAGCTGAGACAGAGGATGGGGGAGTTGCTGAAGTTAAATGACAAGGCCCAGTTGAGGTTCTCTGCCATGCTCAGAATCATGTGGACCAATGGGATGCATAACATTAGACGAACTGACCAAGCTGATGATCTCACACAGAGCTCGCCCTGGAGTTGAAGAATGCACTGTGCCACCACTTGACCTTGTGCACCACTAGGTCACATTTGTAATTAGTCTTTCCTTTCTCTTCTGTCCTTCCTTGCTGTCTTTTTTGTGTGTGGAGCTGGGTTAAGCATGGCAGTTATTAGTGTTTATTATATCTTTATATCTTTCTCTGGTAAGGCCCAAATTGGCATAGAGGAATATGCCACAACTAGCAGCAGGGGGAGGTTTACCGCAGGAGGGCACTAGCATAAGGGGGAGAAAACAAATAAAAAAATGAAACAATGTCCTTGTATCCATCTCAGCTATTTCAAGGCCAGCCTCCTTTTCTTATCAGTTGGTTTTCTTTCTTCGGCATATGAACTATCAAAGTAGACTATGAATAGGTGGACACCAAGCACAATGAGTAAAGGGGCTAAGGAGATGAGGATATTGATGTGGAACATCAATGTTCTACGGTCTTGAAGGAGGCAAAGTTGATTAGCCAGTGTCTGCAAAATAGTCTGGCACAGATTATAATTCTACAGAAGACACATTTGACTGCATCAGAATGTAAGGGCCTCTTGTGATAAAGCATGGCTCATCAGGTGGTCTATTCTACACAAACCCAGTATACCAAGGGTGTAGCACTCATTATCAGGAATAATATTGGTATAAATATTGTAGATTTTAAAACTAATTGTTCAGGGAAATGTATCATAGGCCAGATGATTCTAGGACAGTATAAATTCACATGAGCAAGATTTTATGGCCCAAACTGCTAGGACACCTCTCCCCTTGGCGACTTATGTGAAAACATGTTGGGCATTGCAGCCCCAGTAGTGATTTGGGATGATTTCAATGTTTGTCTCGAGATAGCACTAGATAGATCATCAAAGAGGCAGGCGGCAGGATTTCCCAAAGTAGGAAAGTTCTTACGGAACTTCATGCTTGATTTTTATTTGTGTGATGTGTGGTGTAAAATAAAGCGAGTGTTAGAAGAGAGTGAATATTCTTTAATGACATATCAGAGCTCCACCAGGATCGACTACTTTTTAGCAGATATATCATTGCTAAATAATGTCAAGGTCAGACATATACAGGTCCATTGTTCTGATCATCCTGCAGTCGTATTAGGAGTAAGATCACCTGTCATGCAGGCCAATCCCATGTAGTACAGTGAACAGGGTATGACTATCACACCTGGATGCATTCATGTGTTAAGGGAGGAGAGCAAAAGTTATTTTAGTGTTAATCTGTGGTCTGCACTGTTAGATTTGGGGGTCTCTAGTTGGCACAGGTAGGTACTTGTGACAAATAGGGACCCTTGCCTCTAGTCAGGGTAATGGGGTACACTCCTAAAATAACCCCTACTCACCTACGTGGTTGCTTGGCACGAGCAGATAGGCTTATCTCAGAGGCAGTGTGTAAAGCATTTGTGACCACATACAGTAATCCAGTGAAAACACTACAGATGGACACCACACAGGTTTTAAATCAAAAATAAGTATTCTTTATATAGATTTAACACAAGACTACAAATGACAAAAATCCACAATACTGTACTTAAGATGATAGAATTTGCTTAGTTCTCTTTAGATCTTAAAATGCGACACTTTGAGTCAATGTACCTTTAGATGCGACACGCAGGGCAATTAAAGTGTTGCAAAGATGGTGATGCGTGGAAATTTTGGTGCAAAGAAATAAAGCAGTCGTCTTCTTGTTGTTGCGGCACACTTCTCCGATGATGTGAGAAGTCTCGACTCGATGCATCAGCTGCAGCGGCGACACCCTTGTTCCGTGTTGCTCCGACAGCAGCTCGGATGGCGGCACGCTTCTCCGTGGATGCGAGGCGCTTCTCTTGATGCGGTGCAATGCGACAGCTACAGCTGCGACGTCCACAATGCGACTGCAGCAGCAGCGACGGCGACACACTTCTTTGTTGCGAGACGCTTCTCTCGATGCGGGGCGAAGCGACAGGTACAGCGGCGACATCCAAGATGCGACGGCAGCAGTAGCGATGGCGACACGATTCTTCATTGCGAGGCGCTTCTCTCGATGCGGTGCAATGCGACAGCTACAGCGGCGACATCCACGATGCGACGGCAGCAGCAGCAACGGCGACACACTTCTTCCTCGTTGCGAGACGCTTCCAGCTCCTTGCGACACGCAGTCCCTCAGAAGGCCCAAGACATCAGCAGGCACTTCCAAAGTACTCTTGGGGAGCTGGGGGTGAAGTCTGTTGTCCCTGAGACTTCAGCAGGAGGCAAGCTCTTCTCTCAAGCCCTTGGAGATCCTTTACAAGTTGAATAAAGTGCACACCAAGACCTTTCTCCTTTCTTTGGCAGTCGGGCAACCACCGCAGGCCAAACCCCCAAGCAGCACTTCAGCTTAGGGATAGTCTCTCCTCAGTTTCTTCAGGTTCCTCTCCTCAGCAAAGGTTTCTTCTTGTTTGTCCAAAAGTGATCTAAATTCTTGGGATCAGAGTCGCAATTCCTATACCCCCAAATCCTTTGTCCTTTGAGGGCAGAGGGGCCTTTGCCTAGTCCAAACCAGTTCTGCTCAGTCCTGGAGCACTCTGTTTACATGACTCCTTCTTTCCTTTCACAGTGCAAGGCAGAAACATCAGACGCCCCACAGGAGGTGGAGCCAGCATTGTGGAGGGAAGGCACAGCCCTGGAGCACTCTGTTGACATGCCTCCTTATCTCCTTTCACCAGCGCAGGGCAGAGACATCAGACGCACCACAGGAGGTGGAGCCAGCATTGTGGAGGGAAAGCACAGCCCTATTCAGGTCACAGGTGCAACTCCTCCCTCCCATCTAGATGCAGATCGCTCTATTCACCACTGGGCTGACTCACCCAGTCTCCTGGAATCCCCCAGCCCCTGTCACTCAAACTCCAGACAAGGAATACAAAACCTATCAGTGGCAGGCTTGGATAGTTAGACAAGAAAATACCTACTTTCTAAAAGTGGTATTTTCAAACACAGAATTTTAAAACCAACTTCAATAAAAGATGTGTTTTATCATTCTGAGTTCAGGCATACTAAACTCGAATTTCTACCATGTTCCCTGAGTCAGTTAGGATTATACAATGTAATAATCTATCTGCCCATTCTGGTCTATGGAGAACAGGTAGCCTTGCAACAGTGAAAAACGAATATGGCTGTAATTCACTATTAGGACATGCCACACACACCAGGGCATGTCCTACCTTATACTTATAATGCACCCTGCCCTTGGGCCTACCATAGGGGTGTCTGATATGAAGAAAAGACAAAGGTTTAGGGACTGGCAAGTGGGCGCACTTGCCCAGTCAACATGGCAGTCCCAGATTGCACACAGGCTCTGCAATGGCAAGCCTTCGACACACTTTTACAGGCAGTTTCTGTGGGTGGCACAACCAATACTGCAAGCCCACTAGCAGCATTTGGATTACCAGCCCTGGGCACTCCCGGTGCATTGTACTAGGGTCTGACAGGTAAACCAAACCAGCCAATCATGGAGTCACTAATCCACACATTAATTTACAACAGGGAGAGCATATGCACTTTAGCACTGTTCAGCAGTGGTAAAGTGCCCAGAGTCATAAAACCAACAAAAACAGGTCAGACAAAATACAGGAGGAAGGCAAAAAGTTCAGGGATGACCCTGCAAAAAGGGCCAAGTCCAACAGGCACCTTTGATGATAATACGGGACTCATTAGGCAGTAGCCCGAGGGATTCTTTGCAAGCAGGGGTTTATCAAAACCAGGAAGCTGCAAGAGAACAATAGGAGGTTTGAGGAATCGATCTGGGTGTTGGAAAGAGAGCTGCTGGTCCCCACCTCAGAAGATGGAATGGAGGCAGTCAAGAGGATGCCGTGCCTGAAACGTGAGGCCATTATCCAGATTGAGAATAGGATCACAGCAAAATGGCATGCCAGTAGGCTAACCCAGATAGAGTATGGTGAGAGGAGCGGCAAGAGCAGACAGAGGGCGTAATTAAATAGAGTATGATTTTGGATGAAGAAATAAGTCAGAAAACATGGATAGACCTGTAGATAGTTCCCTAAAATATTTCAAGGGTATATATTCATAAGTAAGTGGTTTCAGGTGAATAGATCAGAGAGAGTGGTTAGCCGAGAAATAGTTTCCACGTTTGACGAGCACAGTACAAGACCTCCTGAAAGGAGGTCTTGTACTGTCCAGAGGTCCAGAGGAAGAAATCATCTCACAAATTAATAGACCTCGTAGTGGAAAGGCAGCAAGCCCAGATGCTCTTCCGAATGAATTTTATACGACAATAAGTGAATTTTCAACTTCCTACCACATAACATAGTGATGAAGACATGGCAGAAGCGAATCATAGTCTCCTATGTTTCTAAAGACAGTCTGTTTCTAAAGGCAGAGCAAGGTACCATTATGTGTGAGGAATCATCAAAAAAGGGAAACAAGGAAGGTTACTTGGGATATTGATCATTAGTCTGTCTAGGACATAGAGCAGACTACTTTTTACGCTTGTTTTCGGACTGACGCCAGCAGTCGTACAACATTTTGATCGATAGTCACTGTTAAAATATTGTGACTGGAGGGTGTTTGACTTCCCTCTGAAAGTGCCGCAACCGAGCTGGATTGACCTTGATCTGTAGATCAGTGATAGCTCCGCTATTGATATAAGCGGTATGAAGCTCTTCTCCACGAAAAGGATTTCATCGTGTCGAGTCCATTCAGTCAGAAAAGGGGTTTTCTTCAAATGCAATATCTACTGTCCTGAAGCTGGTCTGATGGACTGACGCCACTTAAGACCAAAACGTCGACTCCACCATCTACTTCCGAAACACAATGTGTTCAAGTGACCATTATTTTCATTAGGAGATATGTCATTTGTGATTCCACTGAATAGATGTTTTATTCATGAATTGTAGGATTAATTGGTCTTTACCTCTTTCATGATTTACTGCTGAATTAATTGTTCATTTGTATGCCTTTTTAACTTGATTCATACATATAAATATTTTAGTATATTCAACAACAGATATTTCCGTGTTTTTGCTTTTCCTATTCATTTATTGGTTTTGTCAATTGATAATTGTGTTCGTGTTCTAATTAGACTCACCCGCAGAGAAACTCCTTGATAAATAATTACAGAATTTTTAAAAAAACTAAATCCTTTATAGGCACCTTCACTTGCAACTGTTTGAATTGCCCAAGCCTCTGAGGGTATATTGGGTTCCCCGGTTCTCACACTTTACTAATTAGGCTCCAAAGTAATGTGTGGCATCTTCATGCTACTTTAATATTTCCTAATGGACTGTGACAGCAGTATACAACTCGGCATATTTATAGGTCAAAAAGACAAATAAAAGCATTCTTTAGTTAATCTTTTAGGGCTCTACAGTGTGGAAGAAAGAGGGGCAAGCACAGCTCCGCTCCTCCAGCATAGCACTATGTATACGTGCTGTTGGGTAGAGCGAATCCAGTGGCCACTTCCCTACACTGCATAAGGACCTTCTGTGTTAAGGGACTGAATTAAGCTCCAGGACATCAGGAGTAAGTTGTAAGGCAGGAGGTTTAATATAAGAGAGCAGCCATCGCCTGCCTGGATCAACTGCCACCAGAGAACATTTGCCCTTAAAGTTCCAAGACCCACCGTTGCACTTTCAGCCCAGAGTGGTGCAACTCACAGACCCATGAAACCACTCAAACTTTAGAGATGTTACAAATACTAATAGGTAAAACGTATGTCACACATGATGCAATACTGAAGCTTCACCTCACCTATGAGGCTCAATAATGGCTAAATGTTCCTGGTGTTGCTTGGATTACCATTCAGTGAGACAGATGATGGCATTTTACATTTGACTACTTTTTGAAGTGGGAATGTGGCTTATTTGGATATGTGCAGCCTTATTAGAAGAAAGATACAGAAGTATGCATATATTAATTGCAGAGAGAAAACAAGCCAGTTAACGATAACTCACGTGGACACTATTACCATAATAGCATTAGAATGTCTGTGAAGGTTGCTAACTCAGATGAAACACCTACTGACATTTCAGAGTAAACAAAGCACATCGAAAAAATCATAACAACAAAACTGGTGATTGTGTACATACCTTAGCTGCTACACTGTCGTTAGAAAAAGTTGCAAAAGCTGTATGTTTCTATTTAAAAGACAATAAAAAGGCTAATGTTAATTTCCAAACAATTCCTTTGGCAAAACAAAGTAGAATGTCAATACACTGTCTCAGTTATTAAGGCTGCAAATCATTTGAACTGTGTAGCAGATTAGGACTCAAGAACACAACCACTGCCACAAACACGGTGACTTAGTAGCAACATTGGATAACACAATGAAACGAAAAAAATATCAGCATTTACCAAATCTTTTGACATTGCAGAAACTGGCAATGACTGCAACTAAAGAATTCAGCATTTATCACAGATGGAAGCACAACAGGCCTATTTAAATGCAGTACAACTGAAATCAAGAGGATTATTGGGATCATTTAGAGGAGGATGGGAACAATAGATTTTTTTTAAGTTGATGTCCTGTCTGCCTTTTTTTGGGTTCCTCTGCCTCATTCAGGAGGTTACCAGCAACATGGGCTCTACTGCCAGCAATGCTGCTGAGCACACTTGCTGCTGGCGGTATTGCAGGTGATGGGCCGATATCTTTAGAGTGCCCCGTCAATTAGACTACCGCTAACAATGGCAGTCCCAGAGAGAGAGAGAGTGTGTGTGAGTGAGTGGGAGAGTGTGTGTGAGTGAGAGAGAGAGTGTGTGTGAGAGAGAGAGAGTGTGTGTGAGAGAGAGAGTGTGTGAGAGAAAGTGAGAGAGAGAGAGAGTGTGAGTGTGAGTGTGCGTGTGTTTTTTTGGTTCCTGGGTTTTATTTTCTCCAAACATTGATCCATCCCTTTGGAGGTCGGTCTTTAGAGAAAACATTTAAAAGCAGAGTCACCATAGCTTCATTTTTCCTGCCAAGCTGGCTCCTGTCATGGGGGCAGATGCGACTTCAGAGAGAAAGTATTCCAACACGGCAGATATTTTTGAATTTGGCAGACAGCCATGTATGGGAGACACTGGTGCTCCCAATGCTGCCCAGCTATCTGCCAGTTAACTCGCCCAAAATTATGTCATAAACGTCAAACTGTTACCTCAATTATTCTTCACTCTAACATGAGTTTCTTTCTATTTGCCTGCTGCTTAAAATCCCTAATCCTAATCTCAGTCAAAGCAGTCTCTTTACATGTATCTTTTACATTACAGTCTGCTATTATTCTCCAAAACACATTTATCTAGAAAAACAACAACCCTAAACACACTCCTCCAAACAATGTAAAACCCAGTAGTATATCATATGCATCTAAAACACATAACATGTCAAAGAAGTAGTACTTTAGTTATGAGGAATGCTCTTACACATAAAAGACCCCTTGAATCAATAACCATTACTTCAACAGTATGTTTTCAAGCGCTTCCTAAAACGAGTCTCATTGTAGACAGGCGGGATCTAACAGGGGATGGGTATTCCATAGAGCTGAGCAACAATACCAAATCCGCCTACCCTTGACTATACTGAATCTTTAGTATGCAAATGTGAGGGAGGGGGTCTCACTATTGACAAGGTCCTAGTTGTCCTATAAACCATAAGCTTCTTTTGGAAGAATCTTTGAAAGCCTAATGTGGTGACAAAGGATCTCAAAGGAAAATAAAGGAAGACAACTTGGACAACTCAGACAGATTGAGGCTCAAATTAGCATTGTCTGAAAACAAATATGTTGGGCACAGCGCAAGGGGCCATGGTATATCGTACCACGTATTGTTCTTTGAGGTCCCACCACCGTGACGACCATTTCGGAGGCATGGAGTCTGGATTTGTTTACATGCATCCAGCAATTTACGTCCAGTAAACAAAACGTGTTTAAAATCTGCAAAGGCCTAGGAGAAAGGATGGAGTGCATTATCATCTGTATAAGTGTACATGTTCCTCCTAAATGTTCAGCCTTTAAGTTTTAATAAAGTTATGCAACAAGCACAACATGGACTCTATGAAAGACTGCATTGTAATGGAGCAAATAAAGATCTCCACAGTGGAAGATTAACAGATCGGGGATGGTTTGATAGAATAAAGGGCATTTTAATACTGTGCGTCCAACTCTATGGCTTGATCGATGACAAATCAATACTACATGTTGCTTAATTCTGACATGTCCAATAAGGTGATGATGCTATTCCGTGCATTCATCATTGGTGATAAACACGCTAATTTTTATTGTTGGAATCTTTTTTGATTGCAATCAAGCAAACCACTACACACAGCATATGGTTTAAGGTTATTGAGGAGTCACAAAAGTCCTCTCCAAGAGTTTAGCAGGCAAAGAGAAATTAGATATCAGTGTGAAGCTAGAGAGGCCAGCAGGACCCAAATTGACTTTCTTCAGTACAAGACGATGAACATCTGTTTATGGCCTCCGAGTACCTCAACTTCTCCATGCAAGAGATTGATACTTCTTTTTTTTTTAGTTTAAAGAAATATTTTATTTTGGAAAAAATGCAACCAAGTACAAACACTCATATAAAAATTCAGAAGGCAAATACATATTGAATGAGTAAATCATGCGCAATATGGAAACAAAAAGCAAGAAAAAGAAGAGGTTGCATATAGAACAATATTCTTATAATGACTTATGAAAGAAAGGAAGGAGGGAAAAGGGAAAACAAGTAACAAAGGAGCTTAATGTTCTATACAAAGTATCAAAAAAACACTATGAAGAATATTGCTGCAAAACGAAAATTTGATAATCCAAATGAAGAGGAAACAAATGTTATAGGATTATATGTAAAAGTAAACAATATATCATTATAAACGCATCATGGTGGTTTGGGGACTTCTTCCGATGGTGGGTGGTGTTGGGTAGAGTTTTGTGCAGAGTTTTGTGCAGAAGTGTCCAAGAAAATAGTAAGAGGAGACCATATGCATTCTCTTTTCAGGAGTAGAGACATAGGAAAAACATAGGCACAGTCCAGTCAGTGGTTATAACATACACTGTACCACCAAGATTAAAAGGAGAGTTGAATGGAATTTTTCCAATTTTTTGTTATCTGTTGGAAAGCTATTGCAATTAATAAATCCACAATGTCCATGTTATGAGGGAGGGACTGCCAGTGATCAGATAGTGTACCTAGAAATATAATTTCAGGAGAGAAGGGGAAATTAGTATGACAGATGACGTTAATTTGAGACCATACTCTCAACCAAAACAGATGTGTGAAAGGACAAGAAAAAAACATGTGAAATAGGTCTGCATGAGGAGCGTTACTAGACCAGCAAGCTGAAGAAAGGAAGGGATAACATTTATGTAAGGACATTGGTGTAAATATAAGTCGATTGCATATAAAGAAAAGTATTTGTGTGGTGCTGGCTGATCTGGAGGTCTTGCGAATTTTCAGCCATAATTTGTCCCAAAAGGTAATAGGCCAAGAAGATTGAAATTCTGATTCACACTCGAGTTCTATGTGAGTCTTAGTTCTGTGTGCAATGGGTGTACTGAGGAATAGATGAAGCACTAGCTTGGGCAGTTGAAATGGGAAGGATGCTGTGGTTAGGGAATGGGGAGTATGGTGTAGAGGATATCAGAAGTAAGGAATCAGCTATACATTGGATCAACAACCTAAATTTGGTAGAAAATTAATTTGGTAGTTTATAAATTGATTGTGCGTCAGAAAAAGTAAGAAAGGAATCGTTTGAGTATAACTGATGGATCCAAAGTAGACCTCTGTTCCTCCAAGTCTTACAAAAAATGGGCTTATTTTTAATTTTAAGAAAGTTATTGTGCAAAATAGATGAATTAAGAAACTGGTCTTTAGGTGAGAGATGTAACAACATAAAAGAATGAAATCGTTTGTGAGTGGTGTTATGTATAGGTGAAGCTAGCACACATGTCTAATGAGTGAAAGAGAGGGATTCATCAAGGCAAAAGGGAGATAAAAAAGAGAGTTCCAGATCTTTCCACAATGGGGAGGGATTCGAAGGAGAGTCAATTAAGGACTTAGACAATTGTTTAAGAAGAAAAGCATTATGGTGAAGTTGAAAATCTGGGAAATCGACTCCACTCTGTGATTTAGAGCATTTGAGTTTGATTAAAGACATACGTGTTTTTTTCTTATTCCACAAGAATGTTGATAAGATAGAATACATTGTTTTGAAGTACAAAGATTGATATTTCTTAACACTGTGTTTTTGTAAGTATTAATAATGCCAATTTGTGGGTACTTTAACAGTGCCATATTAACTATTTCTTACATTGAACTGTGTGGTACAGAAGTCTAAGGAGATGGGTTCAAATTCTTGCAAGGTAATAGATGTTTTTTAATAAATGTTGTTGATCGTTCAGAATTAGTAATAATGGAAAGAAAGATATTTCTGAAATATTTTCAAAATCAATTAAATTTTGCCTGTAGGAAACAAAGTTGGTCACATAGTTGTTGAGATGGTCTATTAATGATTACAAAACCAGCAGAGATCTTCAGTCAATCATCTCAACCCTCCCCATTCTCTCAAAAGCCCTTGAAAAATTTGCCCTTCTTCAATTGGATAAACACATTGACACTTACCACCTACCTGACCCCCTACAATCCGGCTTCTGTAAAGGTTGCAGCACTGAAATGGCATTGCTAAATATAGTGGAGGACATCCACCATACCCTGGATAATAGCGAGTCCTGCCTACTCATTCTGCTTGATCTCTCTGCGGCATTTGATACAGTTAACCATTCAACCTTAATGGAACTGTCCTCAACTGGTTCACCTCCTATTTCCAACACAGAACCCAGCCAATCAAAATCCAAAGCAGCCTTGCTAGCCCCACTCCAGTCTCCCTCTGTGTCACCCAAGGATCTATCCTCTCTCCTGCTATCTTCAACCTATTCATGGAACCCCTTACCCTCATGCTTAAACAAGCCGGTATTAACTATCACCTGTATGCCGATGATACCAACTGTACTATAAAATCAAACCTCACTTAGATGTCCTACACTTTAACACCGCCCTTGGTAATATAGTTCAAGTTCATTTGGTTTAGTTCTCTACTGAGAACACCACATTTTCTGATAAAACAGAAAATATATAGCATAAAATACATGTTTCAATATAATTTTTGAAACGATTTAAAAAATGTGAACAGATTGTGATATGTAAATCTCCACCAAACGAATTTGTCTAACATACTCAATCTTTCCACTGATAAACTATTGTTTCTAAATGTAATTAATCTTAACCTCTTCCGTGCTCATGACAGAACCACTCCGTCACGAGCCACGGACGTGCTGTGCTGGTGACGGAGTTGTTCCGTCACGGCGCGGCCGCCCCGCCCACGCTGCCGGAATTCCGTGCCTCCGCGGACGTTCGATTGAGGGGGCGGGCCGTGATGGAGTGGTTCCGTCACGAGCACGGCGGCGCCGCCCCCCCCCCCCCCCCCCCCGCCGCAGCCAAGGGGCTAGACAGCGCTTTTTGGCTTCAACTACTATCGGATTTGGACATATAGATAGAACATGCTTTAGATCTTAGATTCCTCCTTTACAAAAATCACATTCACTGGTAACATTTTCTTTATAGTTCCATTTGGATTTCAACATTTTAAGAGGGAGTATCTCAAGACGTAAAAGTATAATACAACGCCGAACTCCATGCCTTAGGGTAAAATGGATATATTGTTGTAATTTTTTATATTCAATGGACGCCGCATAAAGTCCGTAAAGATGGAGTTTAGAACAATGTTGAATGTCCAAGTCAAAACTAAGCCTCGGCGTTAGATGTTTTAAAAAAAGCTTTAGTTCTGCAGGAGTCCATAATTTCAGAAGTGCAATTGTACAGTTTGATAGTTTAAAAGCAATAGTCAGATTTTGGCTAAAAATATACTTTGTATAATCCTGCTCGAACGTCTCAAATTTTAGTAATGATCCTAGGGTACCTGGATCAGAGAGTAAAAGATTATAAGCCCATCTTAAGATGTTAGGGATGGCTCGGGCGTTGGAGCTAACTAAGGAAAGTTCTAGACGTAATGCTTGTACCGGGACAGCTTGATGGACTTTAATCATTTTGCATAGAATTTTCCCTTCCTTAATTTGCACTTGATGCCAGTGTTGTATTGGGATATATTCCAAGGCATATGATAAAATTGGTGGCATCTTAGAACTATAAACCTGTAATAATGGGAGGAAATGCCTTTCTTCTGAAGAGGAATATAAGCTTTGGAGCTCTCCAACGTGGACGTCTGCTTTTCGACTAATGTGCTGAAGATGCGGAGAGTTTTGTAATGCTTGAGTGAATATTCGGCTCAGGTATGTGTACTCTTTTACCACTTCCAGTATTTCTCCCTCCAATGTCCAATTGTACTTTGTGTAGCGCTTTCTCCCTCAAAACGGCAGTATCTTCGTTTTTGTTGTATTGGGGATCAAGAAATGTTCTTATGTATATTTGGTGAGGGCTTCAATATCCCTTTGAAGTCCAATTGGGGTAAGGTCAAATATTACATCATCAGCATACATCATGATATAAACTTGGTAATATACAAACCTGGTTCTCCTCCAGCCATCTCAAACTCAATCCAAACAAAACGGAGATCATTCATTTCTACCCTAAAAACAACCCACTCCCCATCCAAACATGGATCACTGACCTTAGTGCACTAAACTGTTCACTCTCCTTATCCAAACCAGTAAAAACCCTTGGCATCACCACTAACAGTAAGTTAACATTCAATTCCCATATAAGAAAACTCAGCAAAAGTAGCACTTTTCACGCATCAACATCTAAAAAAAAATCAAACATTTAATTCCAGCGGAAGATTTCAAATCTGTAGTCCAATCATTAGTCCTCACGAAAATTGACTATGGAAACACCCTACTCTCTGGATCTCCCAAAGTTCACCTTGCACCCATCAAATCTGTTCTCAACCTAGCGGCCAGGCTTACAACTGACTGCAAGCACTCTGACCACATCTCGCCTGGACTTAGGACCCTTAAATGGCTTTCTATCGAAGGCAGATCCTCCTATAAAATAGCCTGCATTATGTACAAAGCCCTTCATCAAAAGACCCCGCTTTACCTCTCAAACAAACTCAATAAAGCAGGCAGTACCCGACCAATGAGAAGTACCAACTCTCTCCTCCTCATCCCCCCTCTGTTAAAAAAGAAAGCTGCACAATCTCGCTCCTTCTCTGGAAAGGCTCCCAGCATCTGGAAAGCCCTCCCCAAAGATCTACGACTCAACCCTTCATATGCCAGTTTAAAAAAAGACCTTAAAATGCACCTACTCAACAAATACTGGGGTCCTTGATCCTTCAATTACCATACTTGCTACACTCGTCCTTCCTTTTGAAACCCTTGCCTCCCCCCCTCTCTTCAACCCACTTGTGTCGACCTCACCTATTCAACCCTTCCCTTCTTCACCTTTTTCTTCGTCCCTTCCACCCCTTTTCGAACACTTCCCCTCCCCCTTTTTCTCTCTCCCCCAACCCTTACTTCTTCACAAAATAATGAGTCTACCTCCTTTATACCTTTTAATAATTTGTAATTACTCTATTCACGTGTTGTTTCGTAAATTGCCACTTCTTTGCACTTTTTATTGATTCAAGCTATATCACTCAATTTGTTCTCTTAGTCCACCATGTTCTGAATGCTTCATTTGGATACCACTGTTTTGTATTCCATGTACTATTGTCATTCCAATGTAAAGCGCTCTGATACCCCCGGGTGGAGCCAGCGCTATATAAAACCTTTTAAATAAATAAATAATAATCTTTATTCAGTTTATAATAAAACCATAAAAGATACTCTCATAATAAAATTGCGTACATTACCATAAAAAAACACATCATTTTGAAAATAGGTTTACACTAGCTTTCCAGCATAAAAACTAATCATTAATAAAATATACAATAATCAAAATGTTTCCTATTTTTAATTGCCTGTTGCACATAGTTAACCATAGCAAACAGATGTCAAACGTATATAGCGGCTGGGAAAAATAAAATTGTACAGGTATACATTGAGTGAAATGAGTTAATTAAGAAGTGGTCTCAAGTAGCACGTCCTCTGAACTTTATAATATTTACAGAAAAACACAAAATTAAGATGGCACTGAATACAACAGCTATTGCATGGGCAGCGAAGTAGGTCCCTAGACCATTTTGCCAGGGTTAGGAAAAGAGATCAAAAAGTGTTGAGGTGAAAATCTGTCAGGGTAAAACTATGTTGCAGATTCATTACCACTTTCAAGTACGGTTGTACACTGTCCTTAATTAACTGTAAGGAATGTGAAGTAACCTCATCATAAAAAACTTGGCAAATACCTTAATATTTGCTGAAGTGAGGAACTTAATATTTGCTTTAGTAAGGACTTGAATACTATCAGGATTATCGAAAAACGGAGGTTTCTCTAAACTCTCACACAGCTTTTTGATGTGACCTTACAATGGATACACAGAGTGTGATCAAGAGATAAGGAATCACCAAGAATGTCACTATTAAAGGTAGTCCATACCAAATGCAACAAGCATTGGCATAGCCAATAGGTCTCGCCTTTGGGACATTATAAGTGTATAGCCATGCAACAGTTGATGTTTCACCAACATGTTACATTATGGGACTTGTAGTTCTGCCTTGTTAGTTAAAAAGCCAAGACTGGCCGACACAGCCACACATCAGGAGGTTGCTCGCCAGCTATGCATGAGCAGCGAGGCTGTGGGGAGTAGGGGGCAAGGGACTCAGTGGGGTGCTGGAGGAATTGAGCTGGGCAGAGAGGCGAGATGGCTGGAAAAGGGGAGAAAATGCGGTTTTGGGGAAGCGAGAGTCTGTAAACATTTGACTGAGGTTATTGAGGGCAGGGAAGAAAAAGTTGAGAGTTTAACTGTTATGGCGAGTGGGCAATGTGAGGTACCAGAATCGATTTCTGATCACGTAGTATTGATAATCGATATGTTAGGATTAGCATGGTGTCACTAAACTCACACTGTAGACATGCATAATTAGTATTTACGGTATTTACTTTCACTTAGCTTTATGCCACGTTACGCTATATGAATACCATACTATGGCCTTCTTTAATATCGTACATGCATAGGCCTTATTCTCCCTTAGCTCTAAATACCCTGCTCCTGGGAAAGAAACCAACTGTTGCAGAAACTGCTGTTTCAGCTCGGTAGCCTCGGCAAGGTCGTAGTTAGCCGAGGAAGGGCCGATAAGCACATTCCGGGAGGGGTGCAGGGTGGTTTGTCTCTGAGAAGACAGAAGGGAGTCACCCGTCTGACCTTGCTGCCTGAGCGAAATCAGGAGCTCTTTGTGTGCCTTATATGGGTCTTCCTATTACTGTACTAGCTTGTACCAATTTGTATTTTTCCATGTTAGGCCATGCCAGTGCCAACGCAATTGTATATATGTGATGTGCTGACAATGTGCCAGCAGTCTTCTTGGCGGACCTTTTGGGTTAGGTCGCAAGGAGCTCCTCTGGCAGAGTTTTGTGTTTGTCTAATAAACGCTTGAACCTTCTACACTGCCGACCGACTGCTTATTGGTAATGGTAAGGGGGTTTGGTAATGTAATGATTATTGTTGGGAGGGGATTATATAATTTTCGGTACTTCAGTTGGCGACTCCGCCGGGACTCCGCGTTGGGGTCGTCCCTGTGTAGCCACAGGCGACATCGAAAGGGGTCCTCTTGATCGGGAGAGTTGCAGACCAGACGCATAAGAAATTGGGGTTTTGCTCTGCCCTCCCGGTCCGGAGGGCTTCAGCTGCTAGTAACCCCACGCCGGAGTCCTTCGGGTGTAACCCGAGAACCTGCAGCGCTGATACTGGGCAAACGTCGGCAGTGAAGAACGTTCCGGCAAACCTGCGTGCACCAGGTGAGTGTTGTGTCTCGTTATATGTTGAATTGCATATGCAGATTTAAATAGCGAGATTTAAGCATTTGGTGGCCCGTGGTCACGGAGGAACTCTGACTTTGCATTAATTGTCACAGAGAGGATCTGGTTGGAGGTTCGACGGGGGCAGTGTGGAACTGCACGTGCGAACGCTCTGGGTACACTAAAGATAAGGATTATACGCCTAGGGGAACTGCGGTTCCTGCTCGGCCGGACTGTTCTCGGGAAAGCCGATGGTTGAGATTGGGTAGCACCCGGACAAATCTGGAGCGGCGCTGAAATGCGGGCTCAGCCAGAACAGTTCGGGAGGTGAACCATGAATGCTGTCGGATGGCCTGTAGACCGGTCTGTGGTTTAAAACCTGTGTAACTATCTTTAGGCAGTCTGAGGACGAGACTGTTGTTGGACGTGTTTTTGCAGCCTTTTGAATAAATTAGCATAAGAGTTCTCCACAAGTGGGAGCCGACGGGCTCCACTTTTTGATTGCAATTGCTGGAATTTATATGTTACGTTTTACGTTTGTCTGATGTATAAGGATAATACGGATGTGAGGATGATGGGTGTCATGGCCATGAGAACGAAAGCACAAGAATAACGTGATATTTAATTTTGTTGAATTTGTACTAACGAAGAAATTCCTTTTCAGTCAGAAACGAGATAATACGATATGCCGTGCCTTAGCAAATTGTGTTTTGGTTGTGTCCGTAGTGAAGAGGGGAGGTTAGACGAGAGTCAGCCGAACCCACCAGAAGGGACACCTAGCCACTTTATGTATTGTAAGCATGGTATTGGCCCCCTCATCTTTAACTCTTTGTGGCATAAATACACTAAGGAGGATACAGAATTACAGTGGCCAAAAACCGGGTCTTTCGATGAAAAAAAACTGGCATATTTACAAGAACGTCTTTTTATTAAACGCAGCCGGCAGTCGATGTTCGACACCCTTAACAAATGGCAGAAAGAAGCAAAGAGACGACGCATTCGATCTGAAAAATTAATGAAGATAGAACAGGGACAGACTATCACTCAGAAGGCTATCGCATATGATAAGAATAAGGTAGAACGAAATATCGAAATTGCAGATAGGCGATTTAGACTTCAGGTAGACCAATGTTATGTAGCCAGGGAAGGGGCGGAAGATGAGATTGAGGAATTGTTAGATGCAAGGCCTCCCCCACCATATGCCCCGGAGCGTATATACCCTGCGATACCTGTCCAGCCAGAAGCTAGACCGCGGGCATCTGCGCCCGAGGAACGGGGCTCCGTTACCCTTGAACGAAATAGCGGGGTTTCCTCTCCTCAAGGTGGGGCCTTGGTTACGCTTGTCCCCGAGTCTACACAACTGATCACATCCCCTCAGACGCACTTGAGTCTCCCTATGCCGGAGATATCTTCCCCCCGAGTTTGTATTACACCCAGAGGGTTTGACCCGACCCCGAGGGGAGCTGCAGGGGGCCTAGATAGCAAGCGTTTGTTCACTAGAGCATCTGTAGAATATGGTGAAAAAGAAGCATTAGGAGACCAGGCTATCAAGTGGGTACGGAATGAAGTATATACCCTGATTGACATATGGAGTACTGTGAAGGATTTAGAGCCGGTCATGCAACAACATGTGCTATACGAGATGTCCAATTCGCTCATTGGGTCTTGGGAAATAAACTTTAGGGACGGGACAGCCCCCCAGATCCTGTATACTATCAGAGATTGGGCCCATAAATTTAGCCTAACACCGGAAGAAGTATTTAAGAATGTAGACACTTTGGTACAATATCGCGACAGATTATTCTTGAAAAGTCCACAGTGGACTACGCAACACCCTATGCGAGAAGTACACCCAATCTATCATCCCGAAATCCCCGAACAACGAGATGGTAATCAGGCGATCATACGACAAGGGGTGGCGGCTCGGTTCCAGGAACAGTGGGTTTATACCCCATGGAAAAGAAGTGAAGTACTGGCGTTGAAATCTCAGCTGCCAGATCCCCGAAAGAATCCTACTGCGTACTACAAAGAATTGACCGAAGCAGCTGCGTCCGCTGTAATGACTTTAGCCGATGTTGAATTGTTCTTCGGACTACTAGTACCGGTTGATATATGGCGACAGGTGCACGATTCTAATCATGCTGAATTCGGTGGCACGTGGGAGGATTTAAGGGGCTGGGACCAGGATCGCAAACCAGGGGACAAACCAAGAGTGGAAATAACTTCTCTTCCAGCGAAAATAATAACTTTTATGCATACTCTGATCCCACCCCGAAAAGTCGATTGGGATAAACTGTCCGCCTGTAGACAAAAGAAGGACGAAAGTGTGTCCGACTTCTTTACCAGGTTCGAAGAAGTTTTTATTGATTTTAGTGGGCAAGATTTGGCCACAGAAGGGGGCACAAGGTTGTTCGTTAACAGGTTCGTTACGAACCTGGCTCCGGAAATTTCAGCACGACTGGAGGCGGCCGAGAGTACCTGGACTACCTCTTCCCCGTCTGTAATCCTCAGCATGGCCCAGTACTACGAGCATAGAGAAAATGAAAATAAGGATAAGGTGGATAAAAAGGGCAAGGATCTAAAGACTCGAGTACTGTTACAGCAAGTGGTTCGAGGGCAAGGAGGAGGTAGAGGTGGTCGGGGCCCAATGACGAGAGGGGCGGGGACAGGAAGGGGTTCAGGAGGAGCCCCGTCAATCGGCATCAACCAGTGTTCCTATTGTAAAGAGGAGGGACACTGGAAGGCTCAGTGTCCA
The DNA here is from genome assembly GCF_964261635.1 of Lissotriton helveticus. Taxonomy (NCBI): domain Eukaryota; kingdom Metazoa; phylum Chordata; class Amphibia; order Caudata; family Salamandridae; genus Lissotriton; species Lissotriton helveticus. The sequence goes on from NC_136058.1 coordinate 31,401,078, forward strand.
TACTTGGCCGCCCAGAACGCAGCGATTCGCGGACGAGGTAGAGGACGAGGGGGCCCCGACCGAGGTGATATGCACAGAGACGAGCACAGAGACGTTCAACAAGACAGGTCAGAAAGGAATCATTTTGATAACCCCCAACACAGACAATACTACCATGGTGACTATGCCGAAGGGAAGGATGATGAATATGCCCCAGCATAGGATAGCCAGGGACAGAGGGGGGGCCATGTGTCAATTCCGGTCAATCAGAGGGGACCCTACATCAGAGGGGAAGTGTTGGGGACATCTGAAAATTTTCTAATTGACACAGGAGCAATGAACAGTTCCGTTGCTCGATCATTGGTTCCAGGGGCAGCTCTGTCCGGGCAAAATAATGTTTCGGTGGGTTTTTCCGGAGTCCCCGTTGTAAGCCCCATCTCTAAACCTATCCCCTTTACGATTGGTCCAGCCACTATGGACACTCCTTTCTTATTGACATCGAATTGTGGAGAGAATCTGTTGGGATTGGATATGCTGAAAAGATTGAATGCTACTATACATTGTTCTGCGGATGGGGTCTATTTAACTATACGTCCCTCTGTAACACCTGTTAAACAATGTTTTACGAAGAATGAACGACTCCCACCGGAGTTCGATGGCATCCCGACCTCCCTTTGGGCGATAGGGGACGCAGATGTGGGTGAACTGGACATACCCCCAGTTCACATCACGTTGAAGCAAGGCGCTAAACTACCACGCATCCCACAGTACAAAATAGCACCGGCGGGGGAACGGGCTTTATTGCACATCATCCAGGAACTGATTGACAAAGGGGTTGTAGAAGAAACAAACGCCAATATTTGCAATAGCCCGATCCTCCCGATTTTGAAGAGGAACCATGACCAAGGGGAGATGGGTGCTGCCTATCGTTTTGTGATTGATTTGCGAGCCGTTAACAAAATTGTGGTGCCACAGTATCCTGTGGTGACCGATATCACTACCATTCTCACCATGATCCCTCCGACTGCACAGTATTTTTCGGTCATTGACCTGAAAAATGCTTTCTTCAGCATTCCTATCCACCCTGATAGCAGACAGATCTTCGGATTTTCAATATCCGGACGCAGTTTCCGCTTCTGTCGCGCTCCTCAAGGCTACACTGAAAGTCCGAGTATATATAGCCAGGCTCTGAAGGCTCTGTTGGATGACTTAGAATTGCCGGATGGCAATGTCCTCTTGCAATATGTAGATGACTTACTCATTGCATCTGACACAGAGGATGGATGTAAAAAAGCTACGGTTAAATTGTTGCACCATTTGGCTGTCAAGGGGAACAAGGTATCCTTATCTAAATTTCAGTATTGTCGAAAGGAGGTGACCTACTTAGGTCATCTCTTATCGAAGGAGGGTAGACGACTAACACCTGAATGTATTGCTACCATTTCTAACATGTCTGTACCTTGCACGCAGCGTGAGGTCCGCGCTTTTCTTGGCATCACATCTTACTGTCGCCAATGGATACCTAATTTTTCACTTCTGGCTAAACCTTTGTTGCATTTGACTACCAAAGATGTGCATGAACCCCTACCCTGGACGGATGAATGTCAGCTCTCTTTTGACTCTCTGAAAACTGCTTTATGCTCTGCCCCTGTTCTGGGTACTCCAGATTATCGTAAACCTTTTGTACTATATGTACACGAGGTCGACGGTTGTTCATTATCTGTTTTAACGCAGGCCTTTGGAGGTAAGCAAAGACCGTGCGCCTATTTATCAGCAACATTGGATAACGTTGCAAGAGCACTTCCTAGCTGTCTGAGGGCTACGGCTGCAGTAGCAGTGGCCATCCGACAATCAGAAGGACTCGTTTTAAATTCCAATTTGACTGTAATGGTGCCGCATGCAGTAGACACCTTGCTAAATAAAACAAAAACGCAGCATCTTACGAGTGCACGCCTTACTGGGTATGAGCTGACCTTATTTGCACCACATATTACGATTACTCGATGTGTAACACTGAACCCAGCCACATTGTTACCACTCCATACGAGTGAACAGGACACTAATTTACATTATTGCATATATCGCACAGAGGAAGAGACCAAGGGTAGAATTGACCTCACAGACACACCCTTAGATCAACCCCAGGGAGAGCTATATGTGGATGGTTCCTGTTTCAAATTAACAGATGGCACAACGACAGCTGCATATGCGATCACGACCCTGAAAACAGTTGTTGAAACACTTAGACTACCCCACCGATCAGCCCAAGCCGCTGAACTTATGGCCTTGTTACGAGCCTGTGAGCTGAGTGAGGGACTAGAGGTCAACATTTACACGGACAGCCAATACGCCTTTGGCGTAGCCCATAGTTTTGGGCGGCTGTGGAAAGAAAGGGGCTTCCTTACTTCACACGGTCAGAGAATACAGAATGGGCAGCTGGTTTTGAGGTTGTTGGATGCTCTCACTCTTCCCAAGAAAGTGGCTATTATCAAATGCAGTGCTCACAAAGCGATTGTGGATGAGGTAGGAGAAGGCAATGCTTTTGCAGACCAGGTGGCCAAGCAGACAGCCCAGTCGCTGATGTCACCCATGTACGTCCATTCCTCTACTAGATGGGTGGGGGGAGACTGTGGATTATTTGATAATACTATGGAAAGTGTGAGAATACTACAGAAGGAAGCCACCTCAGCGGAACTAGAGAAATGGGAACAAGAGATAGGGAGATTGGATGAAAATGATTGTTGGATCGACTTGACTGAAAAGCAAAGATGGCTACTGCCCAATACATTAGTACAGGCTGTGGTAACAATGGCACACGGACCAGCACACATAGGAGCGAAAGGTATCTGTGGGATCTTAGATCCAGTTTGGAATAATCCGAATATCCAACAGACGGCTGTCCGTTTGGTCCAATATTGCATGGTCTGCTTGCAGCATAATCCAGGAAAAGGAGAAACTGTTTTGGCCGGGAATTTCGCACCACCTGCACTGCCTTTTGAAGTGCTCCAAATGGATTATATTCATATGGACCGCGTCAATAATCTCAAATATGTACTGGTTGTAGTCTGTGCATTTAGCAAATGGGTTGAGGCATACCCTACTAAGGAGAACACAGCATTGGCAACTGCAAAAGCTCTCCTGAAAGAGTTTGTGCCTCGCTTCGGATTGCCTCGCTTGATCTGGTCGGACAACGGGCAACATTTCCATGGGGCCCTTGTGCGGCATATCTGCGAGGGCTTACACATACAACAAAAGTTCCATGCTGCCCGACATCCCCAATCAGCAGGGCTCGTGGAAAAGTACAATGGCATTCTAAAATTGAAAATGGCAAAAATAAAGGAGAGCACGGGGTTGAACTGGCCTGACACTTTACCTCTAGCCCTTATGTCTTTACGTGTCACCCCGCACTCACGTTCGGGTCTCTCTCCATATGAGATACTGTTTGGGAGACCTGCTAACGTGTGGGGGGTACCTCGACCTCGTTCTTTTGCAGATATTGAATATCCTATGTTGATTGATTACCTGTATGCTTTGACTAAAGACCTTCGTTCTATTCATCAGCAGGTAGCTTCTGTACTGCAGCCACTGCCAGAGGGCCCCGGTCATCGTTTACAGCCCGGCCAGTGGGTACTGGTCAAAAAGTTTGAGCGAGACACCAGCTTGGCTCCTAGATGGTCTGAGCCACGGCAGATTTTGTTGGCCACCCGGACGGCGGTTAAAGTGGATGGCCGAAAACATTGGATACATGTTTCGCATCTGAAACGGCTACCACTTCCACTCCCTGGTGAGCGGTCGCGTCCAGGGGAAATTCTAACACAGGAAACTGAAAGAGCTGATGCATTTGTGCCCTTTTCTGACGCCTGCGAGATTGAGCGGAGGCTACAGGAAGAATCGGCGAGATCAGATGACTTGGTCTCCACTGAAGTTGCAAGTGAGCGTGCAATAGCGTTGAATTCTGTTTTAAGTACCCCTGACGACCAAACATCACCAGTACGGAAAGCCCCGGGTGTGCTCTTTTCTGACCCTGAAGTGTTGGGTCGTGAGCGATACAATCTTCGGCCCAGAAGGCCGACACACGGCGCCTCAGACCACATTGTCAGGAGATAGGGAAGGACTTCATTGCATAAGATAGGGTTTGCTAGACTACAGGTCTGGGCGCTGAGCAAGACACTGGACTGAACTCGTTGAGAGCTGGAACTTTTCAATCATTGTGCTCTGTTCAGAAAGAAGATTCTGTTCAAACGGATATGGCTTTTACCTTGGAATAGGGATACGAGTCTGCCTGTGAGACTCTGACGGACGCAGGAACGAAGAAACCCTCTGGCAGGTCGGACTGCTAGGCCTATTTCTGGACTTTTAGCTAGCAATGTACCCTTTTGGTCGCGTAATCCTAGAAGAAGAGTTTCCTATCGCGCCTAGACGCATACCTTTTTATGAGCCAATGTTTTCCACATGGACCACGAAGGTCAAAATAATTTTTGTTGTAACTATAACTGTTATAGTAGCTGTGTTCATGAGTCTGTTTGTATACCTAGAACATAAATACCCATTACAAAAGTTTTTGCCCACAACTGCCGCACCTCCCGAACATTTCCTGTTTACCCTAGCGCCCCACAAAGAAAGACATCGCCAAAAATATGCTAAAAATGTATTCATAGAAATGTTGCATCAGACGCATAATGTTACTAACGCCACGGATTGTTGGGTTTGTGGACTCCTGCCTACTGTAGTGCGCAATCATGATCTATTTCTCTCCCGCCCTCTGTCTTATCTAGGTAGTTGTGAAGCATGGTACAAACTGTTTCTGGCGATATACCGGCATGGGAGTGAGCATTTCAGGGATCTAGATGTCAATGAGCATAATATTATTCTTGATTATGTCCGAACACACTATGCTTATAATAGAACAGGACATGGGGATAAGGTGATAATTGACCCACAAGGTTGTATACAGCTGTATTTAGCGGCAATGAACAAAACTTGGTTACAAGATGAACTGTATGATTTTAAAGACTTTAATGCCACTCAATACTTTCAGATTTTCATCGAACGAAATGTTACCAGAGACCGCACTGTCCCCATCCCTATTTTGAATGTTTCTGCAGGATTTTGTGTACAAGGGATAGGTAAGGTACAACTGGGGAATAGCATCTGCAATTATACCTATCGACTGCGAAAACGTATTAGCCCTCCTTTGATTACTCCCCACAATGTGTACTTCGTGTGTGGGGAACATGCATACACTTGGCTACCACGAAACTGGGGGGGACGCTGTTATCTGTCCTTTCTGTTTCCCCCTGTTTATGTGGCTCCCTCCAACTATCATAAAACGCATCAGTTATACCCGATGCGGTCGTATCATGGGAATACAGCCGCTCCAATCACAAGCACACCGATAGCAAGCTTCACCGAGGTGACCTCGAGCCATTCCCGTAGTACACTCTTACACAGAGCACGTAGACAGCTCGATATGACCGAAGTTGATCAGACGGATACTTCCTTGCAGCAATTTACGGATTTCAGCAAGGGTCTAGTACCCTTTTGGGGGCCTATTTTCAATAGTAGGGAAATTAGGAGACTGTCTAGAATAGTGGAGAATGTCATTAATATCACTACTGATATTTTAACTAACCTAACGGTGGAAATTCAGGCTACTCGCCTTGTAGCGCTTCAAAATAGAATGGTTCTAGACGTTATCTTAGCTGATCGGGGTGGGGCATGCCGCGTCATCGGCAGTTCTTGTTGTGTATATATTCCTGACTCCGCCCCCTCCGTCCATCTAGCCATCCAGAAACTGCATCGCATTGCTTCCGAAATGCATGTTGACAATGGGTCTTGGTCATTGTCAGGTTGGTTTTGGGGACTTCTGGCCACATGGGGATGGAAGATAATGTTAATTTTAGGAGGAGCTGCTGCCATCATCTTTACGTGCTGTGTCTTGATGCACTGTGGCCCAGCCTGCTGTTCTTACTGTGCTTCCCGTATCACCACTCTGTGTGTCCCATCCCCTATCGCTGTTAAAGCCCAAATGCTGCAGAAAGAGGTACATGATATGATGGTCATCGATGAAGACATATTCGAGGAGTAGATGTCTGTTGTCATTTAGCGCCACCACGCTAAAAGGAGGGTTTGAGGTACCAGAATCGATTTCTGATCACGTAGTATTGATAATCGATATGTTAGGATTAGCATGGTGTCACTAAACTCACACTGTAGACATGCATAATTAGTATTTACGGTATTTACTTTCACTTAGCTTTATGCCACGTTACGCTATATGAATACCATACTATGGCCTTCTTTAATATCGTACATGCATAGGCCTTATTCTCCCTTAGCTCTAAATACCCTGCTCCTGGGAAAGAAACCAACTGTTGCAGAAACTGCTGTTTCAGCTCGGTAGCCTCGGCAAGGTCGTAGTTAGCCGAGGAAGGGCCGATAAGCACATTCCGGGAGGGGTGCAGGGTGGTTTGTCTCTGAGAAGACAGAAGGGAGTCACCCGTCTGACCTTGCTGCCTGAGCGAAATCAGGAGCTCTTTGTGTGCCTTATATGGGTCTTCCTATTACTGTACTAGCTTGTACCAATTTGTATTTTTCCATGTTAGGCCATGCCAGTGCCAACGCAATTGTATATATGTGATGTGCTGACAATGTGCCAGCAGTCTTCTTGGCGGACCTTTTGGGTTAGGTCGCAAGGAGCTCCTCTGGCAGAGTTTTGTGTTTGTCTAATAAACGCTTGAACCTTCTACACTGCCGACCGACTGCTTATTGGTAATGGTAAGGGGGTTTGGTAATGTAATGATTATTGTTGGGAGGGGATTATATAATTTTCGGTACTTCAAATGAACTGGTGGTAAGCGGCTGAGAGCGGTAAGGTCATAGGGCGCAAGGAGGCTGAGACGGCAGTGATGTTTGGAGCATGGACAGTATCTAAAACTGCGCCCAGTGCCCAGCCGCAGCAGGACTAATGTGTGCGCCTCGGTTACAGCGGGGGGAGGGGTAGGCTTGCCATCGGCAGCACATGCAGCATCACATTTGTCACAGTAACAGTTCCCTGCCAAGAGGCTCCTAGCCTTCCTCTCGCCTGCCATAACTTCCAGGGTAGAGCGAGAGACCCTCGACAATTCCCCTTCACCCAGCCTGGAAGCGTGCAGAGTCCCTCGGCGCTTACTTCCTCGTCCCTGCAAGAGCCACAGGGACCAGACCGTGTCCCCTGCAGGAAAGAGTCAGCGGGAGACCTCCCGCCCTGCACTGGAAGAGACCCTAAGCCCTTCCTCCGCCCACCCCTCTGTGCACAGGGCAGCGGTGGGGACCAAAGGCATCGTGGGAGTGGAGGGACCGACGGCAGAGGGGACGGGTCTGCAGGAACAGGCAGGGAAAGGAAACAAAGCTCGGGCAGATACAGCGGGGTGCTACTGACCGGACCTGGGGGAGAGACAATAAGGGGTGCAGAGGGAGCCGGGTGAAAAGTGCAGACACCGGTTGGGGTGCTGTGATAAGAAGGCCGCGAAGACACTAAAAGTGCAGAGGGATTCAGTGACACTGGAAGCGCAGGGGCATGGTGGCGCAATGACAGCGGGTGCAAAGAAGACGTGGGTGCAGAGAAAGTGGGGTGTAGAGGCAGAGGGGTACAGAGAAGCTAACAGTGCATAGAAAGAAACGATGCAGAGACATTAAGAGCGGGGACGCCAGGGGTGCAAAGACACCTTTGCTTCAGAGACACTAGTACAAGCACAGCACGGTGGAGAGAGAGGCAGTGTAGAGGCGTAGACAGCAGGGGAGCTGCCACTAGAACACGGGTGCAGCAGCAGCTGGAATGTACCAGCGGTGCATGAACACCAGGGGGTGAAGAGGCACCACAGATAAGCGTGCGCACGTCTACAGTGGCTGGGTTGTGCGGCAGTTATTCCTCCACCTACAGTAAGAAGCCCGGAAATGGTGCACACGCGAGCGCACTTGTGCCAGTCGTGGTGAAAGTGAAAGCGCTGCGTTTGCCCATCTGTTTCTAATTGATGCGAGACGCTGCGCGATAATTGGAAACATATGGCGCTCATGCTCGCTCCCGCAGACCCTAGGCCACAAAACAGAGAAGGCGGGAAATGCACCCCACTTGGGCCAATTGCGTGCTGTCTTTCCTAGAAAGACAGCACGCAAAGCCCAATAGCAAGTGGTAAATTAACAAGCGTGTGTTTGGAATTTAAAAGCCCTTACAAAATGCCTCGCAGAGCAGCGCATGCACGCTGGCTCGGTCGAGACCTAAAAAGGAGCGGGTGAAGTCTAATTATATTCTCTAAATAGGTCATGCCTAGTTATTAGTGCAAAATGTGTGTCAAGCAGCTTGAGGACAGCTAGCAGCCTCCTCATGAAAGCATTTTCAGACCAATTCAGACCAATTTCTAATTGTTGGTACGACCCACACAGGCCTGCTCCATAGTTAGCCACAGAAACACACGTACGCCTATATATAGTAGTCATCTCCATAAGGGATTTCATTACCAGTTTGGATGCAAATCTAAAAACAGCGACAATGTCTATCTAGCTCCTGCACCCAAACACCACTTGAGTCAAATTAGATCTTCAAATACAAAAAAATGTGTTTCTTACTTATCTGTGCACCATAAACTGAATAAGAATGAATATTCACAACACCAGAACTACAAGTCATAGTGAAGGATTTACTTAAAATGTATTCAAGATGCAATTTATCCATGAGGAGTGTGAAAGTATTTTACAGTTTCTGAAGACCACTGGCCGTTCTCGCCATCAACACACAACATAAGATGACCATCAGGCACCTATCTGTGGCATATCCTTACAATTGACGACTAATAACCTCTGTACTTCATTTATATACATTGTAAAGAAAAAGAGAGAAAGGACAGAGACCTACCTAACACGTCTGCCTGAAGGAATGTGAGCCCTCAACTTCCGGGACAAAATAGACCTTTGCTGTAGCATTTGTATAGAGCTGCCTTAGAAATGCAGGTGTCATGTTAGATAGCCCTGTTGGACAGCAGTGCGTCACACCCTTTATTTCTCAGATAAAGATAAATTCCCCACTTTCTCACAATCGGACCTGCCAGAATACTTATTCATTTCGGTCTCTTTCTGAATGTTATATGCAACCTCGGTCAATTCTTTGGGTCCCTTAATTTTTACGAACACAGAATAAAACAGTTCCCTTAATAAATCCTCCAGTGATGATAGGCAACTGTCCAACTTCTCACACGGGGATCTTTTTAATAAACTTAATTCGTCCCTATCAAATGTGCTTGATTGACCTACACACTGACACTTAGTGGGGCAATTCAGACTTGTCACTATTTTGGTTCACTGGAGTGTGGAACGGAGAGCTTTTATTTCTCTGAAGTGGAACTAGATAAAGAAGGGGAAATAGCTGTGTTAATAGCCAGGAATTTGTGAGACTCTGGCTTTCTCAGAAGTATTTATGTCAAGGCTAGGTCCAGCAGCAGGCAACTTATGTACGGACTATTGCCTCAGACACTTCATGCTGAATAACATTATCAATTTCTTTAACTGCCCTTGTCAAAAAGTTAACAATTGAGGAGAAAGCAGCACAGTCCTTTCCTCCTGAGACAATAATATATTTTCTCTTACTCATGAAGACCTGAATCAACTTCTTGAAAAATATTTCACCATAAAAAAGGCAAGAGGAGTGGTATAGCCCAGTCTCTTTCGGGCTCAGATGGGCCCCGGGCCCATAGGGCGCAACAGGAATAAGTAGCACATTGTAAAGGGCTGGTGTATTTGAAGCCCCCACCTCCTCCTGTACAAAATGCAGAGTGGAGAATGGGCCTTGTGATCCTTGGCTGGCACCAAAGTTGATTTCAGGAATGGCCTGATTTTGGGCATCCCCAAGATCTTAATTCATCACTAATCTTGACAATTTTATTTCCAGGGGAGTTCGCTTCCAAAATGCAGACATTTTCAGGTTTTTATTGCTGCACAACGGTGGAATAACTTTAACATGTCCAATAAACTGAAATATTTTAACCCTATCACTGCCTGACCTATACACTTTCAGCCTCAGCCTTTGTTCATGAGAAACACAGGCTTCTGCTCTCCCTGTTAGAGTAAAGAATTTCTTGTGCTTGCCAATTTTGCTCAAGGATCACAATCTGGAAACTGAAAATATTCAAAATTCCACAACATTTGAGGTGGATGTGGAGCTGTAGTGTTAGTTTGTTTTTATTTGCATACTTGGTCTAAAAAACATAGTAACAATTATTTGATGGCTAAAGGAAAGGATTAGAAACAATGTCCGTAATGGCATGGAGTGAACTGACCATACTGTTGGAGAGGAAACTTTAGAGACCTTAGAAAACCGATTGTGACACTTTCTGAGAGAAAATTATTAAACGTGCATCACGATACCCGTTATAGAAAAGATGAAGAAATTAAAAGAATTTTAGTTAATGCATTGTAAAAGCATGCAGAAAAAGTGTAGTTTAGACAACATCATTTGTATAAATAATATAGATTGATTTATTAAAGAAACAAACTATATTCTATTAACATGTGCTAGAAAATGTGTAAATGGTGAACTTTCACATTTATTTATTTTTTTAAGTTTTATATAGCGCGAACAAGATCTTTGCAGATATCAGAGCGCTTTACAGAAACAGGGGGTAGGGGCAGCAGGAGGGTGCTTAAACAGATTATTGGGTACAATATAGTGGTCAGTAATAGGTGAATAGCATAATATTATGGAGTTTATCTCTAATCATATTTTAATATCATTCATATGTGTGTACAACTAATGAAAACTAGTTAATCATCGAGATTTAACCTGAATATGATGAATTCAAAATCAATGTATCCTTTATGTGTAAACGTGTACACCGAAATGACAAAAGAAAAGTAGGTGTCACACCTTCCTAATCAATTATGCTTTCATTAAACTTTCATAGATTGTATTTCATACATGTACTAATGAAGTACACTCAGAACTATTTAAATGCATGAACATTTTAAATGTATTTATATGATAGTATATTCGGGAAAAAAATAAATCTGTTGTACTGACATGAATTATTTGTAACCATACTAAATTATTTCAAGTGCATCAGAGTTATACTAGAATCAAGATGTATTTATATTTCCTATGAATGCATGCATAGTAATTCTATATATTCTTAGTTAAATTAGCTTGATTTAACGTGGGCCTAACTGAAATGTGAAGTTTCTTGGCTTGATGATTCTACTGCTCGAGAGAGAGAGTTCCTAAATATAACAAAATAGTATGAAACAGTGGCTTCTTTCCTCATTTCTCCTGCACTGTACGAGATACTTTGCTGCAAGATTTGTTACAATCCTAACCAGCTGCCTGGGAAACTGCCCTCTTGAACTCGCCTGTGTATTTTTGCTAAAGGAGCATTGTTCTGACGATTCACAAACCGGATTTCTTAAGGACTGTGTAACAGTCCCACCTTTTTCTCCACAATTTGTGTCTTTGGTATGTCCCCCGACACTCATCCTATACGAACTGATCAATGGACTGAGTGGTCTGACCAGATAAGGAGATTCCAGGAGGTGTCACCCCCGAAACTCCAAGAATATAATATTGCTCAAATTAACGGAAAAGTAGCTGTTGCTGTTGTCATCTTTGTCGCTGTTGTGGTTGGAACCTGAGATCCTACCTGGCTGACATGGGTGACGGATGAGCTTGTGGCAATTCCTTGGCAAAACGTGATTTACCCCATGCGGACTTACCTGGCTTGCTTTACGAACCGACGCATATGCTGTGCACTGAGTAGTCTCTTCCTTTCTGGGTGACTGCTTAAAATGGCATGTTTCATATCCCTTCCTGAACTCTTGAGCTTTGGTATCCTATTTCAATGGCTTAATAGAATCATATTGTCTTTATAACAGAGTTATTGATGCACTTGTATACCTTAAATTCTGATAAACTAAATTGTCATAACGACTCAGTTATCACGATTGTCTCTCTTTAATTAAATGTGCATTCATAATTTAGTACTGATGACTAGAGGAGATCATATTAGAGAGATTTTAGAATATCAAATACTAATGCTGTTAATCTGTATAGCATTGACTGAACTCTTAGTGTGTACAATTTTGGCTCGCCAATGTTTCTTCGGGACATTTGGGCATGCCATGAGATTTTTTTTTAATCTCTATAGAATTATTTTGAGGGTAATTTATATGAGTCTGATTTCTAGTTTATAGTTCAGATATTCAACTTCTGGTCCTCGTTGAATGCTTGATAGGGCCCCTTTATATCCAACCCCTCTCTGCACTAAGCAAGATTCATCGGAGGGCCAAGAGAGTGATATAAATTTGGCAGGGGGACGCTTGAGAAATAAACCCTATAATGTTGATGGGCCTAAACCTTACAACAATACCAAAGACTACTCTGAATGTTAACGTGCTCTGTGTGCATAACTTTGCATTGTGGAAATACAAATATGAACAAGCATTTACAATGCAATAGGTCTCGCATTAATTAAATTTGAGCTATTGGCATTGCTAAATATTGCAACACCAATTGCAACAAAAGTCTATAAATTGTAGGCCAAAAAATGTGTATTTATTTTTGTAGGAATGGTGGCATGCTGAGCACGCAGCGATGGTCAGCTATGTGCGAGTGTGTGAAGGGGTGCACAGCGCTGAAGGAGGTTACAATGGGTTGAGAGGGGGTGAAGGGTAAGATAACTTGCAATACCACCTACCATCGGCCTGCCCTAACGGCCCCACATACCGCCTTAATTTGCTAAAATGTGAGGGACAGTACAGCAGCAAAAAGTGGATTGAAAGGATAACACCAGCAGTGTGGGTAATGTAATAAAGGGAGTGGCTTAAGTAACGTGCAAAAAAAATTTCGTGCTTAGCTTAGTGTGCTGCCCCACTTGTATTTTGGCTGTTTCTGTCATTGCATCCAGATATATGATACAACGAGTAGAAGCATACTGACAATAAGTCAGGTCTATTGGGTTTGTCAATGGCTGTTAGTTGCATAAGATAAATAAGCAGCAACAATGGCTTGGGCTATAGTATGCGGCAGCGTTGGGTATAAAAAATAAAAATAAAAAAAAGAGGCCAAATTATGCGGTATAATGCAGCACATTTGGGTGCATGGGAGGACTAAACAGGTGCAAGCTGCGGAAAGATAGTGGGAACACAAGTCACTTGGGGGACATTACCTGGCCTGTAGTCACATCACACGGCTGATGTACGCCCATCCAATACCTGGCCTCTCTGAGAGCACGCAGTGATCGTCAGCTATGTGCGAGTGTGTGAAGGGGTGCACAGCGCTGAAGGAGGTTACAATGGGTTGAGAGGGGGTGAAGGGTGAAATAACTTGCAATACCACTTACCATCGTCCTGCCCTAACAGCCCCACATAACGCCTTAATTTGCTAAAATGTGAGGGACAGTACAGCAGCAAAAAGTGGATTGAAAGGATAACGCCAGAAGCGTGGGTAATGTAATAAAGGGAGTGTCTTAAATAACGTGCAAAAAACACAACTAGGGATTACAGAGCTATACAATTGTTGAACACTGCGACTGTTTATAAGCAGTAGCCATTTATAAATGGTCTGATTTACTCTGCCCGGAAGCAGTAAAAGAGCCACCAAATCCAACACTGATGATACAGATTTAAAAGGCAATTCAGATGGCGGTCTGCAGTGAAATCAATAGGTTTCACCTGTTTTTAATTGTATTTACTTATGCTTTAAGAAAATACATAAAAAATTGATAGTTGCGGAGGGTCACAAATTTGCTTCAGTCATAGAGAAGTAGCATAGGTACACACCTCTTAAAATTATGCAGAGCACGCATGATCTGTATTAGCCGCAGTAAGATTGTTTTTAATGAAAAGTGAAATCGAACTATTGTAAATAGCAGCTTTTGAAACTGAATAGAATTGTTAAATACATAATGGCTGGACAAGACCCTCTGCAGCGTTTCAAATCATATTTACTAACACAGAACTGGAAGATGCTGCCAGAAAGAGCATTTGAAACCAACACCTACAAATTATAATGTAACCTGAATGTATTGCCTTAAATCATTCAAGTAATGTGACTTGGAAGAGTAAGTGCAGATTCTGCTGTTCACAATAGAAGTTGTGAGGGCAATCTGCAGCAGAAAGGATGCATGTGAAAGCAGCAAGGCCATACAAGCATTTGCAATGCAACAGGTCTCGCATTTGTGAGAGTCAGAGTTATTAGTGGTGTGAATTATGATGTCTTTTACCCATATGTTTTGCTTTGGAGTAGATGTATGTGGTGTGGAGTAGAAATATGTGGGTTGGATTGTAATTGTTAGTTGTGGAATTGTGTGGTGTGGATTGGATAGGATGTGTGTAGTGGAAGTATGTGGCATGGTGTGTACTGGAATTATGTGAAGTGGTATTGTATGTTATGGAGTGGAATTAAGTGGAATGGTATTTTGAGGTTTGATGTGGAATTCTGCGGTTTGCATTGGATGTATGCGGTGTGTTGTGCAATTGTGTTGTTGAGTTAGGACTTTGTATCTGAATTATGTGGTGCAGAATGAATATGTGTAGGGTAGAATTGTGTAGTGTGAAAGTGTATGACGTTTAGTTGAATTATGCAGATTGAAATGATGTGGTGTAGTGTGGAGTGTATTTGTGTGAGTGTGTTACCAAGTTTTAAAATGATGAAACAATTATAAAGAAAGGTGGCCTTTGTTTGTGCACACATTCCCCCCAAAAAATATTTGCTTCCACTAAAAAATTTCAGAAAAGCACAACTAAAATGTGTGAGATATGGGAGACTGAGAAGGGCTCTTCCCATTCTGTGAAGTGGAGGAAGGGGCATAAACTGCACTACACGACTTTGTACATTGAAACTAAAACCTCAATGAAAAGTTAAGGAGCACATGAAAGAGGTTTTCCGGGAGGCTAGAGCCTATAATTGTTTTCCTGTAGCTTTGTTAATGCTGGTTGATTTGAAAGTGGATGTGCTGTTTTATCGCTAGGTCATTTAACAGTTTCCTCTCAACCATTGAAAGTGCAGGAATTTGGCGATCTGTTCTTTCATAGCAAAGGTATTTGAGGTTACATGAGCACCATTTATGTTACACACGGACACAATCCTTGAACAAAGAATGCAAACCCTTTCCAGAGTTTATCATAAAAATAGTTTTTTAGCGCCCTTTCCCCTGCTTTGTATTTTAATATCGCTGCAAAGAAGAGAAGCCAACAAAAGGGTGTATTAGAGAAGTGTTGCTTGTAACCCAACATACGCCACAGGCATTTTATACTAATGTAAATGGTATCATTTAATAGTACAATGTGCCATATACATTCATCAATGGAAGCACCATATACATTCATCAATGGAAGCATTCTAGAAAAGTTTAATTTGCCTAAGCACCACAGTTCTGAAAATATTTGCCAATTTCAAACTGCATTTTGCATTTGGTAAGTGTGAACTGTGAGGTTTACCGAGTCTGGCTTGAACTCAACCGCACTGCATTGTTGGACTCGTAGTTTTGGCATCCCTTGGGCGGCCTAGCCCAAATGGGAGAAATGCTGCAGTAAAACATTCGGACTGGCTGCAAGCTGTCCACGGCATGTGTCTGCAGGGCAACAGTTTCCATTGATCAGAAGCAGCTCTCATCATAGGCAAAGCTGGAGACCCCTATTTGGAGTATAGCGTTCCTGTTAATAGGGCGGAACAGCACATAAAAAAGTACCCCAGCCTTAGTGAAAAGTGCTATTACTAATACTTCCCCGTAGTGAAACACAATAGGAAGAATGGCACTTTAAAATATAGCACCATGGTGAGAAATGCAAGTACTGTAGAAACACCCCATAATATCGTGTGTGAAGTATAGTTAAACGTGAGAGCACTCAATGTCCGACTCTAGTGCCATTTAAATAAAATAGGCAAGCTCGGCTTTGCCATGATTGACTTTTAAGTGAATCCATCCTGATTTGTGCAATTAATAGACCCTGAATATGGTATTTAATGCCCCTGGCAGGGAGCCACGCCCCTATCTTCGCAGCGCTTTCGTACATCCAGTATAATTAAAATGCCATTCTCAGAGATACTTTCTGCAAATCGCCAAATTTGGGGTTGTTTTAAGTAAGATATTGCTTAATCTTTTCACTTTTGACTTTATCACAGCGAGGCAGCGACCGAATGCTGGGCATTCATCCTCGGTCTCTTAAGCAGGGAAGAGCCGCCAGAGAGGCCCGCCCAGGCGAGTAGAACTGACAGCTCTGTGTTTACCTCCATGTGTGCCTTACTCCATGCACGCCATGAGAGGGCAAAGTAACCTCCCACCCCCTAGTAAAATACAGGCCGCTCTGCTCACCATATGATCCGGTAGAAGAGTTCGAAGGCTCCGGGGAACACCAGGTCGTCGCTGGCTATAGCCCAGCGCCTGCCGAACGCCACCAATCAATTTATTTATTATGATTTGGCTCTCTACAGAGGGCCACATAAAATATACAGAAATACAATACAAAACAATACAAATGCAGAGGGTTATCCACCCAAGAAATATCTAACTTACATACTGACTAATTTACACACCAGAACAGTAAATAATTGGCCAGTCAAGAAGCATCTCCATGAGGTATCAATAAATAGCTAGAAAACCTTTAAAAAAATTAAAAATGTGGAAGCAGAACATTTCGTTAGGAGGACAATACAATGCATGAAGAAAATCATTCAAGGTTAGGATGCCAAGACGGAGACAAATTACTTTTATCCATCTAGAGCGCCATTTACATAACGCCGGGCAAATCAGTAGAACATGCATGCAGTCCTGAATATTTAAATTACATAGATTGCACAAAGAGGTGGAGCCATACCATTTGGATAGCAGAAGATTTAAGGGTATTAGATCATAACGTAACAAGAACCAAAATCTTCGTATGCCGTGTGGGAGGGACCATCGCACATAAGGTTGTGGCTGCTTCATCATATAAGTATCAAGGAGGATATCTACATTCCTCTTTCCATGAATTAATTTTTTGTCTGATTGGAAGCAGAGGTCCCAAGAGGCTGCTTTTAAAACAAGTTTTAACTGTGTAGGGGAATACACAAAAAGAATAGTTTCATCTAATTTTAAAAACTTTACGGCTATTCTGAAATTACGAACAAGTTGGGAGAACTCATTGAAACTACCTAATAGTTCCTTTTTGAGAAATGCTCTCAATGTCCCAACTTCCGCTCTTGCAAGACAAGCCACCCATCTTACTAGGGCACAGAGTCCCTGTACCCAACTGCTCCTTAGACCGAATTCGAGCCTACAGGCGGCCAAAGAGCATGCAGTATTTAATGAGGAAAGAGATCTTAAGAGTTTCCCCTCAATCCGATGGCAAAAGTCCCACTTTTTCACCTCTATTAACTCTATGCCATAGAGAATTGTTGCCGGGATTTTGGCTCTGTACACCTCCAATAAGATCGGGAAGTGCCGTTTCCCCGTTGCATGATATAGAGAGTTTAGACCTTTGCCATGAGCAAGAGCTTTGCGGGAACAGTGCTCTATGTGGAGTTTCTCACTCAGATTAGCCGTAACAATTTTCCCCAAAAAAATATATGACTTGACAACCTCTAACTTTTGCCCCCCAATGTACCAACCAAAATCTGCTGCTCGACACCTCCTTTTACCTACTATACACATAACTTTACTCTTGGTTATGTTAATCTTCATGCAATGAGCCACAGCATAACTATGAAGAGCATGTAGCCGATTTGAAAGTCCTTTGGGAGTTAGATCAAGGATGAGAACATCGTCTGCATACATCAAACAAGGTAAAGGGGTCCCCCCCACCGAAGGGGCAATGCCCTCAGTGTTAGACATAGCGGCGGGCAGATCAGCCGTATATAAGGAAAATAAAAGGGGAGCCAATAAACAGCCTTGTTTGAGGCCATTACCCGATGGAATTGGGTCAGAGAGCCCCCCTTCACCCCCCAACAGGACCCTACACCAGGTCTCTGTATGGAGGGCCCGCACCAGCTCCAACAGGTAGGGCGGGCGACCAAGAGCAGCCAATTTTCTCCACAACATTCCACGGTCCACTTTATCGAACGCGGTGGAGAAATCGATAAAGGCTGCATACACCGTCCCCCTTCGCACCTGTACATATTTGTCCGTGACCACATGCAGAGCGGTAAGATTATCCAGGGTTCCGTGATTCCTACGGAACCCAGTCTGAGCAAACGGCAGAATATTGTTCTCCTCGACCCAAGCGGAGAGGGATCCTAGAAGACATTTCGCGAAAACCTTCCCGATTGAGTCGAGGAGCGCAATCAAGCGATAGTTACTTGGGCAATCCCTCATTCCCTTCTTAAAAATGGGGACCAGGATACTCCCCCTCCACGAGGCGGGTACCTTTTTAGTCATAAAACATACTTTGAAAAGAGGGTACAAAATTGTGCTCCACCCGAGCGGGTCCTGTTTAAGGACCGTCATGGGAAGTTCGTCTGGACCCATTGCCCCAGAGACACGCATATTTTTTATGGCCATCTCAATTTCCTCTACTGAAGGATAATTCATTAGGCCATCCGCATCCCGACCAATGATACTAACATCACCAAGGGTATCTTCAAGGGCGATAGTATCAGACATGCAGTTCCCTGCATACAGGTCCCGTATATAAATGGACCATACCTCTTCCCCGATAGGGATAGGGGAGGGGCTTAATCTAGATCCACACCCCTTACCTATTATTGCCCAGAAATCTCTAATCCTGCCATGTACAACAGATTCCCGCAGGTCAATCCAGATAATATCTTCCTTAGCCTTTTTTATTTTTAGCTTAAGTCTATTTCTCTTTCTTTTTAGCCTGGAAATCTCTCTTCCACGTTCAATGCCTCTTTCTAGATATTGTTCCCGGACAATGTTATTAATTTCCTTGTTTAAAATACACAATGCCCTGGGAACTTCAACCCCTCTTCTCGCTCGTGAAGATTTTTTAGCACAAGAGATGACCTTACGCAGAAATTCTTCAAAATATACTATTTCGTTACCATGCCACTCATTAAGAACTAAAATGGTATCGAGTAACAATTCCTTCACCCCTCTGATGGCAAAGGAATTCCAATAGCACCTTCCCGTAGAAACATGGAAGGCTGCATCACTGCCATTAAGGGACCAGGGTGCAGTGGGCAGGCTTTTTAAGGAAATAGTTACGAGTAATGGAGTATGATCACTCAGAGGGGTAGGTATTGTCTTGAGGTCGAGAATAGATGGAAACAGGCCATAATCCACAATGACATAATCCAAGATGGAAGACCCAAAGGGAGACTTGTGGGTGAATTTTGCAGGGACGTCCGACGGGAATCTCCCATTTACTATAAGCCCATCGACGGCCATTAGCTCTTTTAACAGAATCTTCCCTCTTTTATTTGTCACTGACTTTTCAGGGAAGAGAGCCTGGGGGACAAAGTGTGCCTCTTCTTTACACTTATTCCTGAAAAGCTCCAGACTAACATTGGAAATCTTACAATTCAGATCACCCATAATCAAAACCGCTGGGGGAGATGGAACATTTTTGATTTGATCTACATAACGAAATACCCGCTTCATTAACACATTAAAACATTCTTCTGGAGGAATATAAACATTTAAAATCACAATAGGGGCCTTAATGCCAGCATTAAACAAGTTTTCAATAGTTACGGCATGGAAAAGTTTGCTGGAATCAATATAATGGGAGAATCTCCATTGCAATTTATTGGATAGTAAACAGGCGATTCCCCCCCTGGCGTGTCCTTTCTTGGAAGGGGCAGCAGGCACTTCCAGGACATAAAAATCTTTAGACACATTCAACATATTGACACACCAGGTTTCCTGTAAACAAATCACATTCGCTCCTAGTGAAAAAAGAAAATCAAATTTCTCTGGGCTGCTATGAATCCCTGATGCATTCCAAGAGATAATATTCAGCGAGCTGTTAAAGATGCTGAAACAGTCTGGGGTTGTCTTTAGTTTTTGTAGTTAAGGCTCCGTGCAACCAATTCCACCGGTCCTTATCCTCTATACAAGAGGAAGTCTGTATTAACGGCGGTGGTTTCGCTTGCGAGACCCAACGTTTTCCCTTGGAGACCCGAATCTTCAGATCCCCAAGGGAAAGGGATACCCCCTTAGTTTTATCTCCTCCAAAAGGCTCTCCAAATGCATACTTAATGTTGCCCAGGTTAAAGATCGGGAGAATATCAATACCCGTACGTTGGAAAATCTCTGCTTGCTGCAGTATCAGGTTTACAATAATTGGTGAGTAGAATTTAACCCTTATACTCGAAACCTTGACTTCACCAAACAGGGTAACCAACTCAATATCTCTAGTTTGGATATGGCGGAGGCTTTCGCTCTCACTAAAGCGCTTTAGTAGCCAGGCTCTATTTAAGGGAAGGTCCACATCAAATAAAGGTAAAAAGTCCAGGACAAGAGTGTCCACTGAACCTTTAGATGTAAATTGGGGGACATCCACAGTAGGGCCATCAACAGTCTCTAAAGCCAAGGAAAAGGAAGGGGCCAATGGATTAAGAGACCCGGGTGGAAAATTACATGGGTCTCCATTCACAGGCGATAGAGACTTACTTGGCAAGGGACCCCCCATTCGCAACAACACCTCCTGAGATGATAGGGGCCCCAGTTCACATTCACCATTTGAGGGTACAAGAGAGAAGGAGTTAAATTCAGCATCCGCCATTGCGGGTAGTGAGCGGAGTTCTGAATCAGCTACTTCATTCTCCCCTTCAGCCGAACAATTTTGGAATTTTATTCGGCGCTGCCTTTTCTTCCTATATTTGCGGATAGGTTTCTTTTTATTCCCTTTATTGTTGCCATGTTTGCCGATTTTTTTCTTTACAACAGGATTAGAGTCATACACATCTTTTCTATTCTCAGACGTAAAGATGGGAAAAAGGTCTAAGACCCCATTACGACCAACAATAGAAACATTTTCATCCTCAATCTCTAAAACCGAATTCTTAATGCAGTTCGACGCTGCAGTTAAGGGGATCGCTACAGTATGTAATTGGGGAGATGTCGACATATCCTTCGTATTGGCGACTTGGGTACCAACATTTATTTCACCCGCTTGTAAGCAATGTTCCATCATGGGTAGAGGGGCACCTTTTAAATCAGTAGATTTTTGTAACAGAGCCTTCAGGATTTGGGTAACTGAATCCAAAATGCAATCTGAGCTGCCAACAAATTTCCCCAATAAAGCTAATATCGAGGATAATAATTGTTCCAAAGCAATCATGGAATCAGAGATGGGTTTTTCACATGCCTCGTGAGGATGGCATATACCCGATAGGTTAAAACCCAAAGACTCAGAAGCATCTAACAGATTAGACGTGCCCTGATCATTTAAAGAGGGGGTACTACTATGCAGCATAAGCTTAGAAGGGGTCACATCGCCCGAAGATCTGCAAGGGGCCTTAGTCTCCACTTTAGCAATGTTTACACAATGGCCACAGGGTTCAGGGCCGGTGGATGATAACAACAAACCGCCACCCGACCCGTCAATCTGTGGAACATAGGACAGCAGTGGAAGCATCGGATAATCTCCTTCAGGTCCCACTAGTTCATCCGTGCCCTCTCCCTTCCCTTCAAGATTAGCAAGAGGCGAGGACACCGCCAATACCGAATGTGGTGCAAAAGACAGCACCGAATTGGATGGAGGAGACATAAGAGCAGAGGTATGGATCTCCTGGCCCTTAGCACCGGTAGCTTTATTCATTGACACATTAGCATTCTTAAGATTCGGCAGAACCCAGAGATCCAATAGTTGGCATTGACCCTTCAGTGGAGGGTTATTCACAGATTTGTTTCTTATGCGAACAGGCTCTTTTTGTGAGGCCAAAATGCCTCCAACTTCCCTCCCTGAACGCAATGTTTTAGACATTTTTAAAAGTGTGACACACAAAAAAATAATACAAAAGTACCAACTTCCAGAAGAATTAATATAAAATATTTAAAAATATTTTTCCAAAAAGAAAAAAGAAAAAATAGTCCAGAAGATCCAATGATGACCGCAAAACAGAACAGTTCTGGGGGGTATCACAACAATATCAGAAGATAAATATTCCTGGGATCGTGCAACACACTCAGTGCGACTCGAGAACAAACAGTACAGTTATCTCAGTCTAAGTAAGTAACCGGGCCCAGCCCAGCCTACCTCGGCCACTGGGGGCCACAGAGGGCCCGCCCTTTGCCCGGGCTTAGCTCCGCGCTTTGCTCCGCGCGCGTCCCGCTAGCGCGTCAGTAGGGGATGTTAAATAGCGGGAGAGGCGGGAAGAGGACCAGCTGCGGCGAGTTGAGCCGCGCTGCGCCTGCTGGTCCTCGCAGTCCCGACAGGTAATAGAACTAGTGGCAGGTCCTCCTGCAGTGATTCCGGTGCTGGCACAGGTGCGTTCACCACGAGCGGCGCCCGCGAAGCGGGGGCCGCGAGGCGTGGGTAGAAGAGGCGACCAGGTAATCAACAGCAAAGTAACAGGCTGCAAACACTCCAGCGGCGTTTCCTTCAGCAGCTAGGTAGAAAGCAATGAATCACCACACAGTGTTTCCCCAAGCCGCAGTATTTCAAGTTCAGGCGGGAGGGGCGGGAAGAGGACCAGCTGCGGCGAGTTGAGCCGCGCTGCGCCTGCTGGTCCTCGCAGTCCCGACAGGTAATAGAACTAGTGGCAGGTCCCCCTGCAGTGATTCCGGTGCTGGCACAGGTGCGTTCACCACGAGCGGCGCCCGCGAAGCGGGGGCCGCGAGGCGTGGGTAGAAGAGGCGACCAGGTAATCAACAGCAAAGTAACAGGCTGCAAACACTCCAGCGGCGTTTCCTTCAGCAGCTAGGTAGAAAGCAATGAATCACCACACAGTGTTTCCCCAAGCCGCAGTATTTCAAGTTCAGGCGGGAGGGGCGGGAAGAGGACCAGCTGCGGCGAGTTGAGCCGCGCTGCGCCTGCTGGTCCTCGCAGTCCCGACAGGTAATAGAACTAGTGGCAGGTCCCCCTGCAGTGATTCCGGTGCTGGCACAGGTGCGTTCACCACGAGCGGCGCCCGCGAAGCGGGGGCCGCGAGGCGTGGGTAGAAGAGGCGACCAGGTAATCAACAGCAAAGTAACAGGCTGCAAACACTCCAGTGGCGTTTCCTTCAGCAGCTAGGTAGAAAGCAATGAATCACCACACAGTGTTTCCCCAAGCCGCAGTATTTCAAGTTCAGGCGGGAGGGGCGGGAAGAGGACCAGCTGCGGCGAGTTGAGCCGCGCTGCGCCTGCTGGTCCTCGCAGTCCCGACAGGTAATAGAACTAGTGGCAGGTCCCCCTGCAGTGATTCCGGTGCTGGCACAGGTGCGTTCACCACGAGCGGCGCCCGCGAAGCGGGGGCCGCGAGGCGTGGGTAGAAGAGGCGACCAGGTAATCAACAGCAAAGTAACAGGCTGCAAACACTCCAGCGGCGTTTCCTTCAGCAGCTAGGTAGAAAGCAATGAATCACCACACAGTGTTTCCCCAAGCCGCAGTATTTCAAGTTCAGGCGGGAGGGGCGGGAAGAGGACCAGCTGCGGCGAGTTGAGCCGCGCTGCGCCTGCTGGTCCTCGCAGTCCCGACAGGTAATAGAACTAGTGGCAGGTCCCCCTGCAGTGATTCCGGTGCTGGCACAGGTGCGTTCACCACGAGCGGCGCCCGCGAAGCGGGGGCCGCGAGGCGTGGGTAGAAGAGGCGACCAGGTAATCAACAGCAAAGTAACAGGCTGCAAACACTCCAGCGGCGTTTCCTTCAGCAGCTAGGTAGAAAGCAATGAATCACCACACAGTGTTTCCCCAAGCCGCAGTATTTCAAGTTCAGGCGGGAGGGGCGGGAAGAGGACCAGCTGCGGCGAGTTGAGCCGCGCTGCGCCTGCTGGTCCTCGCAGTCCCGACAGGTAATAGAACTAGTGGCAGGTCCCCCTGCAGTGATTCCGGTGCTGGCACAGGTGCGTTCACCACGAGCGGCGCCCGCGAAGCGGGGGCCGCGAGGCGTGGGTAGAAGAGGCGACCAGGTAATCAACAGCAAAGTAACAGGCTGCAAACACTCCAGCGGCGTTTCCTTCAGCAGCTAGGTAGAAAGCAATGAATCACCACACAGTGTTTCCCCAAGCCGCAGTATTTCAAGTTCAGGCGGGAGGGGCGGGAAGAGGACCAGCTGCGGCGAGTTGAGCCGCGCTGCGCCTGCTGGTCCTCGCAGTCCCGACAGGTAATAGAACTAGTGGCAGGTCCCCCTGCAGTGATTCCGGTGCTGGCACTGGTGCGTTCACCACGAGCGGCGCCCGCGAAGCGGGGGCCGCGAGGCGTGGGTAGAAGAGGCGACCAGGTAATCAACAGCAAAGTAACAGGCTGCAAACACTCCAGCGGCGTTTCCTTCAGCAGCTAGGTAGAAAGCAATGAATCACCACACAGTGTTTCCCCAAGCCGCAGTATTTCAAGTTCAGGCGGGAGGGGCGGGAAGAGGACCAGCTGCGGCGAGTTGAGCCGCGCTGCGCCTGCTGGTCCTCGCAGTCCCGACAGGTAATAGAACTAGTGGCAGGTCCCCCTGCAGTGATTCCGGTGCTGGCACAGGTGCGTTCACCACGAGCGGCGCCCGCGAAGCGGGGGCCGCGAGGTGTGGGTAGAAGAGGCGACCAGGTAATCAACAGCAAAGTAACAGGCTGCAAACACTCCAGCGGCGTTTCCTTCAGCAGCTAGGTAGAAAGCAATGAATCACCACACAGTGTTTCCCCAAGCCGCAGTA
This sequence comes from Lissotriton helveticus, assembly GCF_964261635.1. Taxonomy (NCBI): domain Eukaryota; kingdom Metazoa; phylum Chordata; class Amphibia; order Caudata; family Salamandridae; genus Lissotriton; species Lissotriton helveticus. Next base: position 31,425,794 of record NC_136058.1, read on the forward strand.
TTTCAAGTTCAGGCGGGAGGGGCGGGAAGAGGACCAGCTGCGGCGAGTTGAGCCGCGCTGCGCCTGCTGGTCCTCGCAGTCCCGACAGGTAATAGAACTAGTGGCAGGTCCCCCTGCAGTGATTCCGGTGCTGGCACAGGTGCGTTCACCACGAGCGGCGCCCGCGAAGCGGGGGCCGCGAGGCGTGGGTAGAAGAGGCGACCAGGTAATCAACAGCAAAGTAACAGGCTGCAAACACTCCAGCGGCGTTTCCTTCAGCAGCTAGGTAGAAAGCAATGAATCACCACACAGTGTTTCCCCAAGCCGCAGTATTTCAAGTTCAGGCGGGAGGGGCGGGAAGAGGACCAGCTGCGGCGAGTTGAGCCGCGCTGCGCCTGCTGGTCCTCGCAGTCCCGACAGGTAATAGAACTAGTGGCAGGTCCCCCTGCAGTGATTCCGGTGCTGGCACAGGTGCGTTCACCACGAGCGGCGCCCGCGAAGCGGGGGCCGCGAGGCGTGGGTAGAAGAGGCGACCAGGTAATCAACAGCAAAGTAACAGGCTGCAAACACTCCAGCGGCGTTTCCTTCAGCAGCTAGGTAGAAAGCAATGAATCACCACACAGTGTTTCCCCAAGCCGCAGTATTTCAAGTTCAGGCGGGAGGGGCGGGAAGAGGACCAGCTGCGGCGAGTTGAGCCGCGCTGCGCCTGCTGGTCTTCGCAGTCCCGACAGGTAATAGAACTAGTGGCAGGTCCCCCTGCAGTGATTCCGGTGCTGGCACAGGTGCGTTCACCACGAGCGGCGCCCGCGAAGCGGGGGCCGCGAGGCGTGGGTAGAAGAGGCGACCAGGTAATCAACAGCAAAGTAACAGGCTGCAAACACTCCAGCGGCGTTTCCTTCAGCAGCTAGGTAGAAAGCAATGAATCACCACACAGTGTTTCCCCAAGCCGCAGTATTTCAAGTTCAGGCGGGAGGGGCGGGAAGAGGACCAGCTGCGGCGAGTTGAGCCGCGCTGCGCCTGCTGGTCCTCGCAGTCCCGACAGGTAATAGAACTAGTGGCAGGTCCCCCTGCAGTGATTCCGGTGCTGGCACAGGTGCGTTCACCACGAGCGGCGCCCGCGAAGCGGGGGCCGCGAGGCGTGGGTAGAAGAGGCGACCAGGTAATCAACAGCAAAGTAACAGGCTGCAAACACTCCAGCGGCGTTTCCTTCAGCAGCTAGGTAGAAAGCAATGAATCACCACACAGTGTTTCCCCAAGCCGCAGTATTTCAAATTCAGGCGGGAGGGGCGGGAAGAGGACCAGCTGCGGCGAGTTGAGCCGCGCTGCGCCTGCTGGTCCTCGCAGTCCCGACAGGTAATAGAACTAGTGGCAGGTCCCCCTGCAGTGACTCCGGTGCTGGCACAGGTGCGTTCACCACGAGCGGCGCCCGCGAAGCGGGGGCCGCGAGGCGTGGGTAGAAGAGGCGACCAGGTAATCAACAGCAAAGTAACAGGCTGCAAACACTCCAGCGGCGTTTCCTTCAGCAGCTAGGTAGAAAGCAATGAATCACCAAACAGTGTTTCCCCAAGCCGCAGTATTTCAAGTTCAGGCGGGAGGGGCGGGAAGAGGACCAGCTGCGGCGAGTTGAGCCGCGCTGCGCCTGCTGGTCCTCGCAGTCCCGACAGGTAATAGAACTAGTGGCAGGTCCCCCTGCAGTGATTCCGGTGCTGGCACAGGTGCGTTCACCACGAGCGGCGCCCGCGAAGCGGGGGCCGCGAGGCGTGGGTAGAAGAGGCGACCAGGTAATCAACAGCAAAGTAACAGGCTGCAAACACTCCAGCGGCGTTTCCTTCAGCAGCTAGGTAGAAAGCAAACGCCACCAGCCCAGGCATGCTTGGAGCGCGGGGAGGCTGTCTGCGCTACACCGGGGATCGACGGCCTGCTCCGCGCTCACAGCCGCCGCGGCGCACACGGGTCGTCCGAAGGAGCCGTCTCCAGGGCCGTTCGGTCCCCGCTGTGGACGATGAGCTCATCCTGGCGCTGACAGGCCCGCGCCCCCGGCCGCCTCTTCCTGCGGGGTCGGCCCACAATCACGAACCGTGGCCTCGGCTACCGGTGTGGAGCAACATCCCTGGCCCGGCGCTTCCTCAATTTACTGACTGTGACGCCGCCGGCGCCGGCTATTGAGGAGGCGCCACCAAGCGGCGTAGCCGCTGCAAGGAAAGAACAAGGGCTGATTTACTCTGCGCATGCGCGGGTCAGACGCGCGCTCCCGCAGTGAAAACTGCGAAGGAAACGCTCGTGTCAGATTGGTGTCCACATTCCCGAAAACGGGCGACATAAGGTCTTTCGCTGACGCGAGACCTAAAAAGGTCATATGACACTAGGAGGAACACCTACTAAAAGTAGTGGTAGTAGCACTTCTGTGTGTGCAGATTTACCACTTTTTTGAGAATCAGACTCCGTGTTCTGATAGCAGGGATACCTTGTTTTCAACTGACCCTAAATTCATTTTAATGCCTAAAAGAAATTGAATTCCACCTACAAACGACCTAAAATATTCATCTAGTGCAATACAGTTCTAGTCAGCATTATTAAAGCAGTCACAAGTGGACAGTTCTGCCTCTGTCTAAAAGGTAGACCTGGCCATACATAAACACACATTACATTGGACCACTTGACATCTAAGTAGTGCTCCATGTTACAGTTTACTTGCTAAAAGAGATGAGCCGGTTTTCTGACACAAGGATGATGTGGTGCTACTTAAAATGAGTTTACTCTCTGTATTGCCTTACCTTTCCTGGGGTGGCTAGGGAAAGAAGTGGGCTTTGACATGGTGAATGTGTTACTTTTTAAGGACTGAACCCCTGGCCTGATATTCTGAGGTAGTTAGCTATAAGTAAGTGCTGCTAATAAGAGCACTGAAGGCCTGTGCCTGCTCTCCAACCCTGTCTATGACAGCCGGATTGGAGAAGTTCAATTGCCATGTCTGTTTGGCCGTCACAATGTAGCCGGGCAAACCGACATGTGCAAATCATACTGAAGGGACCACTTGTCATTGCTGCCATGGCCCTGCCCTTCCCCCTCCATTCGGCAGAAAGCCGAAAAAATAAAATGGTAGTAAAATCCTTTTACCACATTACATTTTTCCAGCTTTCTGCGCAGCAGTGTGGGTGATGCGGCGCTCCTCCACTCCCATAGAGAAACCACTGCAGGATTAATATCATGGCAGTAAAAACGTTTAACAGCTTATCGCCGGTGCCACGCCTTACCCCATCAAACATGAATGTATACACATGGGCTGCTTCCAACCAGCTACAGAGTCAAGGGTTATTAGCAGCAACTATGAGGCAGAAAACAAAGTCAGTGCAAGTGCTGATTCATGTTCTTCAGTGAACATCAGAGTACTTAGCTTACTTAGCTTTGCCACTGCTACTGACATGAGACTGATATCTCTCAACTACAACCTCGTGCTCAGTCTGAAATAGTAAGTCAGTTCCCGTTGTTTTTTCATGGCCTAGGAGGACTCAAGAAAATAAAAGTGCAACTTCATATTAATGAGGACATTTGCCTTATTGCCCAACTGCACCACAGATGCGCTTTCACTTACAAGAAGCAGTTGAGAAAGAACTAGAAATACTGTAGAAGCATGACATCGTTGAATGCTCCACCGGTCCTACGCCTTGGGTTTTGACCATAGTTATGGTGCAGAAAAAGGACAGTGGAGGTGCAGTGTGCGTTTGTGTGGACATGCATAAGGTCAACAAAGAGAGAAAAAAACATCCAGGTCCCTGCATAGCACACATGGTGATGCAATCGAACGGAGCCAAAGTCTTCTCCTGTCTTGGCCTCAACAAAGGATACAATCAACTTGAGTTGGAAAAAACTTTAAGTACATTACAACTTTTTAGACTGAAGATGGTTTGTTAAGATACAAAAGAATACATTTTGGAGTGTTTTTGGCATCGGAGATATTTCAGGATGTTATTCGCTGAGTAATTGTCAATGTCAGTTATTCTTGTGAAGCGTGCATCTCACCTTGAGGTCTCATGGCGCTAATTCAACGTGTTATACATGATTTCAATTATTGTGATGACATACTGGTATTTGGGACAACACAAAAGGAGCGTGACAAGGCTCTTACACAAGTGTGCCAGTTACTTGCTGATGCCGGTCTCACTCTGAATGCAGCAAAGTGTGAACTCCACAAAACCAAACTTAAATTCTTTGGGTACATATCCTCTGATGGGAGAATGACTCCTGACCCTGATAGAGTGCAAGCACTGTCATCTATTTGCCCCTCACAAGATGTAACCAGGATGCGATCCTTCTTAGGCATGGCTAGTTACTGCTCAAGATACATTTGTGACTTTGCTACAGTGAGTGCCCCATCGACAGACTTAAAGTGAAATGTCCTATTCAAGGGGTCTCCTGAATGCCATCAAATTTTCAAAGAAATAAAACATGCGAATGAGAATGCAACCCAAATGGCTTATTTTGACCCCAAGTTGCATACAAAGGTCACAGTAGATACGAGCCTGTGAGGCTGGGGGCAATTGTTATTCGACACAATGGCCATACGAATGCTCAGAGACACATTGTGGCCTATGCCAGATGAAGCAAAACCAAAGGGGATGACGGACGAAGTGTTGAACATTGCAAGCACTCACCCCCAGTCAACTGATCTGGGTTTAATCCATCATCATTCTTTAGCTCACTCCGCCACCCCAGTTCAGGCCATATGCAAATCAGTCTGACCCTGTGCCTCATGGGAACAGTCCAGCCCGAACTGCCAAGCCATGTCTTCCCTGGACCGGAAACAAGCATCCTGGGACCAGGTACGGGCTAATCAGCCATCATCAGCCAGACTAGCTTGAATCCAGTGGCAAAGTGAGCAAAGGACCAACGTCTGGGCATACCCTGCCAACTTAATGCGAACAAAGCAAAACCAAAGGGGATGATGGACGGAGTGTTGAACATTGCAAGCACTCACCTCCAGTCAACTGATCTGGGTTTAATCCATCATCATTCTTTAGCTCACTCCCCCCCCCCCCAGTTCATACATGGCCAGAAACTGGTCCCAGGATGCTTATTTCCTGTCCAGGGAAGACATGGCTTGGCATTTCGGGCTGGACTGTTCCCATGAGGCACTGGGTCAGACTGATTTGCACGTGGCCATGTCTGAGCTGGGGTGGCGGCGTGAGCTAAAGAATGATGATGGATTAAACCCAGATCAGTTGACTGGCGGTGAGTGCTTGCATTGTTCAACACTCCGTCCATCATCCCCTTTGGTATTGCTATGCCAGATGAAGTCTGTCTGAAATAGAACATGCTTATTCTGAGCCGGAAAAGGAGAGCCTGGCTGTAGTTTTGCAATACGAACATTTAGATGTGTTTTTATATAGAAAACGTTTCACTGTCATAACAGGCCACCAGGTGCTGCTTTCTATCTTTGGAAACCCAAAAGCTAAGATAACCCCTCACATCGAGAGGTGGGGATTACAACTGCAAGGGTATGACTATGAGATTATACATAAGCCGGGGAAATATCAAAACCCCGCACATTACTTTTCACAAGTGTCGCTACATCACCACAGTTTAACATCCAAAGTAGATGAAGAGTATATCAACTTCACTGTGAGGTCCAGCACGCCAGCAGCTCTTTCCATTGAACAGATTATTGCTGAAACCAATGCAGATAAAGTCATGCTCAAATACCTCATTTGAACGCAATCTAGGAAGAAAAGTATCCAACCCTTTGCTGATCATGTTGTACTCCAAAAATGTACAGGATGAGCTATCGGTCATCCAAGAAGGTATCATATTGAGAGGCTCAGGAATAGTTATGCTTGGGACAGCAAGTCATTGAGCTGGCCCATAAAAACCATTGTGGCATTGTCAGCACCAAGAGAGCGCTGAGAGACTGTGTATGGTTCCCTTGCCTATCTGAGCGAGTTAAGGAGCTAAAAGCATGCCACTTTTGTAACCCCCCAAGGTGACGCAGCATCCATTGTCAATGTCTGACCTTTCTGCGCATGCCTGGGAGAGAGTTGCAGTGGACTTCTTTGAGCCTCTAGGAAATGGACATTATCTCATGGTAGTCATGGATGAATATTTGAATTTTCCGTTGGTGGAACTTATCAGACAACCCATGACAAAGTCATTGAGCTGCTTGATGACATCTTTGCAGCATGGGGCATCCCCGCTATTCTCAAATCTGACAATGGCCTGCCTTTCAATAGCAAAGAATTCAAAGAGTTTCTTGTTCGACTCAATGTCAAGCATCAAAAGAGCACACCTTTCTGGCCCCAAGCCAATGGTGTTGTTGAATGATTCATGGGCACCTCAAGAGGGTAAACCAACGAGCATCAATGGAAGGAATCGATCTAAACCAAGCCATGTGTCAAGCCCTTTTGCCTATTGATCAACTTCTCACTCAACAACTGGTAAGAGTCCTGTCACCTTGCTATTTGGGAGAGCCATCAGAACCAAACTACCACAATGGACATCGGACTGATCGATGAATGACGATATGGTTTATGTCACAGACACTTCTCGAAAGTGCAAAATGAAATCTATGCCGATCAGCACTGACACGCCCAGGGAACAGTCTTCAACAAAAGAGACTGGGTACCGATTAAACAGAAGTGATAAACAGACTCTGCTTGCTGTCAACCCTTTGAGGGTTGTAATGTGCAAAGTACACTTTGTGACAGTGCATCATCCCGGAAAGTCCATCACCCAGTACTTGTCACACTTTAAACACCTACCTCGATGTTCATCAGCTCCTGAGGTCACGAGTGAGGCAACGCCACCTAAATATCGAGATCAAGTCCCTGAGCCTATGTCATCGGTGCACCTCAACTACCTCATACCATCAGATGTGGCAAATCAGTGCAAGCACCTCAGTTCCTCAATAAGTCGACATGATACTAATCATGTCTGTACTTTTTAATTAGGAATGGAGGAGAAGTAGTGTCTTGACACTACGAGTGCTAGGACCCTTACGGTTCTGGGCGGACTCTGAACAGGAATTCATAATCTGCTAGTAATATGTGCACTGTGTGATAGAATGTTGAGGAATAAAGACATCCGCTACAGATTTCCATGTGTGGCATATTCATTTGCATGCTCCCTGGCTGGGGAAGCCGCTACAGCGTCTAATATTGACTATCCTTCAACAGAAGTCAATTAGGAAAATACATACCCACAATTTTATTTCAAAATCTCACTTTTTCCTGTTCTAAAATGTTAGAATGTACGCACCATTTTAAAAGTCAACAGCTGCCACTACACTATACAAAAGTCATGTGTAATATAAAGAAACTGCCGAAAGATAATATCTGAAGGAAAACTATCTTTGGAAATGAATTAAAAACTGCATCACTTTGATGGATTACCAAAGGTTTTTGCTGTCACTGCTGCGACAGATGTGTGTTTTTACCTGTAAAGTTACCCCTTTCAAAGTAGATTTTTTAATGCTGTTGGCCATGAGTAGGATTGCCACCTTTAATAGCAATGGGGCTACCCAGTCAAGCCCAGAACCTGGGGATTATTACAGTAAACGAAGAGTGGTTCTGCTACTATCTCTCATGGAGAACAATAAATTTTAAATTATGGCCCCTGTAGTGAACTACCGATTGAATGTAAACATAGAAAACAAATTCAAAAGAAAAAGGTAGATTAACCAATCCCAAGAAAACGGTCTCCCCAAGAAAAAAAAAATTGAAAAATGATTTATAATGGTGCAAGCACCATTGATGACGTGTTGGATGGCGGTGAGCATTTGAAGCTCGAGGTGGCAGCACTTGCACCCCCGAATGGCTTGATTGGCCTTCCTTAAAAACGGATTTGGGAGTAATATCACGTCGTTCTTTGGCTTAAGGTGATAAGCCTTTGTGTCGAAGGTAAGCCGGATTGTGTTTTTCGACAAACAATTGAATTGGCAGAATAACTACACTTCTACGGTGATACAAGTGTTTCGTGAAAAAACTTTTTACACTGAATTAAGGATTCATTCAGGATGGTGGTATAGGAAGACAAGCAGGGTGTTGAATCATAGACAACCTGAGAGACAGTGATTATTACGCTGCTTTGTATGGAGATTGATAGCCTGACCGTGCCCTGGCTTTGCAATTTGTATTGTTGAAACAAACACCAAGGAGGTGATCGAGGTTAAATTTTTGTCACGGTTACCTATATTTGATATATGGATTATTGAAGACGCTACATCGCTTTAACACGGTTGCACACACTTTTATGTAGTCCTGATGAGGACCCCAGATTGACATATGAAGTTAATGCAGCATAAGGAGGGGTCGAAACGTCGACGTGTTGTTTATTAAAACGTCCCACTCAATGTCAAATAAGTGACTGTACAATTCAACCCTGATGATTTGACATATGATTACAAATAAGAAGAGGACGTGAGCCAAGAACATTTTGCTGTTGTATAGTATCACTTTGACTGGTGTACATTGTAATGTTTTGTGATGTGTATATTTATGTAATGTTTACACTTGCTTATGTTTGTAATGTGATGTGATTTATATATGTTATTCATGATATTTTTGTATGTTGTGTGTGGATACACTATTAACTTTATTATAAATAATTTTCACAAAAAAATTTGTTGGGGAGACCGTTTTCTTGGGATTGATTAACACCCAGGCTGCGGCCGGAATTATGCGCCTGTGCAGCACATTCCAATCGCGGGCGTGGTCATGCCGGCTCCCGGCGGTCATCAGCAAACGCCCACCGTAACTGATGACGACCGGGAGCCATCATCAGCACCGAACGGGTTAATATACCTTTTTCTTTTGAAATCTATGTTTACATTTAATGGGTAGTTCAATACAGGGGCCATAATTTAAAATGTATTGTTCTCCATGAGAGATAGTAGCAGAACCACTGTTCGTTTACTTTAGGATTGCCACCTAGCCATTTTTTACCGGCACCACCAGTATTTTAATGTCCAGGACGGTACAAAAATAAGCAAAATCACCTAAAGCCAAATATTTTTAGCCCTTATCTGTATATACTTTAAACAGCAAATATAAATAAAAACCACTTTTAAACGTGGTCTAGAAAGGCGCTAACGAGCCCCGACTAATAATTAACGTAAAATCAAAGGCATAAAAGACATTTTACAAGTGAATTCATACGATTTTGGTTACAGTCCTATTGCAGACTCTTAAAACAACAACAAATGACCTGTATATTTCCTTTGAAAAAGTGACTAGTCATGAGACCCGACCAACTTAAAGGCCAGGCTACAATTCATGTACCTACCAGCCGTCCTTTATCGGAGAAGACTCTTACAGACAGAGCCCCGAAGTATTTCAGCAGCTCTTCCTTGTCCTCGTACGTTAGTTCTGCTGGAAGATGCCGCACTAGTAAGGTCTTGCTTCTCCTAACAGAGATAGGTTCTTGCCGCCCGATATCCGCCATCATTCGCACAATATACCGGCAGTATACAGCGTCAAAACGCAGTGCAATTATGGGTTACAGCTTGTTACTTGCAGATAAGAAAACCACAACACTATATCACGCTCTTTATCCACAATAGTCCGGACAGCACAAGACAGAAAGCATCAGGAAAAGGAAATCGGTTTCTATGGTCGCCATCTTAGAACGGAGTGGCGCCTGCACGAGAGAGTAAAATGTTCTGCTACTACACATTGTACTATACGAAAAAAGAAATAAAAGTCTGAAAAATATAGTTCACTTAAAGGTTTAAATTACTGATATCATCAATATAGTACATTGTTCCCTAAAACGCTTATAATATCAATATACGAGAGTTATGCAATGTTAGTAATTTTTAAAGAAGCTAGTTATCATTTGAAACGTAATTATAACGATTTTATGCTTGTTTTTTTCGGTAATGCTCCGTAAACTAAAAAATCAGAAGTGCCTAATGAACCACCTGGTTTGCTCTTTGCTAAATGGCCGCATGTAAAACGACTTTCGATAACTGTTCTGGTAACATTGCTACACAGCTATCGTTCTAAAACTACAACTACAGTGGAAACAAAAGAAGGACAAACGTGCGAGACAAGTAACACAGAATTAGTGAAAACCTTACTTTCGGATATGTTTTGAAACATTTTTGTGTTTGCATTGCAAACGTTTGTGAACGCAAAACCTTTTCTGATGTACATAACCCAACCTGTTATCGAATCGTAATTTTAGTTTGACAAACAGGATTTGAAAGGGCCGTGTTTGAGGAGCCCCTTACAAATATGATTTGTATTAGTATGTTGGAATAAAACATATTTGCACTTACCACCAGCTCAAAGTTGGTGGTAACCCCTTCCCCTTTGAGAATCCTTGAATAAATATGTTTTTTAAGAGCAGGCAATGTTCCCACGGACCACTGTCTATTCTTAAACAAGCATTGGCATTGCCAATAGGTCTCGCCATTGGGACCTTAATAAGTGTTTATCCATGAAACCGTTGATGTTGTTGCACCAAGGATATTGTGCTGCAGAATTAAATGCTTAAAATGCCCCAAAGGCGAGACCTATTGGTTATGCCAATGCTTGTTTAGTTTCCTTGCCATTTGGGTTAAATCGTTACACTGATTCAACCTTTCACACCATACGTAAGTCCTAATGCATGTCAACATCATCACACTGATGAGCAGCATCGGCGAGATGGCCGTTATTGATGAATGTCTTTGGGACGTGTTTATGATAGGTGAGAACGTTATAAATAATATGTTTGGCATTATTCAGAGTTTTCTTCTGAAACATCAAAGAAGAAACGTTGGTGTATGCATTTTTCATAATTTGTGATGCATTGCACATCTATTCCAGTATTCAAAATAGTTTGCATGAATAAATTGAGTGTGGCAGCGCAACAGCGAGCTCCCTACAAAAAAGTGAGGTAGAATGATCGGTAAAGCGCCCACTACGAAATACTCTTTGTATCCTACCGCGGCCGCCTACATAGTCCCTTCAGCTTTTCATCCTTCCAGTGTCAAGAAGAGAGACAGCCGCTTACTTAGTGACAGTGGGATCTTTTCTGACATGACTCGGAAAGCAGATAGTTTAAATACCTGCTAACAATAACCATTGTTTAAAAAAAAATAGTTGTGCTCCTGAATGTAGACAACACTGCATTACCAGGTGCAAAACCTGAGGTGTTAAGAGCATTGCTAAAAGGAACTGCTGCTCGCCTGCCTAACCATCCATCATCCATACATTCATACCTTCAACCAAGAGAAATGGTTGAATACTTTATTCTAATGAACGGTTAGAATTAAAAGCTGCTATCGACATCTTTGAAGGAAAGTGTATTTTAAACCACGTTATAATGAACTGCGATTCTAAAGAGCATCTTTTATAACATTTATTGGCCGGGGGGGGGGGGGGGGGCATTATTTGAAAGGAACCAAGTTCCCTCTTCAGATTTTTTTTTTATTAGTGTTCGTTCAACATTTAAGCGCTTTTTGGGATGTTCGGACAACGTCAGAGCTCAGATATTTAACATTATGAAATGCTTCACTTTTCAGCTAAGACTTGGAGTGTCTGAGACCACGACCCTGGTTGTATCGGTAACCCATAAAATTGACAAAAAAAGGAGAGGTGGTTGTCAAGCTGTCTTTATGCGGCAGGGGGCACTTTTTCAACACACAAAAACCCTTTCTTGCGTTGACAGATTAGGGCACCACAGCGCACACTTCCTGTTACAGAGATGTCACACACAGACACAATGTGGCTGCACTTCAAGGTAACATTAGAGGGAACATGGCAGGGTCTGTAGAACGGGGATGCATGTATGATGGGTGTATTTCAAAATGTCATTTTCATGTTTACAATACAAATCGCCTTTGCTCTCTTGAAGCGTAAGGCACATTTAACTTAAAACTGTGCCCCCCATTTTCAGCCACAACTTAAATCAGGCACGTTGGAGAATGAAACACAAGTCCCATCCAACTAGATAATCCAGAAGCTCGGCCCTATGCAGCTGTAGCGCGGTGTCCCCGTGGTCACTTTTCTAAACTCGAGATGTTTGTAAATGCCTCAATAAGAGTATTTCGCTTCTTCATGTGGCGATGAAGGGCTCTGAACACCAGCCTACTACTTGGGATTATGAAGAAAAGTCCCTCTGAGTCTGCATGCAGTAAGGGAAATACTATGCAGCGCAATGGAGGCAGAAAAATGATATATTTGAGGTTATAGAAAAGGGGCATTTCACAATTTATTTTTTCAGGTGTTCCCTGCAACAAATACATCCTAAATGGAGCTGCTGCGTCTTTCATTTGTGGGATTGGTTTATCGGCAGATCAGTGGTGTGAGAGGGAAGGGTTGTAAGAGCACTGATTTAAAGCTCTGAATTACAGGTTTGAGGAAGTGCGCTTTTCTGCAGCAGACAGGCACAGAGCGCTTTGATTTTACCATAGTTGTAAAGTACCTCTCTGGCCCCCGGGGACCTAAAACCGGCCCATAAAATTTTTCATCTTTAAGAGTGCAGAAGGCGCTAATGTCGCCTGGGGGTGGTGATTAATTCGGGTGGGGTGGGAGGGCTTCCACCACGAGCCGCCATTAATCACGCAAGGAGCCGCCTAATCGCTCACATACCCCGCTGCCCCCATCCCTATTAACGGCTTGCACTTTTTATTTGTGGTTTTAAAAATGGTGCATATTGGTTGTCTGTGCCTCGTGCTTCCCTCCGGACAATGTATGTCATGTATAACTTATGTAAATTATGAAGCGCTTTAGGAATTTTGAAACAGAACCGAGGAGATTTCCCTTTACAACCCCCTGTGTCTGCCCGGAGACCATCCCCAGGGCAGGCTTTGACACCTCCTCCGTTGGCAGTATAACACCCGAAGCTGCACCGAGGTATCACGTGAAACCCAAGCAGCGTTTAAAGCCGGCGGCTGTGTGGACAAAGGCTTTCCTGTGGTGCACGGCGTTTACCTTGCGGGAGCCAGCACGATAATTGCTAACTTTTGGCACTGCTGCTCGCTCCCGCAAGGCAATCACCAAACGTGCACGAGGGCTCATTGGGAGCAGTGCAAAACATGCACGAGTTCCCAATAAAGCCTGGAGCGATACCAAAAGGTCTCTAAAGCAGCGCTTCCGCACTGCTAGGCGAGACCTAAAAAAAATAAAAATGAAACGTAATTTTTTTTTTTAAACGCATCCCATTTTTATTTAAGGCAAACGGACTTAGTCCTGCCAAGTGCCACGCATCAGGCCTTAGACCACGGGTACGCATAGTAAGGCCAGCGGGCTGCCAGCGGCCCAGCACGTCTTCATTGGCGGCCCGTGGACCTTGAAGACATTGTACCTGTGTTTAAAAATTAATAATAAATTAAAGAGTGTCAGCAAACACCACCGCAGCAGCGCGGACTCCGAGACACTCTGCTCTATAGGGGCCGGGCGATTCACAACAAAGCCTCATTAACAAGTAAATGGTCTTTTAAAGACCTGTGAAGTACTCCGGTGCAGCTGTGTATGTGTCCGGGAAACTGGGGTGAGGTGACAGAGGGTGACAGACAGAGGGTGACAGACAGAGGGAGGAATACAGAGGGAGAGAGACAGAGGGAGGGAGACAGAGGGAGGAGACAGGGAGGGAGAGGGGGGAGACAGAGACAGACAGAGGGAGACAGAGGGAGAGGGAGACGGAGAGGGAGACAGAGGGAGGGGGACAGCGAGGGAGACAGAGGAGAGAGAGAGGGAGGGAGACAGAGGGAGGGAGACAGAGGGACGGAGACAGAGGGACGGAGACAGAGGGCGACAGACAGAGGGAGGGGGCGACAGAGGGAGGGAGACAGACAGAGGGAGACAGACAGAGGGAGGGAGACAGTGAGGGAGGGAGACAGAGAGCGAGGGAAACAGAGGGAGACAGAGAGGGAGACAGAGGGAGGAAGACAGTGGGAGGAGGGCGACAGAGGGAGGTAGACAGAGGGATGGAGACAGATAGAAGTAGAGAGAGGGAGGTAGACAGACGGAGACAGACAGAGGGAGACAGAGAGAGACAGACAGAGTGAGTGAGACAGAGGGAGACAGAGAGAGAGAGGGATGGTGACAGAGAGAGGGAGAGAGACACGAGAGGGAGGAAGAGATAGAGAGAGGGAGGGAGACAGAGAGAGAGAGAAAGATATGTGTATGCCGGGTCTGGTGGCTCAGTGGACGAAGGTGTCCGCTGCAGGGGCCTGTGTCCAACCGCATGGTCACAGTTTTGTTTTTATCTAGCCCCGCTCCCTCCCCCACTGACCCTGTCCCCACCAGTACGGCCCTCGGCCACAAACCACACTGTAAATTTGGCCCTGAGAGAAAGTTTGTGAGTACCCATGCCTTAGACTAACGCATTTTAGTGTGGTCGCCCGCATCACCTCACTAAAATGCTTAGTCATCCATAACGCCTCCAGACACCACCCCCTTTTGTACCGCTTCCAGACACCACCTTGGCACTGAGACAGACTAGCGAGAAAGAGCGACCCCTGTAGCAAGTAGGCAATGCTGGAGTCAGGCAGGGTCAGTACCGGCACTTCTCTACGGCCGTGGAGAGTACCAGTACTCCTGGAGGGTAGGCGCATTGGCCTCTAGTGGTAGTAGCCTTTCTCTTTGTTCAGCTAAATCACTTTTAAGCCCGGAGCTGATTGCATGATATCTTAGTGTTCGCCGTCATAATGTGTTGCAAGGAATCGAGGCAGCCCAGTTACAGCACAATGAGAAAAGCAATGCGAGGTTAAAAGGGCTTTAATCCCACACAATTCTTTTGTGTGAGTGTCTGCTTATGTGGGTCAGTTTGCCTGCTTGTGTGTGCGTGTTTTTGTGAGAAATATGACAAAATAAGGAAAGTTTAAAATATCACAGTTTGACTTTCATTTTGCATAAGGAATTAACCTGATTTGTTTATAAATAGACATTTCTCGTGTGTATTGCAACTGGTATGTATGCCGAAAAACTTCGCATGTCTTGCATTTAGCCCTGTAGTGTCATAGCTGACACTGTTAAGGGTTAACAATGTAAGCCTACACTAAACACCCACCCACCACTGATGTCACGAGGCACGTGACATCAGTCAATAAAAGGAGCCGAGCGCACGTGCTCGTGGCTCACTAACCCACGATACCTCTGGTGTGTGTGTCGCAGTTCTTCCACCATGTGGGCCTAGGGCCCCACACTATTACAATGGCGACGAGGCGGAGCCGGTGCCCATGCGTGCACCAGCATTAACGTTGGGGGGGAAAAAGAAGGGGAATGCTGCTCGTGCCATGAGCAAACCCCCCCCCACCAGCAAGTGACCTTCGGCGAGAGGCCCGTGGGGCGTGTGCCGTGCCCCGGGCCGAGTCATCGGAGAAGAAGCGGACCGGGCAGTGCCCACCTGCACCGGCCGCAACTGTGCCCCAAGCGGACTGACCGGAGCCCACCCGAGCCGGCCGCAGCAGCAGTGATCCCCACCGGAGCGGAGTGCTGACCGGGCGGAGCCCACTCGCCACGGCCGCAGGAGCAGACAGGCCCGTAGGCCGGAGGTGAGCCTGGGGACTGTGAATGCCCCTGGGGGGTCGCGTATGCCAGGAGCGATCCCCCCTGTGATCGCACATAAGCGGTGCCCACCCGCATGGTCAGGCGCCCTGCCGGGCGTGAAGCAGCCGAGAATTGACTGTAATTAACGGCAGACCAGCGGAGCCCACCCGCGGCCTACCTGCTGCTTCACCGCCGCGCAGCGTGTGAGAAGTGCGGCGGCGGGGTGAAGAAAAACGCCCGCAGCGTGTGAAGTGCTGCAAGGCGCTGCAGGCCGCCAGCGGAGCCTACCCGTGTGGCCATGGTGCCCAACAACATACACTAAACAAAGCAGCGCTGGCGGAGCCCACCCGTGGCCTGCCTGAATCGTCCCCCGTCCCCCGCCCTGCGCAGCGTGGGAGTAGAGAAGCTGCCGCGGGCGGGGACAGGAAAAGTGCAGGCGGCGCGGAAACAAACTTTAAAGGCAAGCGCAAGTCCGATGCTGCCCGGCCCGCGTGCACACAAGCGGAGCCGACCCGCGATGGCAGCGACGCCCTGCTGAGCATGTGCAGCTAAGCCAGCGGAGCCTACCCGTGGCCTGCAGTGTTCCCCGACCCTGCCGCCGGTGTGAGGAGGAGCTGCTGTGGCGGTGGGGGGTGTCAGGAACAACGCGGAGGAAGCTTTCCCCACCCGCAGTGGGACCCGAGTGCAGCCGCGCCCCCCGCACGGTGAGTGAGGTCGGAGACTGCTGCCCAGCAGTAATTGCCAAATATAGCCCACAGCCCCCCCTGCCCGTGCGAGGACTGAGAGGCTGCCGGGCAGGGAGGGTGAAGATAACGTGCTCCACCCCCTGGGTCCTCGAAAGAGTGAACAGTATACAAACAGCTAGTGCTGTTTAAAACAGATGGAGAAGCACGAAATGCCTGCCAGCACCTGAAAAGACCCCACACTGACCCAGCTACAACAATAAAATAATGGACTTACCTGCAGCCTGCAGCCAGCAGTAACTCCAGCCTCCTCCCCCTGCACACTCCATGGGAAAGGCAAGTTCAGCAAGCCCAAACAACATGGGAAGGAAAGTCACCAAGAGGAGGCAAGCAGCTGCCGAAAGAAATCCAGCCTACACTGCCATCTAGTGGACTTTGGTGAGCAGTGCACCCCAAAAGAAGCCACAAGAAACAAACAAGCACAAGTAAGCACAAGGGACAGCCTACAAGGAAAGCAAGCCTGCAGCGACGCGGATCAAGACGGAGACCCATCATCACTGCAGAAGTGCCGCCTGAGGCCACAGGTGCTCACCGCAATCACAGAAGACAACCTCACGCTGGACGGAGAGGAAGAGTCAAGACGTCTACCGCAAGCAGCAAGATCCAAAGGCAACCGACTGGAAGAGCGCAAGTGTACCCCGGACGCGGACAGTACAAGACAGCGCCTGAAAGTAAGGAAGCCACACCCAAAGCACCAGAAGACGTGCGAGGCAAGTACCCAAGTGTGAAGAAGAAAAGTGCGACACGCAAGTGGAAAAGCGACAACGCCAAAGAATCAAATGAACCGCAAGGAACAAAGCTACACTGAAGATGTATCACGACGGTACCAAGTGAAGCAAGAACTTGCCACTACACTGCACACTGACGTGCACCGGAAGAGTAACGCAAAGTTACCCCGCAGCCAAAAGGAGGCGAAACAACCAAGCAGGTGAACGCCCCAAGAAGCTAAAGAACCTCACCGGAAGCGAGCACGAGAAGTGCATCCACTGGAGAAGGTCCATGGAGCGGTGAAGTTAACCCTCCAGAAAAGCAGAGCACACGAAGAGCGCAGGAGAAACTGCGCCAACGCTAAAAGCACTGCAGCAGAACCAATAGCGATCCCAACGGTCGCGGATAGCAAGAAGACTCACGAAGAGCAAGCTGTCCACCCCATCTGGTAGCAAAGAAGATCGCCCAGGAAAAAGGATGATCCGACAAGCCAGAGGGGCGCCTAAACAAAAGTCGATGACCCAAAATGATCGCCAGAAATGAAAGAAGAAATTCTGCCAAGACAGGATGAATATGTCCTGCCAGAAGACGTCCGTAAACCGAGAGATCAGAAGACCCGGAGAGACGGACGCAACACCAAGAGTAACTGGAAGTAATCGGAGACAAGAGAGAAGATCATAATGACCGGTCCAGTCATCGAAGAGTGGAGAGAAGACAGTGTCCTAAAGACAGGACAAGACCAGAAGGAAACAGGCAGAGTGCACGCTGCTTGAAGACGCCTAGTCAGCAAGACAAAGGAAGAAAGGTGACCGCACTGTGTCGTGAAAAGGAGAAGAGTGGCACGATGCCATGAAGAAGAGAACTGAAGAAGTCATGTGGCACGACGCCATCATCAACAACTTCTGGAAAAGGTGAAGAGAGGTGTAACAAGTCCACACACCTACAAGAAGAAGAAGAGGTGACACACCACAACATCGTGTACAGTGATCCGCACGTCCTGGAGAACACTGACAGCACCAAGAACAGAACAGGCACCTATTCACAAGACCCCGACGACCCGTGGACGGTAGGAGAGCACAGGCCGGACCATTGGCAACACCCACCTTTGGGATTGAGCGGAAGTCTGGAAGCTGAGGGAGCTCAGATGTCCTGAACAAGGAGAACTGACCAATCAACACCAGCCCGTGGAGATCCAAGGGGCAAAGGCCTCAGGGACACCGGTGGCAGAGGGTCCCAACACGAGAGAGGAGTCCATCGCCGTCTAACCTGCACGTCCCAGGAAGATGAGGAACTTGTGCGCAAAGGCAAGAGTCAACAACTACCCTTCAGGTGGAGCTACGGACTTTGCGAGGTAGTACCCCATCGACTCCTCCATTCACACGCAGACTGTGGAGTTGGAGCAACGCTGTGGAATAATACCCGGCCCAGTGGAAACCTGGTAAAAGGGCCTCCGGTGATATCTCGTGGCAGGAGAACACCCGCGAGAGGGGCGTCCTAGTGAGAAGAATGTCCTTCGAACACTCCACCCTTTGAAAAGTGAAGCCACGCTGCCTACAGTGAAGAAACCGACGGACCAGCTGAAGACAACCCCATCCAAGTCTAACTCCTGGTCATCCTGTTTGACATCATCCTCAAAAGCAAGATCTCCGTGGACTGACCACCACACGTCCACGGCGCAAGCAAAGAAGAACACGCCCACCGAGAACCAGGACGTCGAGCCAAGAAGAAATAGTCTCAGCAGCAATTTCCATCACCGTCATCAAGCAAGCAGCTGAAGAGACTCACTGTAAATTTGTAATTACTGTATATTTATGTACTTCCTCCCACAGGCTCGGACTTTGTGCCTTTCCTTAATTTTTATTAAAGTTTGGGAGGAATGTAGTGTCATAGCTGACACTGTTAAGGGTTAACAATGTAAGCCTACACTAAACACCCACCCACCACTGATGTCACGAGGCACGTGACATCAGTCAACAAAAGGAGCCGAGCGCACGTGCTCGTGGCTCACTAACCCACGATACCTCTGGTGTGTGTGTCGCAGTTCTTCCACCATGTGGGCCTAGGGCCCCACAGTATTACAAGCCCCACCCCTAGCCCCGCCCACTCGCCACATTTAAATGAGTACCTGCACTATTTTTTCCCATTTAAAGCACTGGGCAGGGTGCACGGTATGACTGCACATTGATTGTGCAGTGGTTTGCTGGCTAGTACTTACTAGAATTTAAAATCAAACCAATGCAGTGGGTCCCGCCATCCGCATGCAGATGTTGGAGCACAGGGCGAGCAGAAAAGGTTGGGCGGGTCATCTCTTCAGAGGCTGGATCTCAAGAAATGTGAGCACCTACTCAATGTCTTGCTGAAAAAACAGATCACTCTTGTCACGTTGGCTGCTCAGGTCTAAAACAATTCATGATTATTTCTGGCATGACGACGTTGATTTACGCCATTAATAATATAATTTCGTTTTAGCAGCCTGCAAGTTAAGTAGAAGGGCAAGGTGGGCTCAGCTGAGGTGGTTGTATTATTTAAGAGCAGGCAGCTGATAGTCCGCAGCACCACGGCTGCCCACTGTCATGGTGGGGCCTCAGTAGTTCCCTTAGAAGTAAAAATACTGGCCGTCAATTTACACAACATTAAGATGAGAGCTGCACGTTAGTGATGTGAAGCTAGTTTTGTCAACACCCACCAAAAATGGCAGAACTGAATGGTGATTAGAACTTTACTAATGTAGAGTGTGACATCATGGATTGAGTAAAACAAGTGTGAGAGGTTTACCTTTGAAGCCAATAGCCAATCATAATGTATTAGCTGGCGACCCCTTTGTTCATAGATAACTAAGTTTAAATCAAAGAAATTAGCATATTTCAAAGAATAGAAATGTTGTTGTTTGCCTCCTTCAAGGGAAAAGTAAACCTACAAAATATGGATGTTCCCTTAAAGGTCAGACCTTAATATAAAGGAGGATCGTTATTTTATTTTTACTCACTTTGGGGCTTCGAAATTCTTACGAGTATGAACTGTTACGATGAAGCTGTGTTTGACATCATTGCCAACGTTGAACATTCTTTTCTACTACCATGGGCCTAGCTGTTTGATGGGCCGTGATGTGTAAGAAAGGCACACAGCAGGGAGTGTCGGCCCACAACTATTTCTCTATTTTGAACTTCGAATCACCAAAGTGGAAACACTTTTTAAAGGTCATTTTTATATGCCGAGCGTTTTTACAAGCATTTTTAATATGGTGGAATACACTTCTGCTTGGTTAAAGGAAGGAAATAATTGGATCAGGTCCAAAAGGGATGTTCAAATGGGCTTTACTTGGCCTGATGACATGTGCTGAGAGCCTAGTCACCGCTCACCAGCAGAAAATTGCCACGTGTCACTTGCTAATTTGCAAGAGGGGTAAGTTGCAAGAGGAAAGTAAGTACATTAATCCCGTTTTTGATTTCCGCTTGTGTGCTATGGATAGACAAGAAGCCTGTCAGTATAGGTTAGGTTTCTTTTTTTTAATTGAAGCCTACGGGTTTTCCTCAGGACAGGGATGAGCAACCAATTTGCGATGGGTGGTTTCCGTGTTCCACACCCGCAAGGTATTGCGGTGTAAAGGGGTTCTCTTACTGGTCCATGATATCAATGGAGGTGTGGGTCCTCATCGAATGATTAGGGAACTGTAATTTGATCGAATCAATTCTAGGCCATTCAATGCAGCAACTTAATTGTCTTGTGAAAGTCTCCTCTTCTAGGCGATCCGTGCTGCACACCACACATTGCAAATTGGTTGCCCATCCCTGTCCTGAGAAAGACCCGTAGGTTGAGGCCCAAATATCCTCTCTGTGCCCCAAACCGGGTTGAAACGTCGACGCCCACACCATTGAGGCCTGGACCACAAGCCCCCAACCCCACCGTGCTAAGTGATGACACATCTCTAAAAATATTGTAAAATATGCCGAATAGAGTTTGTGGACTTTTGATCAACCGTGGCGAGACCTATTTAGACTAATACTTTCTGATCAGTCCAACATTGAATTGTTTTAACTGTCCTTTTTTGAGAGCTTTGTGAACTTTTCCCGTTTCTGTATCCAACCTTTTCACTAGAGCACCTCCTTTTTGGCGTTCCCCTGGAGCAACCTTTTCTTGTTTCCTGTACTGTTTTTGCCAATACAGTAAGATATCTACTGTCAGCTTAATTATGAGTGAATAAATATATGCTGCATTGTAATTTATTGGCTGTTGCACATTATTAACTCAAATTTTTTGATTACCGCGAACTGACATGATGTATGCTCCTAAATTGATTTAAATGATGATTATATGTTAAACTTACTTTTTCCAAAGAAAGGTTTAGAACCAATGTTTTCTGTACCGATCTCTGTTATGGACATTTCTAGAGCATTATTTTGCACCAAAAAGAATCATTTCAGTAATTTACCTCAATGGGGGTGGGATAACGCATTTGTTCTTCTTGCAATGAAGACTCGCTCATAGTGTGGCGTGTGGCATTGGAATCTCATACAGGAGGACACTGAAAACATTCAAATGTCGCTCATAAGCCAGTGGAAAACTTGGCAGCTGTGGCTGAGAGCTCTACATTGCAGCAATCACATTGTCTTCAGTCTTCACGAAGTTGAGTTCAGCCAATTAAGTATAGTTAGTGCAGCTGAGAGCTATGTATTACAGTGAGTCGCTGTCAAATAGAACGATCAGGTGCTTTACAGCAGTTTTAAGATTTTGGAGTTTCTAGTTGCTCAAATGGATGTCATTTCTTTCATTTATACGTTTCCCTCGTCTTCATTGCTTGATTTTGCTCGCGAGAAAGTGTCACTCATAGTCGTTGAATGTCACTCATAATTGCTCTGAAATTATGAAAATGTCACATATAAGCAGTTTGAAACCTTAGCAGCTCGACTGCATTTTAAAACAAGCATTTGCAATGCAATAGGTCTCGTATTCACACGAGTTTGAGCTATTGGCATTGTAAATGGCAACCTTTTATTTATGTGTTAGATTTTAAAACATAAATAAAAGGCATTGTCATTTGCAATACTTATAACTTAAATTCTCGCATATGCGAGACCTATTGCATTGCAATGATAGAGCCGAACTTGGGCCTTGCCTTACTATCCAATTTCAGCCAGGATGGTCTTTTATTTGCCTGCTACAAGTTGTTGAGGGGAAGAACAACAAGTAAAAATTATACTTACAAAGTAGTCATGCTGTAAGGACCACAGACTCCAAATTCCAGTTATGGATTTTTATTATAAGGCCAAAAATAATTGTATATAAACACACCGTAAAATCAATGACTATAGGTACAGGAAAATTAATACAGAACCAAATCTAAGCATATAATTGATTCAGCAAAAGAGACATAAAACTATAAACTCCAAGATTAATACACAGCCTAAAATAGAGGCGGAATCCAAATCCTTTTTCATCAGGGAAAGAAGCATGAAATATCTTTCCCTAGACTACTCTCATAAATGAAGGTTCTATTTGGTACCCCTAATATACAGCCAGATTCATCATAGTAAAATCGGCTCGCAAAGGGCCAGATTCTGAGAATCTGGCCCTTTGCGAGCGCTATTTTTGCATTTGGGATTCATCATCCCAAATGCAAAAATCGCAAATCTAGAACTCGCTAAATTGCGATGAATTGCATTTAAGGAATCTCAATTTGCGATTCCTTCAATGCAATTCATGAACCATTTGAAAATTGCGAATTCGCAATCTGGGGCCGCTATTTACCGCGAAGTATAACTACGTGGTAAAATAGCGAAAACTTAAAAAAATGCACTTTAGTGCATTTTTCTAAGTTGTATGTTACACACACACATGTCCTTTGGACATGTGTGTGCGCAACATCAGTGTACATTATCATTTCAGGGGTGCTACAGGGTGTCCTTTGGACACCCTGGCACCCTTGAAATCGCTTCCTTATTTGCAATTCGTAAATTGCTAATCGCAAATAAGGAATGACTCCCCATTCATTCCTATGGGCCTTTAGGCCCATAGAAATGAATGGGAAAGCCATTCCTTTTTTTGCGATTAGCAATTTGCGAATCGCAAATAAGGAAGCAGTAGAAATCGCACAAAATATTGCGATTTCTACATGAATCCCGTTTTGCGAATCTTTATTAGCGATTCCTTAATAATCGCTATTAAGGACTCGCAAAACATGACAATGATGAATCTGGGGGTTAGTTCTCAAAGTTGTCAGCAC
Organism: Lissotriton helveticus; assembly: GCF_964261635.1. Lineage (NCBI taxonomy): Eukaryota > Metazoa > Chordata > Amphibia > Caudata > Salamandridae > Lissotriton > Lissotriton helveticus. Next base: position 31,448,911 of record NC_136058.1, read on the forward strand.
GTGTAGACTTCCTGAGAAGTACTCACATCAAATGTGTCAAAAAGCTTAAGGCTGTGGAGCTTGCTTTAAAATGCTCCTTCTCCTCCGAAAATCTAGAAGTCTGACTTTTCTGTCCCTGCGCATAATACAAAAAGGATAAATTCAGCTCCCTCCTGGATGGGTCACATGACATATTATTTCACTTTCAGGGTTTCGGTGAATTTCTATTCCGTCTTTAATTAAATCTTTTTCGCTTCTTGTAACCTTGGAGTGTTGATAGGCCAGGCACAGAAGCTATCCTCCCCTCTCACTTCACAAGCTGTTCAAAGACATTCCCGTTATCTCCCCAAATTAAAAATAATGATGGTAAATTCTTTATACCTATGAAGGGATGAGGGAACACTGTTCTAGCACAAATAAAGATACATTCAATTAATTATTCAGTAGCTGAGGAAGTGGAATTCGTAAACAACCTGCAACTTGGGGCCTAGACTTCAGGCAACTTTAACATACATGATTACATGAATATGAATATAATGTCTTCATACACAGGTGCATATAGACATTTAATGTCTCCTATTACATATGCATTCTGTTTAACGTGTACATTACCCTTCTTGGTTAACATATAAAAGAAATGCATTGAAATCATGATACATTTTGACACTTAAAAACATATGCGGGTGTGCTTAAATCATGAGTACAGTGCACCCCTACAATTAGAGTGCTGTATGCACCCTATCAGTTCCCCCTCTTATGAATAGTGTCATAACACCAACATCTCACTTCTTTATCATTGTCTTTGCAGAAGAGCGATCTACATAGGAGTAGTAGCCTGCCATCCTTGTCTGAATTTCTCTAATCCCTTAAGATGCAGATAGTGACTTTCCTGCAGTCGTTCTAATGGCTGCTCTCGCTTTTTCAAGGAGTTTTCAGCATTACGTGCTCTTTGCCATTTGTAAGCCTTAATGACTCCCAATATTATAATGGTACAAACAACTGCTATTATGATGGAGTTTCAAGATGTATCCCCCTATCCCTTGTCCCAGGTTTCCAATCAAACTTCCATTTTTTCCAAAACCCTTACCAATTTGTTCCCATAGGCCATCTGCAGCTAAGTCACGCAAATCTTGAAGGATTTCTGATATGTTATTGATATATTTACGTATATCCCGACTATTGTCTGGAATATATGTGCAGCATTGCTGCACTTTCAGTAATCTACAGGCTCCTCTAGCCTTTGCTAAGACAACGTCTAAAGCAAGTCGATTTTGAAAATCCATAGCCCTTATCGAGACCACCTCCCCATCCACAAGTAGTAAGATCTGGACCTTATTCACAGAGAGGTTATCTACTATAGTTGCCAACTTTCTAATTTTCACATCATTCAAACTCACACCCACACTTGGTATCATGGCTCCAAATATATCACCTACAACTTCTCCAGCACTTACACCACGTTTTCCCCTGTGAATGCTTTTTCCCTCTAAAGGCCATAGATCTTCTACATGGAAGATTTTGGGAAATTCCACTGCTAGGTAGCAAGTGCCATACCAGTTCTTGGGCAATTTCACATAAGCACTTTGTCCACACACAAAATACACATTTGCCTATGCTCAACTTATCCAATAATGCCTTCTTATTGCTTCTTCAATTAAGAAGATATGTTCACAATCACTCTCACCTACAAAGATCTTATCATAGTAAGTTGATGGGTGTCTAATGCATGCCTTTCCCTTTTGCTTGAAGTCGAAATCTATGGGACCAGAACTTCCCTTTGCCTTATGATCTAATTCTTCCCTCGTCCACGGAACAACTTTATGTTTTGGGTCTGGCCTAAATAGTCAGACCCCCCAGGATATAGCGGCATAGATTTGCAAATTTAGTGGCACAAAAATGTAAATTTAGCGGCACAAAAATGAAAATTTAGCGACATTATTGCGGCACTTTATTTTACTCTTAATCATTCCTTTTCAGCCTTAAATCTATGCAAACTGATTTAGCAGAGTATTTAACTATGCAATAGGCATTATAAACTTCGAGTTTTTTTGCTATATTCTCCTTTGTGGTAACATTTCAGGAGTATAAGCTCAGTCAAGCACAATAGACCCCAGGGACGCCCCTGACCATGAAGACGTCAGAGACACTCCGGACCATGGAGATGTTGGAGACACCCCTGGCCATGGAGGCATCATCTCCTCACCCTCTCTTCCGACAACAATGCCGGAACAGGAAAGAGTTTAAAACGCCAGCACTATTAACTGGGCCAATCTGTAAAGTGGCGCTAATGTCTTTGCATGTGACAGAAAACATTCTGGTCACTTTGCAAACACTTTGTCTAGTTGGATGCAGTTATTTTCCATGTATTGTATTGTATCTTTTATTTATTTACCCCTGCTGTCCCGAGTCTGCAGCTCGAACAGAATATGCCAGGGAAAGACCATTCCTTTTTTGGATCCATTTCACAAGGCAACGAATGGAGAGTTAAGAGCCGCTTGCTGAAGTCACGGTTTTCCTTCAGCAAGCTTGGATGTGGGAGGACATAAGGCTCCACGGACCACTGACCAACAATCCTCCCCAATCCTCCCCCCCCGCCTCCCGCCCCCGCCCCTTCCTTCCTGAGGCTGCCGTAGAAACAGAAGAAAATGCCTGAGAAAGATGAAAGAGCACTTTCTCGAGCTAAAATTCAAACACTGCCTGGCTTTCTCGAAATTCTCAGAGACTCACCTCATCTTCCAAAGCGCATGGACATAAATCCCTTAATGCAGTAAAGGCGTGCAACAGGAGTTAACAGGCTATTACGGCTGTACAGTGCCACGGAGTGACGTGTGCGCGTACAGCCAATAAGATGTCACCATCTTTTTTGCTGCCTGCCGGAGTCCATTTTTCGCGGCCAAAATGTTCAATATCGCGGCCATCGCGCTCTTCTGCCGATTTCGCGATTATTTTGCAAATCGCGAAATCGTGAAATGCTGGAGGGTCTGAATAGTGTTTGTCTATGTCGATCTTCTATCTGATCCACAAATTTCTTTTCAATGTCAGTCAACATACAGGTTAAATTTGTTTGTGGGCATATGAAGTGTCTAATATAATAGTGGGCACGAAATATGTAGACATCCTCTCTACCTCCTTATAATAATCATATTTATTCATATATTTTAGAACTGGGACTTCTGAAAGTACCACATCATAATTGGAAAAGTAATACTCAAAGTGGCGTTACTATAAAACATGCTTAGTAGTACACTACATGTGATGCCATAGGGCAAAGGTAAGTTATGATATTGGATGCCCTCTTCTACTGATGCAGGCAACTGCATGCACACGTAACAGTCTTTCGCTTCCATCGTGTCCACATAATCATACAACAATCGAGCATATGCATTCAAGGTGAAATCTCCTTTTGATAAATCTACGGGTAGCATCCGGCTGGTTTCCCTAATCATATCCCTATCCTTGGCAGATGTACCCTCACCTAGGTCTGCAGTAGGTGAGGTAGGTGTCATGTCATTCTTTTCAGAATCGTGAGACCCCCACCAGCGAAGCAACAATCACCACCACTATGACAATAACTACTACAACAATAAGGGTACCAATTATGCATTTGTATTTCCATGTTGATTTCACAGACTCCATCTTGATTCTTGTCTTGATTTTACTTCTTTTCTTTCAATAAAGTCTCTGATTAATTTGCTTGTTTAATCTCATTAATTATAATGTCTTTAATGTCTTTTCATTCGCTTCTTTTCTTAATGTTCAGTTCAATAATACTAAGCCTATTAAAGAGATGTAGTCAACCCTACTCTCAATTCTTCTCTCTAGTGAAAAGACCATACATTTAAGTCTTCTTCTACTCGGGGCTAGATGACCTTCTTTCTAAGGCTAATAAATGTCTCTTAAAAGGTAATTCTTCATAATTTATGATGTTAGATCCAAGCATAGTAAGAACAAGTTGCAATATTTCAGCACAAATTTCTCCCATTTCTTGTGCAGTTGGCTGTCGACCAAAAGTAGGGAAATGAACTTGGTTGAGGATCAGAAAGCACAATCCACTCAGCCTTGTTGGATCAGGAACTATCAAAGTCAGCATTCCAAATACGTCAATTCCAGGGACTATTAACTGAAGATTGATTGTCAGGGAATTCCCATTGTAACTCACTGTGCCTGTTCCCAGTCTCCCAGATTCTCCCGGTTTCTGCATCTGCAGCCAGGTACGTCCACTCAGGAGATGCGTACTTTCGAGACGGCACTCTCTCTCTTCTGGATCGTCTCAGACCATCCAGGTTTTCTTCAGTTTCACTTTGATCGGATTCAGACGTTTCAGGAATCAGAGCAAGATCTTTCTCAGATGTAAGTCTTAGATTTAGCCTTTCCTTCTTTGTTGGCCACTTTGCTGTTAAAGCATCTGCTCTCCTCCGTTCTTTCTCTTGATCTGATCCATCTGCACCAGATGGTTCACTCTGCTCTGGTTCAGAGTTCACTTCCACAATATCATCTATTTCAGAATCTGCATTCGCTTCGGGAGTCGCCTAATTTATTCTGTCTTGGTCGGCCGATTGTTCTGCTTCAACAAGAGCTCTTGCTTCTGAACTGAGTCTTTCACTTTCTGTTGCACCCTCTATTGCACTTCTCGGAACACAAGGTGTTGTGTCCCCCTCAGGTGCTGGAACTGTGTGAGTATGGGAAGCGTGGATCCAGTTTGGCAGTTCTCCACACTTCACTGGTTTACTTGTAACCAGGAACACCTGGTAGGGTCCTCTCCAACGGACATCAAGGCAGCTTTTCCTCATGTGCTTTCGGACAAGCACCCAGTCACCAGGGCTTAGATCATGCACCAGGTCACTCGAGGTGGATGCAGTTGCAGCCTCGACCTGGTGAGACACAGAATTAACCGCATCAGCAAGTCCTTTTCAATAATCCATAATCAAATCATCTGTGATGGTTATCAATACTGTTGCTGGCACCCTAGGCAGTCGCATAGCTCTTCCCATCAATATCTTGTGGGGAGAGAGCCATGTTCTCCTATCCGACGTATTACGCATGCTCATAAGCACGAGAGGGAGCGCATCAGGCCCTTTCAAGGAAGTTGATGAACACACTTTGGACAACCTCATTTTGATTGTGCCATTTACTTGTTCTACCAGACCAAAAGCCTCAGGCCTGTAGCTACAATGTAACCTCTGATCAATTTTCAAAGCTGCACATAACAATTTCATGAGTACGTTATGGAAGTGTGTCCCTCTATCTGTTTCCACCGAGGTCGGAATTCCAAACCGCCGTATCAGTTCCCTTAAAAGCAACTTTGCCACAGTGAGGCTGTGACATCGCCTGGTTAGATACACCTCAACCCATTGTGAAAAGATACAGACCACCACCTGGACATAGCTCAACCTATTGCATCATGGCATCTCAATGAAATCTAAATGTATTCTGTCGAAAGGACCTCCCGATCTTCCAATGTAACTCATTGCAACCACAGTTCCCTTTCCCACATTCATTTGCTGGCACGTAACACACCTGTGACAAACCGCTTCAGCATGCACTCGGAATCAGGGGTTGAACTATGTCTGTCTAAACACATGCACCATGGCATCTCTTCCAAGATGAACTGCTCCGTGAATTTGCCTTGCCATTGGGCTCAATAAACAATTCGGTAACACTGCTCTCATCTCTCTTTTGCCAGCCTGCTTTAACCCATGACACTGCTTCCTCCTCTGGAACCTCATCTTGCAATCTCTTCACCTCATCCCATGTATCAGCTACAGCCAACATCATGCTGTGCTCGGTCTCTTCTGCACTTTCTCCTACATATCCTCCATTGAAAATACAAACATGTAATGCACAAAAGTGAGCCACTTCATCAGCATAATTATTTCCTTTGATAACAAAATCATCTCCTTTCCAATGGGCTGCACATTTTACAACTGCTATTGCCTTTGGCTTTTATAAGGTTTCCAGTAAATGATGAAAATATTCGCCATTACGGATGGGAGAGCCTAAGGGCGTCAGATATCCCCTCTGAGACCATAACTGTTCGAAATCGTGAACCACTCCAAACCCATATTGGCTGTCTGCATAGATGGTCACTCAAACTCCATCGGCAATGCTACAGGCACGAGTTAGGGCAACAATTTCAGCCACCCGATTAGAATATACTCTTGTTAGACATGCAGCTTCGACTACTCCCAAAATAGTACAGACAGCAAAAGCCGCTCTCAAATTCCCTTCATTGTCTCTTAAACATGAACCATCGACAAAAAGGATCAAATCAGATTTGGGCAGTGGTTCATCTACAATGTCCGGTCTGGGTTTGGCAGACAGTTCAGTAACATCTAGACCATGGGTACTCACAAACTTTCTCTCGGGGGCCAAATTTACAGTGTGGTTTGTGTCCGAGGGCCGCACCGGTGGGGGCGGGGTCAGTGGGGGAGGGGGTGGGGCTAGAGCAACAAAAAAAACTGGTACCATGAGGTTGATCCCTGGTCCCTGCAGTGGTCGCCTTCGTCCACTGAGCCACCAGACCCAGCATACACACATCTCTCTCTCTCTCCCTCATTCTTTTTCAGTCTTTCTCTCTCTGTCTCCCTCCCTCTCTCCCTCCCTCTTCCTCCGTCTCTCTACCTCTCTCTACCTCTCTCTCCCTCTGTCTCTCTGTCTCCCTCTGTCTCACTCACTCTGACTGTCTCAATCCCTCTCTCCCTCTGTCTCACTCACTCTGACTGTCTCACTCCCTCTCTCCCTCTGTCTCACTCACTCTGACTGTCTCACTCTCTCTCTGTCTCCCTCTCTCCCTGTTTCCCTCTCCCTCACTCTGTTTCCCTCTCCCTCACTCTCCTTTCCTCTCTCTTTACTTCCCTCTCCCTCCTTCCCTCTGTCTCCCTCTCTCTCCTTCCCCTCCCTCACTCTGAGGTCTCCCTCCCTCGCTCTGTCTCCCTCTCTCCCTCGCTCTGTCTCCCTCCCTCGCTCTGTCTCCCTCCCTCGCTCTGTCTCCCTCCCTCGCTCTGTCTCCCTCCCTCGCTCTGTCTCCCTCCTTCTACCTCGCTCTGTCTCCCTCCCTCTACCTCGCTCCTCTGTCTCCCTCCCTCTCCTTCACTCTCCCTTGCTCTCCCTCTGTCTCCTTCCCTTGCTCTCCCTCGTTCTGCCTCTGTCTCTCTCCCTCGCTCTCCCTCACTCTGCCTCGCTCTCCCTTGCTCTGCCTCGCTCTGCCTCTGTCTCCCTCTCTCTCCTTCCCCCTCCCTCACTCTGAGGTCTCCCTCACTCTGAGGTCTCCCTCCCTCGCTCTGTCTCCCTCCCTCAGCCTCCCTCCCTCCCTTGCTCTGTCTCCGTCCCTCGCTCTGTCTCCCTCCCTCGCTCTGTCTCCCTCCCTCGCTCTGTCTCCCTCCCTCGCTCTGTCTCCCTCCCTCCCTCTACCTCACTAGTCTGTCTCTCTCCCCTCCAACGCTCTCCCTCGCTCGTCTATCTCCCTCCCTCTCCTTCGCTCTCTCTTGCTCTCCCTCTGTGTCCCTCCCTCGCTCTCTCTCGCTCTCCCTCGCTCTCCCTCTGTCTGCCTCTGTCTCTCTCCCTCACTCTCCCTTGCTCTCCCTCACTCTCCCTTTATCTCCCTCCCTCGCTCTCCCTGTCTGCCTCTGTCTCCCTCCCTCGCTCTCCCTGTCTGCCTCTGTCTCCCTCCCTCGCTCTCACTCGCCCTCCCTCTGTCTGCCTCCCTAGCTCTCCCTCTATCTGCCTCTGTCTCCCTCGCTCTCCCTTGCTTGCCCTCTGTCTGCCTCTGTCTCCCTTGCTCTCCCTCGCTCTCCCTGTCTGCCTGTCTCCCTCCCTAGCTCTCCCTCTGTCTGCCTGTCTCCCTCCCTCGCTCTCCCTCTGTCTCCCTCCCTCGCTCTCCCTCCCTCGGCCTCTGTCTCCCTCCTTCGGCCTCTGTCTCGCTCTCCCTCGCTCTCCCACGATCTCCCTCCCTCTCCCTCTTTCTGCCTCTCCCTCGCTCTCCCTCTCTCTGCCTCTCCCTCGCTCTCCCTTGCTCTGCCTCGCTCTCCCTCTGTCTCCCTCCCTCGCTCTCCCTCGCTCTCCCTCTGTCTCCCACCCTCGCTCTCCCTCGCTCTCCCTCGCTCTCCCTCGCTCTCCCGCATTCTCCCGCGCACTCCCTTGCTCTCCCTCACACTCCCTCTGTCTGCCTCTCCCTCACTCTCCCTCTGTCTCCCTCCCTCGCTCTCCCTCTGTCTCCCTCCCTCGCTCTCCCTCTGTCTGCCTCTCCCTCGCTCTCTCTGTCTCCCTCCCTTGCTCTCCTTCACTCTCCCTCACTCTCCCGCGTTCTACCGTGCTCTCCTGCGCTCTCCCTCGCTCTCCCTCTCCCTCACTCTCCCTCTGTCTCCCTCCCTCTCCCTATGTCTCCCTCCCTCGCTCTCCCTCTGTCTACCTCCCTCGCTCTCCCTGTGTCTGCCTCTGTCTCCCTCCCTTGCTCTCTCGCGCTCTCCCTCGCTCTCCCTCCGTCTCCCTCCCTCGCTCTCCCTCCCTCGGCCTCTGTCTCCCACCCTCGCTCTCCCTCACTCTCCCGCATTCTCCCGCGCTCTCCCGCGCTCTCCCTCACACTCCCTCTGTCTGCCTCTCCCTCGCTCTCCCTCTGTCTCCCTCCCTCGCTCGCCCTATGTCTCCCTCCCTCGTTCTCCCTCTGTCTGCCTCTGTCTCCCTCCTTGCTCTCTCGTGCTCTCCCTATGTCTGCCTCTCCCTCGCTCTCTCTGTCTCCCTCCCTCGCTCTCCCTCACTCTCCCGCGCTCTCCCTCGCTCTCCCTCTGTCTGCCTCTCCCTCGCTCTCCCTCTGTCTCCCTCCCTCGCTCTCCCTCTGTCTGCCTCTGTCTCCCTCCCTTGCTCTCTCGCGCTCTCCCTCGCTCTCCCTCTGTCTGCCTCTCCCTCGCTCTCCCTCTGTCTCCCTCCCTCGCTCGCTCTCCCTCGCTCTCCCCGTCTGCCTCTCCCTCGCTCTCCCTCGCTCTCTCTGTCTCCCTCCCTCGCTCTCCCTTTGTCTGCCTCTCCCTCGCTCTCCCTATGTCTACCTCTGTCTCCCTCCCTCGCTCTCCCTCTGTCTGCCTCTGTCTTTCTCCCCCACTACCTCCTCCCTCTCCCTCTGTCACCCTCTTCATCTCACCCTGCCTGTGTGTGCCCTGGCTGAGACAGCTTCCGGGCACACACACACACACAGCCACACTTCACAGGTCTTTAAAAGACCATTCATATGTTAATGAGGCTCCTGCAGCTCCACTCTGACTATGGCGGGAATCGCCTGCCTCCACAGAGCAGCAGAGTCTCTTGAGTCGCGCTGCCGCAGTGGTGTTTGCTGAAACACTTAAAAAAATATATATATTAAAACACGGGTACGATGTTTAAACGGTCCGCGGGCCGCCAGGGAAGGCTTGCCGGGCCCGTGATCTAGACAGTCATGTTCTTCACAATCCTCACCTTCTTCTTGTGGAAGAGGTAACAATGTAGCAGGATTCAAAGTAGTACAACGTTTGAGGGTAACATTTTCAGCAGCTAATATAACTTGTTCATATTTGGTAAGCCTATTGTTGGTGAGGTGTTGTGTCTTAGTCCTTGTCATTAACAGTTCCACTGAATGTGGCACATACACCACAAGTGGGGGACCCATGAATATACTTTCGCATCTCTTAATGCTGACACCTGTTGAAGCAACAGATTTAAGACATCCGGGCAACGCAGAAGCTACAGAATCTAATGTATCTGAAAAGTAAGCCACTGGTCTGCAGGCACCTCCATGTGTCTGAACGAGGACAGCTAACGCACATCCTTCTTTCTCACAGCAAAAGAGCAAAACCGCTTTGTTGTAATCTGGCATTCCGAGAGCCGGAGCGTGACATAAACTTTCTCTCAGCTCTTGGAAGGCACTCAAACTGTCATCATCCCATGGTACCGGATCACTAATATCTTTTCGGGTCAACCTCAAAAGTGGCTTCGCCTTTAAAGAGAAGATTGGGATCCACTGTCGACAATAGCCGACCATTCCCAAAAACATGCGGACTTCTTTTTATGTTTTCGGAGTACCCATTTGCAAAATTGTCTCTATGCGCTCTGGTGAAACCCTTCGTTTTCCTTCCTCAATTCAATGTCCGAGATACTGTACTTCAGTTTGACAGTACTGAAGCTTATTTTGCGACACTTTGTGTCCATTCTCTGCCAGATAGTTAAGCAAATCCACTGTATCAATTCTGCATGTGTCCTCAGTTTCTGATGCAACCAATAGGTCGTCAATATATTGAATCAAAACTGAGTTTTGGGGCATTACCAATCCATCAAGATTCTTTTTCAAACACTGGCTAAAGATAGAGGGGCTTTCTGTATACCCTTGAGGGATACTACACCACGTTAATACACGATCATCTATCCGGATCGCAAAAACCAATTGGCGATTTTCGTGCAATGGTATGAGGCTTGGCATAAATCAATGACCGTGAACCATTCGGCTTCACATGGTCTCTGAAATAGTATAACAGCTGGATTCGGTACCACAGGACAACACGGAATCACGATTTCATTAACCCAGCGCAGATCCTGCATTATTCTGTACTTGCCGCTAGGCTTCTGTAGTCCCATTACAGGTGAATTACAGGGACTTCCCCTTATCTCTTTTAAAATGCCTTGTGCAATCATGGACCTAATCACGGTCATATTCCAGCCATAATTTCTGGAGTCAATTTATACTGCGGAATACAGGGAAATTCAGCATTGGGTGTGACCTGTATCTTCACAGGTTCGACACCTTTGATCAATTCAATGTCTTCACCTGTAAAATCCCATACCTTCAGTGATACAGAATCTCTCGAGTCATGTGGTAAATCTTCTATTGTGAGAACCACAAACAGTTCTGCACATAGACTCATATTTGCCATTTTAAAATCAGCGACATCATCATATGTCTGCAACAACACACCTCTCGGAGTCCAGGATATGACACAGTTCAATTTACACAAAAGCTCACGTCCCAACGGACAGACCGGGCTGGAATCACACACCACAAATTGATATTTATCTTGAAAAGGTCCTATTGTCACAGGTAATTCAGTTGTCAGAGGGTTAGTCATTTTCAAATTGGTTACCCCTACTACTTGGATTGACTTTCCAGACAAGGTTAAGTCTGGGACCAGCTCCGTCCGAACCGTGGAACGTGTAGCTCCAGTGTCCAACAGAAAAGTAACAGGATGTCCGTTCACCTTTGCATCTACAAATGGTCGGCTTTGGTCCACTTCCAGGGCAGCACTCTAAGTGCATTCTCCCTGCTCCCCCCTCTGGTACTTATGGGGATCCTGTATCTGCTCCAGTCTGTCTTTGATCTCAAAATAAGGCATCTGTCTATATGGCTGCTTATTCATGGGTATTCTGGGTGGCTGTGGCATTTGCATTTGGGACTCATTTCTACCCCCATACATGGATCTAGCTCTTGTCATAGTATTCACGCCTTCTGACATCTGTCCCTCTCCTTCATATTGCAATTGATTTTCTGGATTTGACCTACACTCGCGTTTCCAATGCCCGATTTTATGACAATAATGGCATGCTGTTACACGCTTTTGATTTGCCATGCACTCAGCTCCCATACCAACGTCAAAACCTCTCCCTCTACCCTGTCCAGGTTGTGGCACAATTTGTTGTTGGTTCATTCCTCTACTACTTTCTCTTCCTCGACCTACTCCTTGCCCCTATTCTGGTCGCTCAGCATTCCTCAACTGCACTAACATCAACTTTTCCTTTGTCTTCTTCTGTGCTGCTTCTACCTGTTCACTGTAGTATTTTGCCTACCAGAAAATTTCATCAACAGACTTGTTCTGTCAGCATATCAGGTGGTGCTGTATCATCAAACTAATGTCAGTTCTCAATCCTAAAACAAATTTGGACACAAATTGTCCCATATCCTTTGGTTCAACAGTATCCAATCCACTATGTTGTTTAAATGCCATTAACAGCCTTTCATAATAGTCGTGCACAGATTCTTTAGGATCTTGGGTAGTACGATCAATTTTAAGCCAATCAACAGTCTGCGGCGCAACTTTTGACTGCAACCATGTAATCATATTTCTTCATCACCTCTGCTGAAGGACCATTTGTCAACGCATTTCCAGCTGGTTCTGCAGTAGGCCAATCAGCAGCAACCTTACATGGCGTCCACATATCACCCGGAACCACTATATCAAACAATGTATTCAAATAAATCCACAACACTTTAGAGATCTTCACAAACCGATCGTTTTGCTTGTATCAATTGGCAGGCTTTTCCCTCAGCCGAGGAAAATCATTAGTGAAAGCTGCACATGTACATATCCTCCGTTCTGCACTTCTCTTAGGGGGAAATTTCCTGCTGCTGCTGCTCTTCCACCTGGAGGCGGAGTATCTCTAATCACTTTCTTAGTACTTTTCTTTTTGGTCCATCTTTCTTCCCATTTATCCAGTGCTCTCCATGGCCTCATTGCTTTTATCACATCTCTAATTTGCGCCTTTAATCCTGTGGTTAATTTGTCTTCCAAATCCTGATCAGAGTAATTCAATCTACAACTTCCCTGCATCAACTTTGTTTTTGTCAAATCCACCTCATATTCTCTTGCTAATTGTACCAATGCCTTATGAGTGTGATTTGCTTTCTTCGTGACATCCTTAGCTTGAAATAACAATTCACTGGGATCATGTGTTTTAATCCTTTCTATCAGCAAATTCCCTTCTATCACTTAATCTATCTCGATTTTCAGTCTGACCACATCCAACAGTGGCGCCTTTATCACCATCTGTATCATTCTCTGATTCTGCTCACTTCCAGACTCTTCCCTACCCCAACTCTGTGTCCTTCTTGGTATTGCACCTTCCTCCATTCTCACCATCGGACGACTTCCTCTTTCACAACTTTGGCTTCTCCAATGATTACCCTCACACGACCCTATGAGAGGAAAGGTTACTCTAGGGGCTTCCTATCTCATCTCCCGTTCTTTTGGTAGCATTGACTCCCTCACTGGTTGAACCCACATTCTGATGTATGATCTAGAATTAGGCAAAGCTCCGGTACGTCTTCGTTCCGATCCATTGTCCACCCTTGACGGATCAGCAGTAGCCGGTAATGGAGTGATAGATTCCACTGGCGCCTGAACCATGCCTGTCCCACTCATAGTAAGGCTTCCCCCTGTCATCGTCTCCTCCCTTTCCCTGGATTGCTGAATTTGTCTGCCCCCTCATTAGGATTATAATTCGAAACTACAGGTCCTACTGTAATTGGTACTGTTAGAGAGTATGGCAACTGTCTAGCATAGACACCTCCACTGTGCTCAGTATCCCCAAATCCAGGCCCTCCAGAGCCTCCTGGGATCCTGATTCCTACAACCACTCTCCCTCGTACTCCTGCTGTCTGGTCTTCTGAACCTGTCTGGTCTATCCTTGATGTTTCCCCAGGCTGCTGCATTCTGTCTTGCTCTGACCTATAATCAATAGGTGGAGGGCGATCTGCTAACAACCTCTCTAGAAAGCTATTACCTGTATCACTGTCCTCTTCCATTTTGCTCTGACCTTCAGATCCCTCTTTTAGCAATCTAAAGGGATATAGACATTCTCCCTCTATGGTGCCAACTCTCCACCTCTTCAACCGCGCGTCCCACCTAGCGTCCTGATATGCCTTTGTTGCCCTTCTTATCCTTCCCTGCGTCACTCCTCTTTTCTTTGCCATTGCTACTCTCATCCATGCATCTAAAGCTTCAAATTGCGTTGTTCTTGGCAGAGGCTTCAGAGCGTTCATCACTCCTCTCAGTTGATACAACACCTCCATCTTAAACAACCATAATGAGGAATCCCCACGCTGCTGTACTGCTTTGGCTGCACTTGTCTTCTTGCATTGCTGCTGTTTTGCTTTTGGTTGTACTGTTGTGACTCTCATTGCCTAATTTACTTTTTGTCTCCCTCCTGCTTTGCCTAATTTCCTTGTTTCTCCCCCTTGCCATTTTGTCTGTGCCCTGTTTTGCCTTCTGTTCCCCCGGCCGTACTTCACCAGATTTTCCCGCTGCTGCATCCCTGCGGCCAGCCCCCCCTGCTCCCCCATTTGCCACCCGCTCCCACCTCCCAGCTGCTCCTCCCTCCCACCTCCCCTTATGTGAAGGCCGCACAGTGGGTGCACCGCTAGCGCGCCAAATGAGCGCTTAAGGCAAGCCCATCTGCGCCTGTCTGTGCCTGGGCCGTGCCCAGCGCCAGAACGCCTGGCCCCCACGAACGCCACAACCCACCTCTGCTACGATGCCAGCACCCTCCACGCACTCAACACCGAACGATCACACACCTGCTTACTGGCCACCCCGAAACGTACCCAAGGACACTTCTCATGCCGGAATTGCAATTTCACCAGCACCCATCCCGCCAATTCACCCGCCAGGAAAGAACGTAACCACCTCAGATTCATCCTTCTCAACACCCGGTCCGCCCGCAAAAACGCCTTTGAACTTTGGGACATGCTCGACTCAGCCTCCCCAGATGTCGCCTTCCTGACGGATACCTGGCTCAACCCCTCCTCGGCGCCCGACATCACCATAGCCATCCCGAAAGGCTACAAGATCACCCGCAGGGACCGCGCCAACAGAGTAGGAGGAGGAATCGCCATTGTCCGCAGGAACACTCTCAGAGTCTCGACCAACACTGAAGGCACCCTCTGCACCGCCGAACACCTGCACTTACAGATCCACACTGACCCCAACACCACCCTCAGAGGAACCCTTGTCTACAGACCCCCCGGACCGCGACCACAGTTCAGCGACTCCATCGCCGACTTCGTCAGCACACACGCCCTCGCCTCCACGGACTACATCCTCCTCGGGGACCTGAACTTCCACATCGAGAACAATAACACCACCAACTCCACCACCCTGATCGTCAACCTCGCCAACCTCGGACTCAGACAACTTGTAACAACCCCCACCCACTCCGCTAGCCACACACTTGACCGATCTTCTCTGCAAGCCCCCACATCGCCTTCAACCACACCACCAAACTCCACTGGACCGACCATCGTGCATCCACTTCACCTTTCGGAAACCCACCATGCACCACCGCACCCAACAGATGCACCGCCGCCGCTGGAGGAAAGTCACCGCAGACCAGCTTTACACCACCCTCGCTAGAGCCCACCCGCCGACCCCAGCGACCCCGACACCGCCGCCCGCAACCTCAGACAGTCAATCAACGACTGGGCCAACACCCTCTCCCCGTTCAAGAAACCCTCCTACAGCCACACCAGCAAGAAAGCCAGCTGGTTCACTGAAGAACTCTAGGCCTCCAAGCAAACTTGCCGAAATATAGAGAACGGGCACAGTAAACCAACACCGAACAGGAACTCTCCAACCCCAGCTCCAACACCAACGACATCTCACCCTAGCAAGACCTGTGCAACTCGCTGGCCACATCCGCCCCCACGATCACCATCTGCACCAACCGCCTTCTCTCCTGGACCAACATAAACGTTGATGACACCATCAAGATCATGAACACCGTCCACTCCGGTTCTCCTGCTTCAACACCCTCTGCATGCTCCGCAAGATCTACAAGTGGATCCCCACCAAAATGAGAAGAACGGTCACCCAGGCCCTTGTCAGCAGCAGGCTGGACTACGGAAATGCCCTCTACGCAAGAGCCTTGGCCAAACTCCTCAAACAGCTGCAACGCATCCAGAACGCCTCTGCACGCCTGATCCTCGACATCCCTCACCGCAGCCACATCACACCCCACCTGAAAGACCACCACCTCATCAGATCCGCCAAAAGGGCCTCCTTCAAAGACCGCCTAGACAACAACGCACACAACAGCAAAGAGCTCTTCAACATCGTGAATGAACTCTCCAACCCCAGCTCCAACACGAAAGACATCCCACCCTCACAAGACCTGTGCAACTCGCTGGCCACCTTCTTCCATCGCAAGATCGCAGACATCCACAACAGCTTCAACGTCACGACCGCTCCGACAACCACTGAGACCTCCGCCCCCACGATCACCATCTGCACCAACCGCCTTCTCTCCTGGACCAACATAAACGTTGATGACACCATCAAGATCATGAACACCGTCCACTCCGGTTCTCCTGCTTCAACACCCTCTGCATGCTCCGCAAGATCTACAAGTGGATCCCCACCAAAATGAGAAGAACAGTCACCCAGGCCCTCGTCAGCAGCAGGCTGGACTACGGAAATACCCTCTATGCAGGAGCCTTGGCCAAACTCCTCAAACAGCTGCAACGCATCCAGAACGCCTCTGCACGCCTGATCCTCGACATCCCTCACCGCAGCCACATCACACCCCACCTGAAAGACCACCACCTCATCAGATCCACCAAAAGGGCCTCCTTCAAAGACCACCTAGACAACAACGCACACAACAGCAAAGAGCTCTTCAACATCGTGAAGGAACTCTCCAACCCCAGCTCCAACACCAACGACATCCCACCCTCACAAGACCTGTGCGACTCGCTGGCCACCTTCTTCTATCGCAAGATCGCAGACATCCACAACAGCTTCAACGTCACGACCGCTCCGACAACCACTGAGACCTCCGCCCCCACGATCACCATCTGCACCAACCGCCTTCTCTCCTGGACCAACATAAACAACGACGACACCATCAAGATCATGAACACCGTCCACTCCGGTTCTCCTGCTTCAACACCCTCTATATGCTCCGCAAGATCTACAAGTGGATCCCCACCGAAACAAGAACGGTCACCCAGGCCCTCGTCAACAGCAGGCTGGACTACCGAAACGCCCTCTACGCAGAAGCCTCGGCCAAACTCCTCAAACAGCTGCAACACATTCAGAACGCCTCTGCACGCCTGATCCTCGACATCCCTTGCCTTAGCCACATCACACCCCACCTGAAAGATCTGCACTGGCTCCCCGTCAACAAGAGGATAACCTTCAAACTCCTCACTCAAGCACAAAAAGGCACTCCACAACACCGGACCAGCGTACCTCAACAGACGACTCAGCTTCAACGCCCCCACCCGCCAGCTCCGCTCAGCCGACCTCGCCCTCGCCATTGTCCCCCGCATCCGAAGAGTGACCTCCGGCGGCACCCTCTCCATCACCTACAGCAGACCCAACACCTACTGACCTTCAGTCGACTCCTCAAGACCTGGCTCTTTGAGCAGTAGCAGCACTCCCCCCTCCCCCCCCCAGTGCCTTGAGACCCTCACGGGTGAGTAGTGAGCTTTATAAATGCTATGATTGATTGATTGGTTGATAGGTACAGGAAAATTAATACAGAGCCAAATCTACACATATAATTGATTCAGCAAAAGAGACAAAACTATAAACTCCAAGATTAATACACAGCCTAACATAGAGGCGGAATCCAAATCCTTTTTCATCAGGGAAGGAAGAATGAAATATCTTTCCCTACACTGCTCTCATAAATGAGGCTTCTATTTGGTTCCCCTAATTTAGTTCTGAAAGGTGTCAGCATGTGTAGACTTCCCTAGAAGTACTCACATCAAATGGGTCAAATAGCTTAAGGCTGTGGAGCTCGCTTTAAGATGCTCCTTCTCCTCCGAAAATCTAGAAGTCTGACGTTTCTGTCCCTGCGCATAATACAAAAAGGATAAATTCACCTCCCTCCTGGATGGGTCACATGACATATTATTTCACTTTCAAGGTTTCGGTGAATTTCCATTCCGTCTTTAATTTAATCTTCTTTGCTTCTTGTAACCTTGAAATGTAGATAGGCCAGGCACAGAAGATATCCTCCTCTCTCACTTCTCAGGCTGTTCAAAGACATTCCAGTTATCTGCCCAAATTAAAAATAATGATGGTAAATTCTTTATGCTTATGATGGGATGAGAGCATACTGTTCTAGCAAAAAACAAAGATACATTCAATTAATTCTTCAGTAGCTGAGGAAGTGAAATTCGTAAACAACCTGCAGCTTGTTGCCTAGACTGCAGGCAACTTTAACACACATGATTACATCAATATGAATATAATGTCTTTGGACACAGGTGCATATAGACATTTAATGTCTCCTATCACGTATGCATTCTGTTTAACGTTTACATTACCCTTCTTGGTTAACATAAAAACAAATGCATTGAAATGATAACACATTGTGACACTTAAATACAAATGCTGGTGCGTTTAAATCAGGAGTATAGTGCACTGCTACAATTAGAGTGCTGTATGTGCTCTATCAGCAATAAAGGGCCTTCTCGACCGTTTGTTAGATTGTAAATATCAGAGGAAGTCACCGGCCTGGGACGTCTTCAAGGTAGTGATAAATCGTGCAGTGAAGAAGATGTGTAAGTTGTAAAAACACAGACACAAAGTGTGAAGTGAGAATTACTTATGATTCGAGGTATAAACACCAACAAAGCGCACCAACACCTTTCGCTCTGTGATTATACTGTCACGGCGCGGGAGGAGGGCTATTTCCTGCCCTCTCCATGATTTGAGTGTGCAGTGTGGCATTGCGTAATGTCATTGCTATCTTTGGCCTAATAAAAAAACACTCCAGCTGTTGTAGGACCCTGGCTTCACTTCCGGGTGCAGGGCGGGCTGAGCTTCATGGTAGGCATGGAGGGAGTGGGGGATGGTCTCGGCTGTAGATCCGTCCTCTTACAGTGCCCCTGCTATTACTAGTGAGCAAGAGGCGCTGAGGTGGTGTTATTGGTATTGGTGGTGGTGGTATTGGTGGTGGTGGTATTGGTAATGGTGGTGGTGTTATTGGTGGTGGTGTTATTGGTATTGGTAGTGGTATTGGTATTGGTGGTGGTGGTACTGGTATTGGTGGTGGCGGTATTGGTATTGGTGGTGGTATTGGTATTGGTGGTGGTGGTATTGGTGGTAGTATTGGTGGTGGTGGTGTTGGTAGTGGTGGTGGTATTGTTGGTATTGGTGGTGGTGGTAGCAGTGGTATTGGTTGTGGTGGTGGTAGTGGTGGTATTGGTGGTGGTAGTGGTGGTGGTGGTAATGGCGGTGGTGTTATTGGTGGTATTGGTGGTGGTGGTGGTGGTATTGGTGGTGCTATCAGTGGTGGTATTGGTGGTGGTGGAGGCATTGGTGGTGATGGCTGTATTGGTGGGGATGGTGGTATTGGTAGTGGTGGTGGGATTGGTGGTGGTGGTATGTGTTGCTGGTGGTGTTATTGGTGGTGGTGGTGGTATTGGTAGTGGGCATTGGTGGTGGTGGTGGTGGTATTGCTGGTGGTGGTATTGGTGTGTATGGTATTAGTACTGGTAGTGGTGGTATTGGTGGTGGTGGTGGTATTGGTGGTGGTGGTAGTAGTGGTATTGGTTGTGGTGGTATTGGTGGTGGTAGTGGTGGTGGTGGTAGTGGTGGTGGTAATGGTGGTGGTGTTATTGGTGGTGGTGGTGGTATTGGTGGTGCTATTAGTGGTGGTATTGGTTGTGGTGGTGGAGGCATTGTTTGTTTTTTTTTATTGTTTTTTTTTGTCCTCATACATGCCTTAATGGACACACTTGATGGGATCCCTCCAAACCTAACCCTCCAATGAAGCCAATTCTGATTCCGCCCCTATGTCGTGCCAAAGAAAGAAAGGAGAGGAGTTCACCATCCAGATAAAACTCTTTCCTTATCTACCTCCTGTTCACAACACCTGGGAGACCATATGTTACTAGGGAGGACAGGACCAACAGTACCTCGGCATAATCATAGGACCAGCTACCTCTCCCTCCAGATCACTAAGGCGCCCAGATCTTACGTGTACTTTTTCATCGCAGGCCATGTCGGATTGGCTGATCAAGATAACATGCTTCAGGCAGTCCGCAAAGGAAAGAGGGATTTCAGATTTCCAGGCCCTACAAATTTCCCATCTGGCAAGAATTATTACATAAAACACAAATTCTGAAACTAGAGCGTTCATACGGTAATCCGACATAAGACCGAAAAAAAATCAACCTTGGGTTAAGTTCCACCCGCTGGAGCAGCACATCCTCTAAAAAGCCACATACCTCAGTCCAGAAGAGCTTAATTCTTGGGCCCTCGGAAAACATATGAAAATCATCTGCTGCTGGAAACTTACACCTGTGGCACCTATAAACCTTCCCGGTCACCTTAGACAATTTTTTAGGAGACCAATAAACTCTGTAGGCAGCGTAGAGATTATTCTTCTTGAGTGCAGCTGGCTTCAGCACTGCCTGCAACATAGGAAAAGAATCACACCAAAGTTTCCACATTCCCTCGTCGCCTTCTCCGAGAACACTGCCCCAAAGGTTTCCCATTTCCCGTGCCGCCCCTTCCCCTGCGTCTAGTAAGGCCCTGTACCAAAATGAGACTTCTCGTTTCCAGTTATCCGTTCTGGAGACTGAATCACATTTTGAACTGGCATCTTCATTACTCCAAGACTGTGTTGCCCACCAGGCAGATAACTGATAAAACTTGAATCTAGTCAATGTCCCGAGTGTCAAACTGGAAATTGACTCCCAACTAATCAGCCTGCAGATCACCCCAGAATCTAATACCGGCCAACTGGAGTGGTTGAGAAAGTTGGTCCTGAAGGCATTCAGGGGTGCCGGGGGAATCCCAAATTGGGGCCTGGGGTGCATAATAAGGAATTTTTAACACCCTTCTGGTGTAAATCCAGTTGTTTAATGCTGCTCTAAATATCTTAAGACGGACCTTCTTGTAGAACTTGGGATCCCCAAATTTATACAGAAAAAAGTCCTGTCCTTGCGGGACATCATGTAACATAGCCCGAAATATTAAACCTAAAGAGGAGGAATCAGTCTTATTGGCCAAAATTCTAAAATTCTTAAAATGGAATGCTTGGCAGTAGGTAAGTAAGTCGGGCAAGGCGAGGCCCCCCATATTTGGACCTCTCCTGAGCTTTTTCCAGGTGATTCTTGGGGTCTTAGTAGCCCATATAAAGGACCCAATTTTCCCTTGGAGTTTAGCAATATCCTTTGTGCTGAAAGATAATGGAATCAAACTGTACAAAAAAGTTAATTTGGGCAAGATTATCATTTTGAGGCGGTTGACCCTCCCATAGATGTTCTGAAGAAGGGTTGCCCAGCGCGATAATAGTCAACCAACCTCACTAGACACAATCTTTCAGCTGATCTTTGGTATGTTCTGCCAGGTTCTGTGCTAAGTGAATCCCCAGGTATCGCATTTGACACCTTGCCCCCTGTGTTGTATTGGCACAGTTCCATTCCATTATCTGTTTTCACTTTGTTGATTTTATAGCCAGAAACTTCACCAAATCTCTCGGCAACCTCCAGCAACCTGGATACTGCTTCTACGGGATTTGAGGTATACATGAGGAGGTCGTCAGCATGGAGAGCAAACTTTAGCTCCAAATCTGAAATTTTAAAAGGCTTAATAAGGAGATCCACCCTAAGGAGACATACCAGAGGTTCAATATATAAATTAAATAATAGTGGTGACAGGGGGCACCCATGCCTAGTGGCTCTCGAGATGCTAAACCATTCTGTCAGGGCCCCATTGACTAAAACTTTGCTCGAGGCTTCAAATAGAAGGATTTAACTGCCTGCACAAAATTTATAGGGAAACAGAAGCTCTGCAAAGTCCCCCAAAGATAACACCAATTAACCTGATCTATTGCAACAATCGGGAGTGGTGACTTATTATCCATTGCAACATCTATTGCCCCTATGGCTTGAAAGGTGAGCTCATTTAGCTGTCTTCCAGGTATGAACCCCCTCTGGTCTGGGTGCACAATGGACTTAATACTTTTGGCCACCCTTGCTGCCAGTATCCCTGTAAAAACCTTATGGTCCGCATTTAGCAGTGATATTGGTCTATATGACAACATTTTCTGCGGATCCTTATTCTGTTTTAAAATTAAGGACACTATTTCTTCAGACTATGACGTAGGGGCACATTCTCCCTTCAAATATATTTTATTGAACAGATTTCTTACAACCGGCACCACCTTGTCCAATATCACTAAATACACCTCTATTGGGAGCCCATCCGGGCAGGCTGCTTGCCTCCGGGCATTTTTTTTAGTGCACTATAATCTCGCCCTCAGTAATGCTCGTGAGCAGAAACAGCCTGTCAGTTTCAGACAGCTGTGGAAGATCGATTGAGGTTAACCATTCCCTAGCTCCCTCTGGTCCGATCTTGATATCTTCTTTGTACAAACTCTGCATGAATGATCTTGCCTCCTCTCGAATTGTATCATCATCATGCAATAGGACCCCAGACCCTCTTTGGCTCAAGCTCTTTATCTGGTTCCTAACTCTGTCTACCCTAGTCTTCCATGCCAGAAGAGAACCACATTTTTCACCGTAGGCAAAATGTTGTAGCCTGCTGACGTCCCATCTATCTTTCAGGTATGTATGGGTGGATTTTGCGAATTGGCAATCCGCTAAATTGCGTATTTACGGATTCGCAATCCGCAAAATCCACGAACTCTCGCGAATTTTGCGGATTCCTTTTTTTTTGTGTTCGCAAGTGTTTCTGCCATTTCGCAAGGGTTTCTTACCAGTTCGCAAACGCGAACTTACTTGTCAGGTAGCAACGGTCGCGACCATGTTGTTTCTACGTCTGGTTCATCACAGCACCCTCTGTTTCACCACTGCCACCCTCTGTTTCACCACTGCCACCCTCTGGCTCACCCATGCCACCCTCTGGCTCACTCATGCCACCCTCTAGTTCATCACTGTAGATTATGGGGGGAAAAGCACACCAGCCCTGCCTCAACTGACATGAATGAATTAGGGGCTGATTAATGTGTCACTGAATTTGAACTTCCAGGCTGGCACCTGCTTCCTTATCTGTAATTGCTTTCTGTTGCAGTGTAATTTTTTTAACAGGACCTTTGTTGTATACTTGTAGCTAAAATACTTTTTGCAAATTGGGAAGGCCAGATCTATACTTCGCCCCGAGAACAATCAAGAGGGGTGATGTATTATGGATTAAGAACAATTTCTTGGGACGTAGGGAGATGGAACGGGAGGAAGTAGAGCTCCAAAAACCGGGAGTTAGAGCTAATTACACACTTCAGACAACCCCGGAATTGGAACCCTACTTGATTATTGTGACCCGGCCCTTCCATCGTAATCTCCTTGTGAGATTTAGACTTAATATCATTCAATATTCCTTGGGGAATTACCCAGTATGGGGAAAGTCAGATCCATCTATTCCCTGTAGCTGTGATAACTTCTCTGAACAGACCCTGATGCACTTTATTATGTTTTGTGGCCATTATGAGGAATGTAGGAAACAGTTTTTATTACCTATTTTGAGAGAAGCAGGTTTTACGCAAGTTCGTCCCGCTCTCCGTTACCTACAGCTCCTGAGTAGCATCAGAGTAATATTTGGGGTCGGAAGTTTTTTGGTTGCTGCTATGCGTATTAAGTCTAAAAAACTGAAGCTAAATGTTCCTTTATATGTGATAATAATTACTAACCAGTAGTTCTACCGATGAATTGCTCTATCCCATGTAAATATATGAAATTGTTCTCTTAAATGCTTTTTAAACCAAATTGTTTTTATATGAATTGTTTTTAACATATGAATTGCCACTTTTATATATGTGATGGAATTGCTTTTATGATTTTAATTAATCGAATTAAGCTTGCATTGACTTGACTTGACTTGACTTGTAGCTATTCTCTGAGCCTGCTGTGAGGGTCAGAGCAGGGTCATAGAATAGTTGCAAGTAGGCAACTGAACTCTGAAGGGGCCCCTCAGGAAGCACTACAGGGAATGGTTACTAATGATAAGATTGAACTTTTGCACCTGCTGAGTGCTTTCAGTTTTGCAAAAATCCAAATATCCAGCAGCATCCACAAAAAGTATTCTTTCCAGGTCAAGATCCAAATCAAAGTGACCAGCACATGAAGAAAGCACTGGGAGGAGCCTGCTGGACAGGAACAGGAAGTTGGAGACTGTGGGGCACTTCCTTCCTCCTACCCCCACCCCAAAATGGACTCCTTGCAAAAAAAAAGTGCAGGCAAATGTCAACCTGAGGAGTTATTCTGATAAAAATTTTCAAGGTTTATGCTGCCTGCTGGTGGATTTCTTGTGCGCAATTGCAAATTTTGCAATCTCGCAATTGCGAGATTGTCGCTGCCCGCCGCATCTACGTGTTCGCAAGTGTTTACTCCCGCGATGCGTGATCACGGGCCTTTATGACGTACTCGCGTTGCCAAACTCTCGCTGTGCAAGGTGGCAAGCCGCGATGACGTCGACAAACTCCCGCGGAATCCCGCAGCAAGATCCAAAATGGCGCAGCACACGCAAACATGGAGAAAAACAACTCTGCAAACGCTGAATGATGGTAAGTGAACGCTGCGCGCCGCAAAATTGTATAGTATTCTAGTTGGCAAGTGCGACCAAGCACAAAATCTGCCTCGCGTGGATTTGCGAATTTTCGGCAAATTCGCGAGAGTTCGTGGATTGCGAATTTGCCGAAAATCCGCAAAATCCGCGAGCGGAAACGATTTTACGCCCATGCTTACTTTCAGGGTCCTATCTACATTGGTCTGAAAGTCCGCCTGAAGAGCGACTAGCTCTCTTTCCAGCTGTGGAACGAGATTCTGAGAAGCCAGAGAGGCCTGCTGTAATTCAGCCTCTTTTTCTTTAATCTTATAAAGCCTATCAGCTTCATCCTTTTTCATGGCTTTTTTTTTATTAATCATTATGGAGCTTAGAACCCCTCTCAAGTAAGCTTTAAATGCCTCCCACACTGTCTGGTCCTTAGTGGACCCTGTATTAAACATAAAAAATTCATCTGTTCTTGCCTCTAGCTCAGACCTTACCCCCTCATTCAGTAGCAGGGTCCTGTCAAGAGTCCACTTCCTCTGGCACTCTTTCTGTTTAAAATTAAGTATCATCTCGACAGCGGAGTGATCTGATAAGATCGCAGGGATATAGGCAATCAGCTCAAGCTCCGCAAACATAATCTGGTCAACCAAGAAATAGTCAGTTCTGGAGTGATGTAAATGTAAATGTATTGCGACTTATATAGCGCACGTATCACCCGAAGGCATCAAGGCGCTTGCCTTGGGAACCCGTCCTGGTTTTTCCCCGTGAGATAACCCCTACTGGGTATCCTCAGGGTGAAAGCCAAGCATCCCGCAGCGGGTGGGCCGCCGTAGTGGAGATTAAGCAACTATTGCCCAGAGTTGCAGCGTGGGACCCCATGATTAGAATAGGCACCGAGGCGAGAATTATCGAGTCCGTGGACATTTTGGGCTCAGGACCCTGCCGCGTTGGGAATTAAACCCTGGTCCCGGGCCAGACCTCTGCATCAGGGTCTGCCGCTCTAATCAGTGAGCCACACTCCTCCATGTTTATATTTTTTGTTATAAAAAGAGAAATCCCTTAAATTTCCATTCTTGACTCTCCAAATATCCAGTAGATTAAACTCCCTAATGAGATTCTTGAGCACAGAAAAGGATCTTGGTGGAATAGTATATTTTGCTTTAGAGGTCCGGTCTAACTGTGTGTCCAAAACTAAATTGAAATTCCCCCAATTATGACAGGTGCAGATTTTTTAAGCAAACTGGCCTCTAAATTTAAAAGGGCCCCCGGATTATCTTCGTTCGGCCCATAATATACTGAACAGACTAAAGGAGATCCATCTATTTTCAAGGTAGCCACTAGCTATCTCCCTGACTGATCAGTATCAACATTTTCTACCTTGATCACCGCACTGCCCCTGATAATCAAAGCTACTCTCCTCGTACAGCCCCGTTGTCTAGAGCATAACACATCCTGAACCCAACTAACCGCACTGAACCCCTGCTTGCATTCATGGGCCTCAAGATGGGTTTCCTCCAATAAACAAATATGGGCCTCGCTATTCTTTAAAAACTCGCAAACTCGGGACAACGTCCTACTACTTCTCAAACCATTCACATTCCAGGTAAGGATCTTAATTTTATTTGACCTACTCATACTTAATTTCTGGCCCTCTGACCCGGCCGAAAGCCCCCAGTCCAAGGAATTCACTAGCCTTATGGAAAATTTGAATTTTGTACAGCTTATCCACAGTCCCACCCACCAACATGGCCACACGTTAGACCAAATTTGGACACTAAACATTCCATCCACTCTGCCCACCATTTTACCCTGCCCTTGGTCAGATCATTTCACCATCACCTTCTCCCTTGGTCTATCACTCCCGATCAAGCCCCCCCTTCCTAAAAATACATGGGTTCGGAAATGGGGCAAGGTCAGTATGCCCTCCCTTTGCTCGGCCCTGGCCACGACTTGCCCGGTCCTTACTGGCCTGACAGCTGGCCTTCAACTTGCCGCGATTAACAACTGGCTTACGAGGGCTGGAGATGAACTCGCCCCCTTCAGGCGCCTTTCAGTAAAAAGGGCCCACGCAGCCAACCGCTGGTTCACCCCCGATCTGAAAGAGAAAAAACTTGCTGCTAGAAGGGCTGAAAGAGTCTGGCGTAGAACTTACGATCCTGCCTTAAAAACCATCTACTTGGCCACTCTGCATACCTATAAAAAGACCATTCTGGAAGCTAAGGCTGAATATTACACCCACCGGATACTGGTTGCGGAGTCTCAATCGAAAGAAATCTTCTCCACTGTCCACGAGCTTGCCTCCTCCACCAGAGTCACGTCCACCACTCCCCCGTCCCAACTCCTCTGTGACTCGCTCAATGAGTTTTTTATAGATAAAGTTAAAAAGATTAAACACAACATTCCCCTTCCCTCCCCCACTTTCATGGATCCTTCTCCCCCCCCCCCCTCTGCCAAACTGTCCAGCTTCCCACTCCTTACCACTGACACCCTTGTTCCCCTGCTTCAACGGGTCAAATCAGGCTCGCCTCAGGATTTTGCCCCCGCTAACATACTCAGGGAAATCTATTCAGTCTGCCCTTCCCCTCCCTTGACCCTCCTTAATGATTCCCTCATCCATGGTCACGTTCCTATTTCACATAAATCGGCGGTTGTCATCCCCATTTTGAAAAAGCTGGACGCCGATCCCCTTTCTGCTTCCAATTACCGCCCTATTTCACTTCTCCCCTACCTTGCTAAGGTACTCGAAACTCATATCACCTCCACGCTGAGTACTCACATTGAGACAAATCACTGCCTTTCCCCCTGTCAAGCTGGCTTCCGCCCCCTGCACTCTACCGAAAAGGTGGTCATTTCAGTCATGGACAAGCTGCGTGACGGGATCGACATCAACCGTCCGCAAGCTCTGATTCTCCTTGACCTATCCGCCGCTTTTGACACGGTGAATCACACCATTCTTCTTAACCGTGTCAGGGCGGCGGGGGTTGAGGGCCTAGCCTTCCGTTGGCTGCAGTCCTTCCTGGCTGAGAGAACACAGAGTGTCCATTTGGCTGATTTTGCAGCAGCCACCCGCAAGGTAGAGTGCGGGGTCCCCCAAGGCTCATCACTTTCCCCTCTTTTGTTTAACCTTTACATTTTCCCTCTCATTTTTATGTTACAGCAACTGGAGGTCACCGTATTTAATTATGCGGATGATCTCCAGTTAATCTTCAATCTATCCCATTCATCTGCATCCGCTTTGAATGTTCAAACCACCATGACCCTTATCCAAGATTGGATGAACTGCAGCCACCTCAAACTCAATCCGGACAAGACTGAACTGGTCTTGACCGGAGGTGGCTGCAGTCCCTGGTCTCCCTCCTTTTGGCCCCCTTCCCTTGGTGTCCCTCCACTCCCGGTTCCTAAAGTGAAGACCCTGGGTATCTTTCTTAACTCCCAGCTCTCGGTTCTCCCTCAAGTTAACTCTGTGGTCTCCTCATCCTTCTTCTCCCTTAGAGTGATTAGGAAGGTCTCCCGCTTCTTTTCCCCCCCTGCCTTAAAAATCATCATGATGGCCATGGTGTTATCTCGGATAGACTATGGCAACATAGTCTATAACGGAGCCCCTGCATATATGATCCACCGTCTGCAACTGGTGCAGAACCAGGCGGCCCGTCTGATCCATGGCCTTCCCAGATATCATCGGGTCACCCCACTACTCAAGACCCTGCATTGGCTCCCGATAAGAGAGCGCGCCCTGTTTAAGCTCGGCTGTCTTACTTATCAAGCCAGAGCGGGCACTGCTCCTAAATTCATCTGCTCTCTTATCAAACCTTACTGCCCAGGCAGAGAACTCCGCTCGGCTCACTTGGCCCTTCTTACCATCCCTCGCTTTAAAAAGCAGAGGTCGGGCGGAGTGAGATTCGCTGTCCTGGCCCCAACGTTTTGGAACTCCCTCCCAATCGCTCTACGCACCTCCCTTTCGTATTCCCTGTTCCGTAAAAATCTTAAAACTTTCCTGTTCACTCAAGCCTTCCCCTAAATCCGTTGCCGCTGCCATCCACTGATCTTTCACTAGCGCCATGAAACCGTTGGGTAAGCGTGCGCTGTAGAAATGTTTTTAAATTCAAATAAATTCAAATTCATACTCATAATCAGGCAACCAGAGGACTTCCCAACTAGAGTGTACATATACTACTTTAATTAGCATAAGGACACATTTTTCTATTTTTTCCCATTTGTTCCAACACCCTGTGCACCCCCCGCCCCCCTCACCCTCCCATAAGAAACCCACTTTTTGTCCCTTGGCGACACATGACTGCCAATTCAAGATCCCCCCCGGAACAGCAGGGACATCTCACCCACAGACAGAAAACATAAACTAATAAGCTGGTGAACAGTAAGAGCTGACACCTCGCTTTATGTTTCCTATTTTTTTCCCCCTCTATTTTATTTTTATTATTATTTTTTCCCCTATCTCCTGCTTTTCCTTAATTCTCTTTTTCTTTTCCTAGTTTACTATTTTTCCAACAAACAATGCATTCTATGGGGACATGTCTGCCCCCCTAAGTCACTTTAAGTTACTCCTTTACTTGGGTCAGGAAAGAATCCACGTCTTCTGGGGAGCTGAAATTATACATCTTATTTTTCCACATTACTTTCAGTAATGCAGGAAATTTCATTTGGACGTGTGCCCCCAGACTCCTTAACTCCGGCATTCTGGAGCCAATCTCCCATTGCCTTTGGGCTGTTCTTTTTCCGAGATCAGAGCGGATTTGATAATGCCCTGAATCAAAATGAAGCACCGTCTCCATCAAGGCTCTCCCCAGAATCAGCTCCTTGATAGCATACGTTTGAGAATTCACTAAAATTTTCCTTGGAGCTTTTCTATCAGGATGCACCTTAAAAGGATCGCTATGCACTCTCTGTATCTCTGACTCAAGGTCAACATCTTCTCTATCTTTCAACACTCCCTCCTGGAGGAGTTTACAGACAAATGCCATAATATCCCCCTTCTCCGCTCAATCCGGAATTTTAAGGATTCATAGGTTATTCCTCCTAGCTTGCATCTCGAGCCTCTCCATATCTGCCTGTAAAGATCTATTTTGTGCTTTTAACCTCTTGCATGCTCATGAGAAGGTGAGCTCGTCATGAGGCACACTGGAGCTGTGCTCATGACAAGGTTAACTTGTCATGTATTATGGGATTATCAATCAATCAGCACAGGAGGGGAAAAGCCTTAGCAGCCAAGTGGTTAAGGACTCTAAGTCTTCGTGTTGCCCTGCACCGTGTCTGAGTGAGACTTCAGCTTCAAGTGTCCCAGTGTGTGTATAGATCTTATCCAACTTTGTCTCCAGAGCTTCACATTTATCGTGGATCCCCTTATGGTTTGCCTCCGATATCGTTATCTCAAACTTGGAGAGCAGATCACCCCTTAAAGATTGAAGCATGGAATGGAGCATGGGCTCAAGCTGTAACTGGTTTTCCCCAGCCTTTTATGCCCCTGAAATCTCTGTTAGCTTGCATATATTTACTTCCTTGCATCCTGCTGGGGGACCCCCACTAGCCACAGAAGGCAGGGACAAAGATGGAGCTAGCAGAGATGGAGAAGCAGATGGAGTGGTAATAGTGGCAGTGGCATAGGCATTGGCAGTACTGATGACCGGAACAGTAACTATACCATCAGGCTGAACTAATATTAATGGGTTGACCCCAAAGGGAGATTTAGATGGGTTTGCCGCGGCAACAGCGCTGACGTCTTTCTCAAATTCCACAAGCTTTGTAAGCGGAGAGAAGCGGTTCTCGAGCAGAATTGTAGGGCTCTGTCGGGGCGCGGGGATTGACTCCTTAACGGAGACTGCCTGCTCCATAATCTTAAAATAAGATTTGTGTGAAGGGGTGGTTTTAAACGGAGAACGGATTGCTTTGGTTGGGCTAGATTTTTTTTAAATCCCCGGATATGCCGTTAAATGCGTGGACCGCCTGCTGAAGTGCACAACGACCTCTCCCCTCTGAGGTTGATAGTCAATCCGCGCAGTGCCAGCCCAGATCCAGAGCCACAGCCCAGCGCGGCAGCCTCTAAAGCCTCCGTATCCGCTGCAAGGTGCTGGCCCCGCCTCCAGCTCCATACGCGACGGTTGTATTGGTGGTGGTATTGGTGGTGTATGGTGGTGGTGGTGGTATTAGTGGTAGTGTTGGTGGTGGTTGTGGTATTGGTGATGGCGTAATTGGTATTGGTGCTGGTATTGGTGATGGTGGTATTGTCGGTAGTATTGGTATTGGTGGTATTGGCGGTAGTATTGGTATTGGCGGTTGTGGTGGTGGTATTGGTGGTGGTATTGGTATTGGTGGTGGTATTGGTGGTGGTGGTATTGGCAGTGGTGGTATTGGTGGAGGTGGTGGTATTGATGGTGGTGGTATTGGTGGTGGCATTAGTTGGTGGTGGTATTGATGGTGGTAGTGGTGATATTGGTATTAAAACAGGCTTTTGAAAACAACCGGTCAAGTGGCATGTAACACAGATGTGCTGTTGTCAGCTTCAGCCCATTAGCACAGGATTATGTGCTACCAGGAATTCACATGACTTAATTCGCTAATCATTTCAAAATCCATTTTACTTGGGCGCTTGAAACAGAAACCAGATAATGCTGGGCTAAAGTGATTGAAAGCAGACGCCCGTGTTTCGCGGGCAGCCGTGCGGCTTAAAAAAACACAAGCGGTTTCAGCTGAAGCAGCCCATGTCCGGCCTGCCGAAAGAGAAACTCAATAAAGTAAATAGTGCTTACAGATTAATTAAAAGGTCCCATGTTCCAAATGAAGTAAAAGAGCCAGTTGCCATGGGAGGGTACAAATGAAGACAAGGCCGTACTAAGGAGGGACTAACAAGCCTATTAACACCTTCGCTGCGCTGAACGTTTCGCGCTGGTGCGGAACGTTCTATTGTGTGGGCGGGGCCTGAACGTTCAACGGACGTGAGCAGCACTACCGAGGTAGTACACGCGACGTCCGCTGAACGTGCGCTGCACTTAAGGGGTTAATGAATCCGAAGGCAGCATTTACGAAAGACAATGACACAATACGGGAGGAGAGTGTGGGCGGCTTCTCTCCCATACCCTACTACAGCAGTCTTGCAGAGCGAGTATCGCATGCGCGCTGCCACTAGGCTCGACCTAAAAAATTATAGCTTCATTTAAAAGCATTCACAGAAATGGTTGTCTGCTGACCCCAGCAGGCCACCATGTCTGGGATGGCAGTGAATCCTGGTGGGTCACAAATTGGGACCCACGCCATTAATATTCATTTGGCAGGTCTATTTGTGAAGCACTACAAATCTCTATTTATGTAATAGGATCAAAATAGCCCATTTGTACATTAGTAATAGTGATTACCAAATAGCGATTAGCTAAAAATCACTATTTTGTAATTGCTATTACCATTGTTCGTATATCGAGTTGTTAATTATTTATATGAAAATGATTTGCGCTGCTATTAGTTGGAGAAACAGAGAAGGCCCCTTGTATCATTCCACTAGTTAGTCTTGAACCATTAAAAGTGTTTTTAGTCAATCAATCAGGGGTTTGTAAAGCGCAGCTACTCACCCACGGGGGTCTCAAGGCGCTGGGGGGGGGGCTCTGTTGTGTGCTGGGGTCTTCTGAAGAGCCAGGTCTTGAGGTCCTTCCTGAACTGGAGTATTGTAAGGACTTGCCGGTAACTTGTAACATTATTTATACTGCAGAATTAATTTGGGTATTAATTTCTGTGCTATGGAGTAACTGATAGCTTTTCTTTGCAGTTGTATATAGAGTGATCTTAGCCTATGAGAATTAGAGCAACATTAGAAGTATTAACACTTTGTATAAATGATTCTCTGCTGCTAAATGCAATAAGAACTTGTGTTTTGGGGATGTGAGACAGGCCCTTGTTCTTCTTGAAGCCAGAATCCATGACAGTTTTCTTATTGAATCAGTACTTAGAGGTTTCTTGTGACCCTCACTTGCCTTTACACTGAGCAGTCCTTATGACTATTTGTTCTTTGGCTCATTATTTGTCTTGTGAGTATTGTAATGATTTTAAATTGTAAATAAACCTTCATCATTTGTATTTGAACCTTTTCCGTGTGGATTTTCTTTGCGTGTCATAGCTTTACATCTAGGGCTCTTGTCCTCTGGGACTCTCACATACCCCTGATCCATTAAACACGCCCTAGTAATGGTAAAAGGCACAAACAGCACCAGGTTATATTACACAAGGTCAGATCTAATTTTTAGGTTGGGCCTACTAGCGAGCACATGTTCTGGCTGTTGCGAGACATATTGTGGCTTACCATGAACATAGAGGGGATTAGAGCCCACCCATTACTTACCATTGTTTGACTTTCCTTGTTACTCTCATGTTCCTGCTTCTTCTTACTTGTGTCCCAGCTTCTCAACCTTATGTTTTTCCCTGCCATGGATAGGGCTATCACGTTTCCCAGAGACACATACCAGTCATCTGTTCACCTTTTAAAATTCTGCAAAGCCCCGACATAATTTTTAAATAGAAAGTTATAAGAAATTAGTGATATTCATTTTTTTAACATGATCTTTCAGTCCATGGGTACCTTGATTATCAGTCAGGGGTCACTAAAGCAGCTGTAGAACACATTGTAAAGAGTTTTTATCTTAAATTTACTTGTTAAAGTATGTACTGATAAGGGGAAAATACACGCTTTAGGAGCTTTAAATACTTTTTATACTGGTAGGGACATTAAAAGGATAGTCATACCATGATAAAAAGTCAGGTGGCAATCCTACCCAAGGAGCTCAATGTTAGGGGACTACATTTGTCTTTTTGTGTAAGCACTCACAGAAATTGCATGTCTTTTTGAGCCATCTCCTTCGTGTACTTCTCTCCCCTCCTTATTGGGCTCACCCATCTGGTTCTTTTTCTTTATTTTTATTTTTTTAAATCTTTATTTTTCAGTTTTAAACATACATATCAAAAAGCAATGCTCACAGCGGTACATTGATAAGGCGCCTTCATATATAATTGTAACGCAATATATGTTACATGTTAGAACCCATGGCAACAGTAAACAATTGAACAGGCATGCAGGCCGAGTCATATTACCAACAATCCTGCAGGTATATCTCATCATCCTTCACAGTCCCGCCCCGCCCCGAACCATAGTGACATACATGCATAGCACAGAAGAAAAAACAAGTCATATAAACTCAAATTGTTACGTCTCTCCTAGCCAACCCCTTCGGGAACAATGCAGTTTGCAACCTGCGCGTCAGCTTCACTGCGCCTTTTATTAATATATGCTCTGTACGAGTCCCATATGTCTACAGGTCGTGAGGAAATGGGCACGATGGTTTCATATTCCTCGCAGTTTACATTACAGTACGCCAAACTGCGAAGCCAGGACTGTAAGGTAGGGGCTTTCCTACTGCCCAAAAGCAATGCCACCTCCTGCTTGGGCAACAGAAAACCAAGTGCTGAGAACCTTCTGACCTTCTTGGGGAAATTAACCATATAGCCCAACAGTGCAATTTCCGGTGTAGGAACCAGTGTCATAGAAAGCATGTCTCCCAGTGTGGCGTGTATCTGTACCCAGTAGTGTTGTAACTTTGGGCAGGTCCAGGAGAGTTGAGCAAAGTCTGCATGGGAAGCAGAGCATTTCTGGCACTGGTGAGGCCTAGAAGGGTCTATCTTGTGGGACCAAGTCGGGGTGTGATACATCCTGCGGAGAAATTTGAAATGTAGCAGCTTATGCCTACTGTTCAGGGACATCTCCTTCGTGACCCTGAAGCAATGCTCCCATTGATCATCAGTAATAGGGTGGCTCAAATCTTGTTCCCATGCTGTGCAAATTCTAACGTCAGGGAAGGGGCGATCCATGATACACCGTTTATACAGTTTAGAAATCAAATGTGCGCCAGTTGGACTTTCGATTATTAATGACAGCGGAGAGGCCGGTTCAGGAGCAACCGGAAATGTGGGGAAGGCAGCCCGCAACATGGAATGCATATGTCGCAACACAAAGACATCCATAAAGGAGCAATCTTGGAACCGCGCCTCCTCCGATACTGAGAAAATATGGTTGTCAGGGAAAAGGTCAGCTATCGTATGAATTTGAAATTTCGCCATTATGCGCTGCCCTAATGTTTCACCTGTAATGGGGAGCAATGGGGGATTTGGAAGTGGCAATGCTGGGGAATATAATAGGTCAAACCCCAATAGTCTACGTAGCTTCTCCCATGCCCTGCTGGTGGTGGATACCGTCTGAATATCCCGCGGGTCCCTGGGGATCCCTTTAGGTAAAACTGTGGACAATTTCTGCGGCAGTACCAAATCCGCCTCTGGCTTCAAATAGTGAATTCATGCGTAGGGTGGTACCAAGCATAGGAATAGCAACATTGCTCCGTCAAATAGTATAAATACATATCCGGGACTCCAAATCCGCCCGCTCATACGGCAGTGTCAGAGTCTGCCAGTTCACCCGTGGTCTCTTGTCACCCCATACCAATCCCAAAAGAAGTTGGCGCAGCTGTAAAAAGAATGACTGGGTAAGAGGAATAGGGATGTTGTTAAAAAGATATAAAAATCTCGGGAGGACTACCATTTTGACAATGGCCACCCTACCCACCATTGACAAAGGCAGCCACAACCACCTCTCCACTTGTGATTCCAACGAGCTAATCGCACAGCCATAGTTTAATCTAATGATAGTAGGTGCATCTAAATGTACATAAACCCTGAGATATTTAACCGCGTCATGGCACCATTCCAATGGAAATTCACATTCCCATGCCACCGTACTGTTTGTTAACGGAAAAATCACTGGCTTGTGCCAGTTAGCACTAAGACCGGAGAACCTGCCAAATCGAATAATTTCCCTATTAAGGGGTTTGAGGTTAAGTTGGGGCTGCCGCACGTTCAAAACAGTATCATCGGCATACAGTGACACCAAAAAAGGGCCGATACAAAACTGCAAGCCACGGTGCAATTGTTTCTCTTGAAAGTGCCGCACCAGAACGTCCATTGCTAAAATGCAAAGCAATGGGGACAAGGGACAGCCCTGACGGGTACCGCGGGACAGGGGAAAAGACGGGGAGATTGTACCATTCAGGTGCAGTCTAGCTGTGGGTTCCGTGTATAGCAGGGCAGCCGTAGAGACAAAACACTCAGGCATTCCCATACGGCGCATCACAGAAAGAAAAAAGGGCCACTCAAGGCAGTCAAAAGCCTTCTCGGCGTCAAGGAGCACCGCAGCAGCCGGTGTATTGGGGTCTATCCTATGTAGTACTGTAAACAAGGTCCGCAAATTGAGCGAGGTGGACCTCTGGGGGACGAAGCCAGACTGCGCCAGTGAAATAATGTATTCCATCAATAAAGACAGCCGGATAGTGATTACTTTGGCTAATATTTTATAATCAAGATTTAGCAGGGACAATGGCCGGTAGGAGCCACAGAGTGAAGGGTCCTTGCCAGGCTTGGGGAGAAGGATAATGACAGCCTTTCTAAAAGTTGGCGGAGGGATTCCAACTTCAAGTGCCTCCGCAAACACCTCTATCAACCGCGGAACCAGTATATCTTTATATGCTTAGTAAAAATCTGCGGATTACTCATCAAGGACGGGCGCTGAGGAATCTCTAAGCACATCATTCGCCTCCACCACACTTTCCTGGGATATGGGAATGGCAAGGAAGTCCTGCATATGCCTTTCAAAATAAACCAGAACAATTTCCGCTAGGTACTCTCCTTGTTCACGGAGGTCCCCGGTGATTCTAGAGGTGTACAAAGTTTGAAAGTGTGACAGGAAAGTGTCGCATATTTCCGGAGTAGAGTGTAACACCTGGTTATCCGGGCCCCTGATTTCAGTGATATAGGCTTTGCTGTGCGGAGTGTGGAGCGTGTGTGCCAAAATCTTACCGGGCCGTTCGCCCTCTCCATACCTTCTGGCAACATGCTGTTTGCGGAGGTATAAAAGTTCTCGTTCTGCGGCCTCCCGAAACTCCATCATCAAAGCTAACCATCAAGCCTCACCTGCCTCTGACACATGTTCTAGCAGTACCAAATCTAGGGCTGCAATTTTCTTCTCAATGCGGCTTAAACTGGATCGTAGATCTCTCAGGACCCCTGCATTCTTAGCTATACAAACCCCCCTGATATAGGCCTTTAAACCCTCCCAAAGTACCGCCCAGGTATCCACCAACCCTGTGTTAATCTCAAAATAGTCCTCAATGGCCTCCCTCACCTCCTCAAGAAACACCTGGTCTTGAAGTGCCTTCCCAGGAAAACGCCATTGTCTCATATCCCCCAGGCCTCGGAATGTTCAGTCGAAGTATGACAGGAGAATGGTCCGAGAAAGTCTGTGGCATTGTATCTAACCCACTGAACCAACTAGCGACTCCCGGTGAGACCAACCAGTAGTCTTTTCTAGTCCAGGTGTTGTGGAACCCAGAATAATGCATGTAAGAAGTGAGGGACGGGTGATGTATGTGTTCAATATCGACCGGTGAGAATTGCCTACAGGTGTCTTGCAGGGCGAGGCGTGAGCGGTGCTTAAAGTCAGGAGAGGAGGAAGTACTATCCCTAACAACAAATTAAAATCCCCTCCCATTATTAGTAGGCAGGGATCCAGAGCCAGGAGGTGCACCTGCAACACATGGTAAAATTCAGGCGAGTCAACATTAGGACCAAATATGCCCACCAAAGCAACATTGTGTCCCAGCAGAGAGCCAGTAACTATCAAAAAGTGGCCCTCCCCATCAGCTATAAACCTGTATAGAGGGAAAGGAACTCTTTTATGGATAAATATGGCCACCCCTCCCACATAACTGCTGTAGTTAGAAAAATATCTATGGCACCCCCAGCTCGCCGCCATAGGCGGCGCATCGGACTTGGACAGTAGCGTCTCCGGCATGCAAACTATGTCGATGTTAGAGTCTAGCAATGTAATTGAGAACTTGCCATCTTTTTCGAGTGTTATTCAACCCTCTGACATTCCAGGACATCAGAGATAGCCCGGAAGGACCGGGCTGCCAGCCTAATTGTGCCATCCAATGAATATTACAACAAGAATGTGGCCTTTCAATCTAACCCAGCGCCATGTACCATTGACCTGTGTAGGAACAGCAAATGTCCCCCCCACCACCCACCACCCAGCCTCACCCTGTCCCTGGCGAGGCAAAACCCATCCCCACAAACCAAAGGACGGTGTAATTCGAACAAGCATTGTAATACAGTCGTCGCACATAAACACCGTAAACTTGGCATACTCAGGAGACAAACCTCAGTGTTCACCATGAGGCGCAGCAACGCCACGCCGGCCGGGCAATACTTATACTATGTTGACAAATGGAAAGAATTTCAACAATGGAAAATTACATTACAGAGCCTCAAACCACAAGAATAAATCAGCCAGCCCCAGGATTAGAGAAGAGCTCCATACTGGCTTCCGAACCACTATGAGGGAGAGAGGTCACTCGTGCAGCTGCCGTCGCTCCATTGTTGTTCTTCTTATACTGGTAGCAAAACTCCTGTGCCTCTGTCGGGTTTTCTAAGATGCGGGATCTGCCGTCGACATCCATCTTCAGTCTGGCCGGGTAGAGCATACCGTACCTAAGTCCCAGATTCTTTAAAGTGGCCTTCACGCTGTTGAACCTGCGCCGTGCATCTTGTACCACGACTGTGAAGTCTGTGAAAAATGATAGCCTACTCCCCTGCCACTGGACCTCCCCCCGCTCACTGGTGGAACTAAGGGCAGTGTTCATTTCCCTGAAGTTCATAAGTCTAGCAATTATGGGTCTCGGAGGCTGCCCGGGTTTGGGGCGGGGACCCAACGATCTGTGGGCACGTTCCACCACAAAGGCCTGCGTGAAGGACTCTCTGCCAAACAAATCCGATAGTAATTGTTCCACAAAGACATCCATGCGGCCAGTGGTGGCAGTCTCTAGCACACCAATAATGCGTACGTTGTTCCGTCGACTACTAAATCTTCATTCTTTATCGCTACTTCCTTCAAAATCCTTTCCACCCTCTCTAGCCGATTCTGTGACTGCGCCGCTCCGTCCTCCACATCCGAGACTCTAGCCTCCACGACATCTAGCCGACAGTCATGTG
Organism: Lissotriton helveticus; assembly: GCF_964261635.1. Taxonomy (NCBI): domain Eukaryota; kingdom Metazoa; phylum Chordata; class Amphibia; order Caudata; family Salamandridae; genus Lissotriton; species Lissotriton helveticus. The sequence goes on from NC_136058.1 coordinate 31,487,226, forward strand.
CCTGGACCTTCGCACCCATATCACCCAGTCTCTTATCCAGCGCATCGAACCTGCCGTCCAGGGCCTTGAAGCCAGCCCTCATCTCTTTGAGCATTGCAACAGAGAGGGAGGCGGGGTCGTCGACATCATCATTGCCCTGTGCGCCATCGGCCATGTATAGAGGGTCGTCAGATGTAGCGTCCGTGACCTTTTCAAACGGCAGCGTCCTCTGCTTAGGATCTTTCCGCCCCATGGCTCAACGTGTCTGTCCGTGCCCACAAGGACAGGTGGAAAAAGGCAGAGTCATGTCTCCAAGATAACGCGTGAATGCAGGACCACAGAAGTGCGGGTTTATGTAAGAAGACGGCCCTCCGGGCCCAACCACTCAACTCAGACCCACGATGCGGGGGCTGCACTCCAAGCCAAAAGAATGCGCACTGTGGTACTGGCCTCACAGCGTATCGATGTCTGTGCCTCAAGGGACGGAGAACTATAGGTGCGACTAGATGGAGCTCAAGTGTGACACTGCGCCGGCCAGCCAGCCAAAGGAGGAATCTGCTAGTAGGAGCGTGCTGCTCTCAGCACAAACGCAGTCGGCAGCTCAAAGAGCTCAAAGCCCATCCCACCATGAGATGGATACTTCTGCTATGCATGCCCTTTGGCCCTGCCTATTAGAACTGCTGGGGCCACCAGGAACCACCCAAGGTAGTGACACAGGGGACCCATGGGGGACGTGTTCAGTGTCTAAACACAGACGCAAATCACCATTTACTTCTATGGGGAAAGTCGCGGTTGGAAAATTACAAAGGAAGGACACTTAGAAGAGGACTTGGAGCAAACCCCTTTAGAACTAGGCAGTTCTAGAGTCAATACCCACAGGAGCACTGGAGTACTCGAGTTACCTCACCCGGGGAAGTCGGGTGCATAGGTGTCTTTTGGTGTCAGATTTCCTCGTCGTTTTCAATGGCGAGCCGCTGAAAAGTGCTGCAGGCGACCAAGTCGAAAGTGTCCGGGTGGATCCCAGGATGGATCGAAGATCTGAAGAACCTGAAAGCAGAGGGGGCAGAGTCTGGGTCACTAGCCAGTGACCATGAAGGCGATGAGAAGATGCCAACCAATGTCGGGTGATTTCAGGTGAAGAAAGTGAAGCTTGACTCTTCAGCCAAGAGGACCAGGAGGTGTCCAGGACAACCAGGAGCTGGATTTAAGCTGTCCCACCAAGAATGTCGAGTGCTGCGGTGTCAGTTTCCGGATTGGACCCAAAAAGCCTTTGCAACAGCAACCCACGCAGAAAGCAAAGATTGCCTTCGGTGCAGACCAGCAAGGTCTGAAAGACTCACCCTTTAGAGGGGAGTCAGGGAACATCTGGAGCAACCAGGAAAGCCCAAGAAACAGAAGAGTTACCTTCATGGGGACCCACCAGTCGACGGAACAGAGATCACAAAGGAGCCTCCTGCGGAAATGCTAGAAGCAGGCCCATGGAATACTCGTGGAGTGTAGGCCCACAATCTTCGGCGCAAATGGTGCTCAGGGCTTGGACTACAAGTAGCCCAATGCACAACTTCGGGAAAGCTTGGGAAGTCGATGCACTAGCAAATGTCCAGGGGTTCTGGTTACACGGTGTCCAGGGGTTCTGGTTACACGTCTCTCGTCAGGGCTGAGGGTCTCAGCTTTGCTGGAATCTCGTGTCGGCCTCGTAGAAGTCTGGAAGTCTGGGTCCTGTGTCACAAATCCATTGGGATCCGGCGGGAGCCTTGGAAATGCAGACCGGCAAGATGCTTCTTTGGTGCCTGTTTGAACAGGGGAGTCACTCCTTGACCCCAGACCCCAAGGGAGATTCTTCCATCTTCTAGTCAAAATAGAATGTCTAAGTTCCAGGATATATGTTGCAGAGTTTCATCCAGGGTAATCTAAAGTCCTAAGGATTGGGTTCCTATACTTATACTAAGTTTAGGGGTTGGACTTACTCTAGGGTCCCACCTATGGGAGGACCCAGGGTGGGGGTGGTTATACCCCTTCCCCTTTGTCCAGTTTCACGCCAGAGCAGGGGCTGAGTGCCCCTGCAACCGGTTTGAATTGGGATATGCACAGGGATACCAAGTGTGCCCCCAGCACTGTCTTAAAAGCATTCTATGAATGCACCCACCCAGCCCCACTACACTAAAGCCTGTCTGGGAGGTGGTTACACCTCCCTGTGAGAGGACACATAATGTCCAGGCCTCCCCTGCTGGAGTTTCGTCCAGCAGTAGGAGGTCAGACTCGTGTCTGTGGCTGCAGCATCCATTTTGTGATGCCAGGGCTCTTTAAAACTATTACCGGTTAAGTAAGTATGTGCATGTCTTCTCCCTCTAGAAGGGTGGAATTCTACCCCCGCCGCCAGGACTGGCAGGGGGAAGGATTCCAAAGTGTTTGACGCCAAACACAACATGTTTCCATGCAGCCATTCCAAAGTTAGAATTAACAGCGAGGTTATAATGCACTTAAGAGTATATGGTCTGGCTGCATCACAGAACAGATAGAGAAAAGTGACTCCGAAAGCTGCAGAGGGCTCCTGCTCATGCATGGGCACCCTCTCACACAAAACCAATCACTCTGCCTTCAGGATTGTCAAGGCCTGCCATAGGAGTGACTTATAGGTTTATATGTGTCAGTGATATAAGGTAGATATAGGTAACCTATATTTTAGTAAGGGGTGCATGCACCACCTAACCCAGGCTGCAGTAGCAGACCTGTGGTGCCATTTTGGAAGGCTTCCCACGGGTGGCATAATACATGCGTCAGCCCCTGGTAGGCCTCTGGGGTACCTATGCCCTTAGTACCTAAGGTACCATATACTAGGGACTCACAAGGGTAACCCAGTAATCAATCTGGAGTGTACCTAATGTACATGCAATCAATTTAGAGAGGAAAGCAGATAGGCTGGGACCCTGATTAGCAGGGATCCCAGCCAAACTAGGTCAAATACCATCAAAACACCAGAAAAAAAGTGGGGGAAACCATGCAGTAAGATTCCACCTTCCTACAGCAACTATGCTGGACGCCTGTGTGGTTTCCCTTCTTGAGGGGCTAGACTCCAAACTGGACCCAGTTAAGCAACGTCACCCTCCCTGCATTCATGGATTCAGGCACACAGGCCCAGGGCCAAAATATTATTCATTTAGCACCAGAAGCAACTTCGTATGTTGTGGATCTAGTCAACCTACTTGTGCTAAAGCCCGGTTTCACTGAAGACTTTTACCAGCTAAAAAATAAAGTCTTGCACTGGTTGAACTTAAACACATGTCTGGGTTTTATAGTGGAGAAGCACATCGTTATGTCACAGAGGGTGGCCTGGATAGGAGGGTCAAAAAAGAGCTGTAGCGGAGACTGTGTAATAATTAATTGTATCCAGCCGCATCTGGCACAGTGAATCCTTCACTCAGCCAGTTACTGTCCCTAATGGGCCCTGTTTCTTCCATCATGGCCCTCCCCCTCGGCTTCTTCTATAGACCCCCACCCTTGGCTTCATTACCAACACTGTGGCGCACTACAAACTCTTCTTGTACAGCCCTACAGGAGTGGTTCCAGGCCCCTGTACCGGTGCAAGTCTTTAATTCCTATGGACCACTTGGGCATCTTGATAACTGTGATTGACTTGAAGATCCTGTAACTACGATCCCCTATGCCCTATCACCACCATCAGCCCCTCTGTACCAGATGGGCTATAGCAATCATGGATTTCACCTCAGGGACCCTGGCTCATGTAATCTTATATCCTGGAATATTGCTGGCCTGGCTAGCAAGATCACATCAACAGAGTGGTGCTGTTTTGTTAAAATGTTTGATTTCATTTGTTTACAAGAGACTTGGGTTATTGATAACTCCCCTCCCCTGGAAGGGTATAAGTCCTTCTCAGTGCCCACAATTCCTTCGAGGGCGAGCAGGGCGAAGGAGGGTTTCACCATTTACTTTGCACTAAGGTTAAAAGGTGACATTGTTGAACTGAACACAAATATCCCTTGCCTGCAGGCCTTGTTAATTTCTTTAGGGTCTAGCAGGTTATTGCTCTTGAACCTCTATAATGCTACCTTGTCTCTCTCTGAAGTATGTAATATAACATGTCTGGTACCTTCTAGACTAACTTTAATAGCGCTTCCCGCCATACCTCCAACATCGTTCTGGTAGGAGATTTTCATATTCATCCATGAGGGGACCCAAGATTGCAAGGCATGGGGGGTACTTATTGTCCTAATTTTTCTTCAGAACACCTTGAACATATGGTCTGGGAGACAATTTGAACTCTCTGGCATGCAAGTTTGGCCTCCAATCAGCTATGGTCAATTGAACCCAGAACAGGGGGTTATCATTCCTATCTTTAAAGGGCAAGGCGGTGATAGCTTTATTGATTATATCTTTGTATCCACCCCTCTTTTTTATTTGATAGCTGATTTTAGAATCAAAGCAAGTATTTTTAGAGACCACAACCCACTATGTCTTGAAGCCAGTTGGCCCTTACTGAGCATGAAGAAGGGGATTGGGGGTGGTGCTGCACTGCTGACAACAGATGGGGGAAGAAGGCTTAAATGGTCAGAAATCATTCTGGATTCTTTTTTTGCATCCCTTCAAGCCAAATGCTAGAATGAGATCCAGATTTGCTTGGATGCTCAGTCACAGTCGGATGAAATATTTGTTAAAGCCTTTGAATCTATCTCCCATACCATCGTCGAGCAAATGTCGGTCCCATTGTCCAGAAGTCAACATGCCAGGTCACCTAGGTGGTTCGACTCAGGCTGTTCTTCAGTGGCCAGGAAGCTTGAAATGTACTGCAAGCCACCCCTAGAAATAATGCCTTAATTAGAATATATAGAAAGCAGTACAAAGTGGCCTTTCATACCCGAAAGGAAGCCCCGAAGGATGATGCCTGAAGAAAGCTCTTGAAAGTTAGCACTATCAATAGCAGCACCAAATTCGGAGTATTGTCAATAGCCCATTTTTGGGGGATATAGCTAATGCATTGGAAGCTTACATTACAAGAATGGCTGGGTCAACCATTTCGAGCTGATGTTTGGGGATCCCTCTGTTCTGTGTACCTCAAATGTAATGGAAAATCATCCTTGATCATTTCTGAGGGCGAAGTGACATGGGGTATAAGTGATATGACCCGTACTAAGACTCCTGGCCTCGATGGAATCCCCTCCAACCTCTATGGACCAGATATATTTCTGGGTGTCAGTGCTCACCCATTATAAATGAGGTCGTTAGGTCTGCCCCCCCCCAGCCTCATAGGATACCTCCACTATTGTTCTAGTGTTCAAAAATGGGAATAAAGACAACACACATTGTTACAGGACGATCTCCCTATTGGGCTCAGTGATTAAAGTTGTTGGAAGGATTCTGTTAGACAGGCAGTCTACATGGGCCGGAGAGAATAACATCTTGTCGGATGCATAATATGGCTTCCGTTCTGGTCATTCAACGTTTAGATCAATGCCTGAACCTTTTTATGTTAATGAACATATATACAGTTCAGTGCCCGGTACAATCTTACTGGCCTTTATAGACCTCTCTTCTGCATTCGACTGCATAAACAGATGAAAGTTGGGGCAAATTCTGTTCTCTCTGGGGGAAGATAGAGACATAGGGGCATATTATCAAGGACAGGCAATACATTATCGCCGCTTTTATCGGCAGGAAACTGCCGATAAAGCGGCGATAATGGCCTTGATAATATGCTCTATGAATTCCAATCGAAGCCCATGTTAGATGTGAACACATCTAACATGGGCTTCGATTGGAATTCATAGAGCATATTATCAAGGCCATTATCGCCGCTTTATCGGCAGTTTCGCTCTATGAATTCCAATTGAAGCCCATGTTAGATGTGAACACATCTAACATGGGCTTCGATTGGAATTCATAGAGCATATTATCAAGGACATTATCGCCGCTTTATCGGCAGTTTCCTGTCGATAAAAGCGGCGATAATGTATCGCCTGTCCTTGATAATATGCCCCATAGTTCTCTTCTTACAAGATCTACACCGGGACACTAATGCAGCCGTGCAATAGTCAGGTGATCTGAAGGTCTCACCCACCTTCCCCATACGGAGTGGGTCAAATTTTGGCCCAATTTTTTTAACATCTACATCAATAACCTGGAGAAGACCCTACTGGAGACCAAGGTGGATTTCCCCCAGGTGGGACGGCAAGGTCTCCCAGTTCTGCTTACGCAGATTACGCTGTTTTAATGGCCGGGACTGAACGGGGCCTGCAAACCCTTATAGATTCTTTAGTCCAATTCATGGGGGAGCAGGATTTGAAAGTTAACAATTCTTAGTCCTATATTATGCAAGTTGGGGCCCGTACTAGCAGATCTTAGACCTTTAAGGTAGGGTCGACCTCGATCCCAAAGTTGAAATGAAATGGGGGCCCAACTTACCCGCAAGAAAAATGATTTGGCCCGGGACATCACATCCATATTTAACTTCACCTCAAGATAGGGTAAAAGACCGGTAGGGGCCCTACTAAAGCTTTATAGGGCCAAGTGCATCTCCAAGGCACTCTACAGCAGCGAAATCTGGGTGTATACTAACTCAGATAAACTCCAAATTGTAGAAAATACGTTTTTGAGACAACTTTTAATCATCCCCCAGGGCACTCCCTCCTTCACTGTACACAAGAAGCTTGGCATGACCTACATCATTGACCTAAGAGCATTTCGCCCAGTGGCCCTCTGGTTAAAAATGTGGGCAGATAAGGGGACCTCATTAAACAAAGGGATTTTAAAAGACTGCCTCGCCCTAGACCAAGCATCTCGTATATCATGGCTTAAATACATTGAAGAGAGATTGACGAGCATGGGAAGAGGAGATCTTTTTACTTACCCAGACCAGGTTAACAAGACGGATCTAAATACCATCAAGGCGGCTTTCTTCGCGCAGCAGGGTTTGGCCGGAGAAGAGAAGAAGCTCTTGAAACCCAGTGTTCGCCGTTTCATTATGTTAAGAACAACTCCGAAGGAGGAACCGTACTTACTGGGTTTTATAAATTCATACGACAGATTCTTGTTAACTAGGTTCAGGTTTGATCTTTTTTATCTCCTTCTTCCCCACCCCAGTGGACAGAGTAAGGGTCTCACATTCCCTTCCTGTGCCTGCGATGGAAAATCTCCACAGGAAATGGTCCATTTTATGATGTTCTGTAGTTTTTATGATACTTCCAGGAAGTCCATTTTAATCCCGTTTCTGAAAAAGGCAAACTTTAGTCAAGTGCGAACTGCCTTTATCTTTTTACAAATGCTTACGGGTAGCACTGTTTTTTATGTATTACATTTTTTTAAATCTGCTATTAGGCTTAGGTCGAGCTGTGATTAATAAGGTTGCATAACATATATTTTTCCTGACACAATGCACTTTGTAAAGTGCACTCTTAAGACAGACCACTTTGAACCTTTAGAGTGGCGATATATTGCGCCATCCGAACACCTCCTCATCATTGTGGTACTGCATGTAAGCCAATTGTGGTTACACATTTCTGTGTTTGTCTTATTAATGCCTTTGTATTTTGGAATGCAGCTGAAAGGTTTGTTTTTAGTGTACTTTTATTTTTGCTTTTATGGTTTTAAAATTTGAAACCGAATAAAGAAGATTGATTGATTGATATAACTCAGCAAAAGAAGTTTGGAAAGAGTGCTTGGAATCCAATGAGTGAGAAGAAGCTCATAATGTTAAAATTGAGGGGCTATGGACCACATGTGAGAAAATTGATTAAAAGAATTAGGCAACGGAATGATACTGAAAAGTTTAGTGAGTTGTGTCCAAGAAAGAGAAGGTCAAGGTGAAGAAGAAGAGAGAGGGATCAAGGGAAGAAAAAGAATGAGATGTAGGAGGAGTGGTAAAGGAGTATCCCTTGTGGGAAGTGCAGGGAGGAGCCCATGTACACACCTCATTGGTGGCGATCAGACTTCTTTCATTTCAAGAACACTCATCCAAAACTTAGAGAAAATCCCGACAGGTGATACATCCAGATGGAACAGATGTGACCATCTCCAAGTTTTGTGAGAACAATTGGATGTTTTAATTTGGGGTGGCTGTCCGAAGGACCTGTGGGCAAAGTGCAAAAAGCATATGATTGGCCAACATAGAAACCACCTTCAGTTGCAGGGACAAATGCTCCTTTGCCCATTGTTAAAACCAAATACAATGAGGTTATAAAACACCTAACAATGAAGGTTCCCCTAAAGGAGATGATTTGGCCCATGATTTTCAGAACCTCTCAAGAGCCAAAAGAGTCGGTGCATGCTTACTTTAAGATGCAGGTGGATAGGGAGCACAGTAAAATGAATGGTCCACTAGGACATAACAAGGAAGGTAGCCTTTGTTGGCAGAGCAAACCTGTTTACAAGATCTTACAATATGCAAAATATTGCTGTGTCATGCTGAAATCAAAACTTAAGGGGCTTATGGAAAAGTACATGATAGCCCAAACTCAGTTGGCACAGATTCGAGAGGCTGAGGGACTTAAAATTCCATTCAAAGGACCTGAGTTCGACCCCAGTTTTGGAGGAGCAATGCAAGGAGTTAATCTGAACTACAGTGGGACTGTCCTAGGAATGGAGAGAGGTTGAGGTAATATGGCAGGGACCACTATAAGTGCCCTAAAGAAAGTTACCCCATGTCACATTTGTAACAGGGTGGGACATTGGAAGTGGGAGTGTGTTAGACCTGGCATCTTTGGCGTGGTTTCCCCCTATCTTTTTGCCTGTACCTCCTGTATTTTTGATGCTGTGCTGGGTTTAGTTTTTGCTGGTTTAGATGCTTTGGACACTCTGCCACTGCTGATCAGTGCCAGAGTGTAAGTGCTCCCTATGTAAAGCGTTATTATGATTGGATATACATGTTTGGCATATTTGTATCACCATGAAGTCCCTAGTAAAGTGCACTGGGTGTGCCAGGGCTGGTGATGACAAATGCTACTAGTGGGCCCGCAGCACGGATTGTGCCACCCACAGGAGTAGCCCTAAAATGATGTCTCAGGCCTGACACTGCAGTGCCTGTGTGCAGTTTAGAAACTGCCATGTCCTCCTGGTCAGTGTCCCCACTGACCAGGCCTAACCCATCCCTTTTTGTGCACATCAGTCACCCCTATAGAAGGCCCAAGGAACCCCCCCCTGGGCAGGGTGCAGTGTATGTAAGAGGTAGAGCATGTACTAGTGCAGGTGACATGCTCTGATAGTGAATGGCAGCCATTTTCGTTTTCACTATTGTAAGGCTATCTTGCTCCATAGATTAACATGGGGGATGCTGGCTACAGTGGTTAACAGCATTTCTTCCCATAGGAACAAGATAGGACATAAGTATCTAGTATCCCTGAACTCAGAATTTAATAACACATCTTTTAGGAAAGGTTGTTTTTAAATCCTGTGTTTGAGAACAGCACTTTTAGAAAGTTGCTGTTCTCTTGTCTGACCTTTCTGTGTGCCTTGGCCTGTTTGTGGATTGACTGTCTGGTTTGAGAGTGACAGAGGCTGGGGATGCCCCAGGAGGCTGGCTGAGTCAGCCCTAGGCTGAATGACTGCATTTGCAACTGGAGTGGTGGGAGGAGTTAGCACCTGGGCCTGAATAGGTTGTGCCTGCCTTCCACAATGCTGGCTCCACCTCCTGCTGGGCGGCTGACGACCCTGCCCCTCACTCTGAAAGGAAAGGAGAAGCCAGAAAAACAAAGTACTCAGGAGACAACCAGAACTGGTTCAGACCGGGCTCAGGGCCCACATGCACAAAGAGAACAAAGACTTTTAGGGGTATAAGTACAGGACCTCTGACAACAGAAAATTAGATCATCCTGGAATCAAGAAGGAACCTCTGCCAAGGAGAAAGCTGACTCTGAAGAAGGAAGACTGTCCTGCTGTTGCTTTGCTGGACTGACCTGCTGTTGCTTTGCTGCCAAGGAGAGGGGAAGGACTTTGCTAGTGTGCTGTGCCCCCTGTCTTGAAGGAATCTCCAAGGGCCTGAGAAGAGCTGGCTCCCTGTTCTGAAGTCCCAGGAACAAAAGGACTTCACCCCGAGCTTCCCTGAACTCTGCTGAGAGAGTTCTGTCCTTCCTAGAGTGCTTGATCCAGTTGTGGGGCCTCTGGATGTTATACCTGTGCTGGGAAGCTTGAAACTAAGCTTCATAGACTTTTGCAATTGAAAAGTGTCGCATTGCTCGCTTGCGGAGCGCATCCCCGACAGTGCGAGAAGATTCCCGCCGCTACGAAGGCCGAGATCGTCGCAGCGCCTGACGCCGCTGCCAGAGCCGTCACATCCTTTGTTTGGGGGACGCACCAGACCGGTGCAGGAGAGTCGAACATCGCTGCGAGTGTCGTCGCAGAGCCTGTCGTCGCTGGGTGAGATCGCCGCACCGCTTGCTTGCGGACCGCATCGCGTCGCTGCGAGCATCGTCGCAGAACCATCGCATCGAGGAGCTGTGAGAGAGAGGATCACCGCTGGATTGCGCATCGTCCCCCCGCAGATCGTCGCAGCCCCTACGAGATCGTCGCATCGTGCCTGTGCGAGAACAAACTTCCTACGGAACCTACGCACCGGAATCCATACAAGTGGCCTTCCTCCCCATACAGACCGGATTCGTGGCAACACGCCCGCTGCTGCAGCGGGGCTGTCGCAAACGCCTCCCCAGGGTCTCAGGAGCAACGCATCGCTTGTTTTCCGCCGCACCAGCTTCTGCTTTTGGAACTTTGTTGCAACTAAAAGGTACTGTGAGTAAACGTGACGCAACTGTGAACTTTTCACGCACCTGTAGAGAATTCTATCGCAACCTAGAGAATTCTATCGCAAACCTTAAGAACTCTTTTGAAAACCATATTCTTGAACTGTATATGTTGGATTTTTGTCGTTTTGGTCTTGTGTAGTTTAGATTAAATACCTTTATTTTTCTAAACTGTTGTGGAGTCAGTTTGTGGTGTTTTCACTGTGTTACTGGGAGTGTTGGTACAAATACTTTACACATTGCCTCTGGTTAGCCTAGACTGCTCGTGCCAAGCTACCTAGAGGGTGAGCAGGGGTTATCTCAAAGGGTTTCCTCCTTACCCTGACTAGAAGCAATGGTCCCTATTTGGACAGTGGTACCTACCCCTGCCAACTAGAGACCCCCAGTTCTAACAGAGTGCCATTGCAATCCATAATGATTGAGACAAAACATCGAGGGGTGAGTCCAACAGGCCAGGGAGAACTTCGTCCAATACCCCCTAAGGCCGCACTGAATGTCCCTCAATCCGGGTTATTGACAAATTCTGTTAACCCAACGCAGATGCAGAAAGTATTCCTTATCTCCAACCAAGTCACAGAGTACTTAAAAATCAATCAGATGATGTCATAGAAGTTCCAGTTCCCATTATGTACAAAACTTCCATAAATTTCATCCAGTACCAATGATGGTGCCTGAGGAAGAGTGCATACTTGGTGCAGTCCTGGAAGTGGATAATAGTTAACCATTTGTGGACAGAGGGGTTAACAGACATCCAGTATCTTTCCTAATGAACACAGGAGCCACTAGTTTAATGGTTATAAAAGCTAAGATCCCTAACCTACCCATCTAGGGGAAAAGAAGTCCAAGTAATAGGCATTACAAATCATCAGTGTAGTGTACCAACCAAATTACTGTCCCGGTACAGGTACAAATAGGAGACCTCAAAGAGCAACATCAGTTCATGATTTGTGATTCTAGCCCTGTAAAAATGCCAGTTTCCTTCCCAGTGGAACCGGAAGCCACCCCATTGAAGATGGAAGGTTGGAGAGTCACTCCATCCGTGGATACCCCAGTAACCTGGTTACCTACACCAGGGACGCCGGTGGGTAGGTGTCAAGTGATGGCGGAAATCGCAGTAGACCACAATGGAAGACTTCAACAAAGATACCACTGGAGACAAAGGCAAAGGAGTCTGGTGGAGCTCAAAGTTGGATTCAAGTTGAGAGGTACCTTTAAGCAGAGGGGACAGATTCTATGTCACTCAGGAGTGACCAGGAGGCTTGGAAGACGAATGCCCACTGATGTCGGTATTGCAGGAGAGGTTGATGGTGCATTTTAAGTTGCAGCTGTGCGGACCAGGCGACACTGTAGGTGAATAGGCACCGGATATGGGCTGTGCCACGTCAGATGTAGAGCACCTAGGGGTCAGCGTCTGGCAAGGGCACCAACAAGCCTAGGCAACGGCAAGCAACGAAGTAGACAAAAAAGATGCAGTGTCGCGACCTGCAAGGTCCAAGGGACTCACCAAGCACATGTGAGTCGAAGCAGGCCCCAAGCCAACAGGGGACCCCACTGGTGCCAAAGAGGACCCGTGAGAGGACCCAAGGGCCAAAGTCACAGGAGTATCAAGAGGACCTCAAGCAGCTCATCAAGAGTTGTAGGCCCAGGGTGCTGAGGATGCAATGCAGGTGAGGATCTAGGTCGGAAGGAATGCTTGCAGTAGGAGACAGCCAACAAGCCCTGACAACGACAAGTCGATGCGGTACAAAGGAGTCTGGTACCAGCGGTTCCAACGAGGAATACTGGCCTCAAACTTGGTGAGAGAACAGCGCAGGCCTTGAGGGAGTTGCAGAACCATCACCTGTGTTGCTGAGCCTTTCAATGTCGATGGGAGCACAGGATCAGCAGATTACTTTGGGTGTCTCGGAATTCCACATGCCTGGCAAAGAACCTGTATGGAGCACGCACACAGACGTTGGAGAAGACCAGCAGGATGGTGAGACCAGGAGCAGCAGGAATCTTCCCCGGGCCAGTATCAGTTCCTTAAGCGAAGTCCAGAGTGTTCAGACGGTCAAAGTGAAGTTGTGATCTGAATCTTGTCCCACGAAAAATCTAGAGACCCACCCACAGGTAGGGCCTTAAATACACTTGGGAAAGGTTTGGGATGATTCAGGGGTCCCTCCCAAAGGAGGGGCTGGACAGTGGGGAGGATACTCCCATATCCTTTGTCCAGATTTGTGCCAGAGCGGGAGCCAATGGCTCCCTAAACTCGTTTGAACTGGAGTATGCAAGGAGGGCACCAAGTGTGCCCTTCAAGCAGTCTCAGTGGCGTTGGCAAGCGCCCCCCACCCTGCTCCGAAACATTCAACCCTGTTACACCTCCATGTGACAGGATATCTTTTTTGCTGCCTTCCCCTGCATGAGCTTGGCTCAGCAGAAGGAGGGCAGAGTCTTGTCTCTGGTTGGCAGCAGCCCTAGTTTGCTGTCCGGTTTAGGAGGACTGGTACCGGGAGCACTGAGGGTCTCCCGGAGGAGCTTTACAGTGCATGGAATCAGACCTCCCATACCATTCATGGTGTGGGAGGTATGATTCCAATATGTTTGATACCAAACATGACAAGGTTTGTTACAGCCAGTTTAGAGGTCATCCGGTAATGACGCATGGCCACTATATATGTTATGATTACTGAGTCACTTACAACCCGGGAGAAAGGACTCCATAGGTTTTAGGATGTGCTGCTCATGCAGGGGCACCCTCACACTTAGAACCGAGCACCCTGCCTTCAGGATTGAAAGGCCTGCCTTAGGGGTGACTTATACATTTTAAGTGTAGTGACCTCAGATATAGGGAAACCTATATCTGTTGTGATTCGTCACAATTTGAGTGGTCTCTCATGGGTGATATAATACATGCTTGAGCCCATTGGAGACCCCTGGGGTACATATACCCTGGGTACCTTGGTACCATATACTAGGGACTTACAGGGCTACCCCAGTAGCCAATGTGGAATGTACCTAAGTACTGAGCATGTCTAATTTAGGAAGGAAGCACAGAGACTTGGGTCCTGATTAGCAGGACCCCAGTCAGACTAGTCAGAAACCATAACACCAGACAAAAAGTGGGGATAACCATGTTGAAGTATCCTACCTTCCTACTGTTGGAAAAGGTCTCATCTAAGCAATTACAATAGTGTCAGAGGGAGTTCATGTACCTGGAACATCAGATAGAAAAGGCCGTGAGGCTAGCATCCCATGAGCGCATAGAGACAGTCCTTAAAATGAAGTTCCCAACTTATCAGAGAGAAGTGAGAATGTTTTTGGATGTAGTTGGCTACTGTTGATAATGGATCCCAAACTTTTCCTTCGTCCCAAAGCCTTTAATAAGGCTGATGCGCACTGATGTCAATGACTCGGTTCCAAGAGATGATGAAAGCATGGAAGCTATCCAGGAGCTCAAAAATATCCTTTTAGAGCACTCGCTCTTGGAAAGCCAGACTATACGAAAGAATTTGTGCTCTTTCGTCGCTAAAGAGATGGGTGTACTCTGTCTGTACTTGTGAGAAAGTGCCATCTTTCTTGCATTGGTATGCCCCCACTTTTTGCTGAACTGCTGATGTGCTTTGACTGAGTGTGCCCTGGACTCCTGCCAACCAGGTGCCCAGGGCCTGTGTTCCTTCCCTAAAGCTGTGCTGAAACAAAAACCCAATTGGCCTCTCTGGCCACCTATCAGCCCCTAGTAAATGGTACCCTAGATACCCAGGGCATGGTGACCAGAGAAGGCCCCTAAGGGCTGCAGCACTTATTGTGCCACCCTTAGGGGCCCTGTACCCTGACACTCACACACTGCCTTTGCAGGCTGAGTGTCTAAGTACAGAACTAAACAGAGAGTCGACATGGCACACATCACTGTGTGCCATGCCCCCAACCCCTATGCCCTGGCATACATCAGTCACCCCTCTAGCTGGGTGCCCTATGCCAGTGGTGTGGGCACAGGTGCATGAGCAATGTGCCCCTACAGTGCCCAGGGCCATTCCTGGGCACTGTAAGTGCAGTGCTCCCATTTAAGAGCATATGGTGCTGGGAGGTCGTCATTACAAACTCCACAGCACCATGATGGTTTCCCTGAAGACTGAGAAGTTTGGTATCAAACTGCTCAGCACATTAAACCCGCACTGATGCCAGTGTGAGGTTTAATGTAAGATGCACTGGAGGGCATCTTAGAGATGCCCCCTGGAACATAACCTACAATCCACATCTGAACTGAGAGGCTGCCTAGGCTGCCACACAGCAGACATGTTGCTGGACCCCTGGGTGGAGATCCCCCCGTTCTCCTAGGCCTGCAACAATGCACATCCTGGGGGAGGTGCTAGGTCTCCTCCCCCACGATAGGCAAAGGGAAGCCTCAAAGGCCTGCCGCCTCTGTGATCTTCTCCAGACCATTTGCTGTACCCAGCAACTTGTCCCCACCAGTTCTGACACCAACTCTGGCGGGAAGACTGGCGGGAAACCCTACATCAGGAAGGGGGGTGTGCCAGCCTGTGCCAACCCCACCCCTCAGGTGGGAGAGGCGAGGTGAAGCACAACGCCGGGCTCCGGCCATCTTGAAGATGGGGAGCCCTGCCCATTCACAGCTAGGTTTCTGTCCCCCTCCCGCAGGAGAGGAGCAGACTAGGGGGTGTACCCACCCCAGGACAGGGACCTATTGGTCCCTGTCCTTGCCCTACCTGTAACGCCCCTAAATTCAGTATTTAGGGGCTCCCTGAACCTTCCTTCTTTAGATCCCATTTTGAAAAACAAGAAGAAGAACAAGAAGGACGGCCTGCCGTGCAGCCGCAAACAAAAAGGACGACGACAACTGACTTGGCCCCAGCCCTACCGGCCTGTTGATCCTTGAACCTGCTCCTGCTTAACCCTGGCATCTCCTGCGGACAGCAACCTCAAGAACCCCGGAGGACCTGCCTGCCTTAACCCTCTTGGAGACTGGGACTCCCATGAGCAGAGGCTCTGCTCCAACAGCAACCCCCCTGGTGCCAGCCAGGAAGCACGAATCCAGCCCTTTCTGCACCCGCTGAGCCCAGCCCGTGCCCGAATGAACCAAGACCACGAGGAAGTCCCCCCGGCAACTGGGACCCAAAGTCCAGTGCCCAAAGACCCTCCTTGACGAACCAGGCGACGCCTGCAGCATCAGAACCAGAGACCCCCCCCAACCGCGACCAGCCAAGGGTAAGATTTCCCGACACCAAAAGACACCCCTGCACCCGGCTCCCTGCAGCCCCCTGTGCCTTCCTTTGGGGTACCTACCTCTTCTCCAAGATCCCAACTTACCTCTCAAAGTGGTGGTTGCACCTGAAGAATCACCGTCCCGAGACTGCAGCCTTTGTTCTCTTTTTACCTTTTCTATTGAATAACATTGGGCGCCCAATGGCTCAAAAGCACCCTGCACCCAGCCGCCCGAGTGCCGCTGGAAGTGCAACTACTACCCTACTCTACTTCTCCACTTGCCCTGAGTAAGTGACCAGGAGCTCAGCTCCCACAGCCGCGTGGCCTGCTTGCTTGCAGCCACCAACCCTAGGCCCCCTCCCCTCCATTGGATAACATTGGGCCTAACTATCTCTGCACCCGGCTGCCCCTATGCCGCTGAGTGTGTACCAACTGTACCTACCTGACCCTGGTGGACCCCTGAGTCAATGCCCAGAACCTTAACTTCACCAGTCGAGTACTCACCTGTAAACCGATAACTCACTTTCCTGCCTTAGGATAACATTGACTGGTTTGACTCGAAAAATCTTTTAAGTGTGAAGTTTTGAAACTCCAAAATATTCCTATAAAATCAGCCTAATACCGAATTCTGAAGTACTCACCTGTGATCAGGAGAGAAGTCAAAACTGTACCTTGTAGCCCAGTACTGAACCGCAAAAGTAATCCTAACCGGGTTTACTAGTAACCCGTATTTTCTCCATAAGAATCTATTGTCTGCTTTTCAATGACATTTCTTCTGTCTACTTTTGAAAACTCGAAATATTCCTTAAAAATCGTACCTACTACTGAAACATAATTACTTACCTGTCTTAAGTAGAGATCCCAGTGCTGGACGTGGGAGCCCAGTACTGGATTACAAAAGTAACGACAACGTGCTTTACCTGTAACCTGAATTTCCTCCCATTGGATAACATTGCTAGATTTCACTGAAAAGTTGGGAACTTTTAAAATACCTTTATATTCCTTAAAAATCATTGCAATAACCAAAGCGTTTTTACTAAACTATTTTCAGCTTAGACCCCAGGACTGAATCTAGGATCCAGCCCTAGAATTACAAAAGTAATTTACAAAGTAATCAACTGCATTTTTTGTAGAAAAACCCATTAAGGTCAATGTTAGATTGTGTTTAGAATTGTGTTGCCTACTGCAACCCCGGTACCTGTTGTGTTTACAAAGTTATTTTCTTTCTGCAAAGTCATTACTTGAGATCACTCACAATTGAGAAAAGTATATTTTTGATACCTGTTGGTTCTAAAAATAAAACAACTATGGGCCAGATGTAGGTAAATTATTTTTACCGACTCTAAAATCCCGAATTTTACCAATTCGGTATTTTTGAAATTGAAAATGGTATGTAGGTAAAAAATCGGTAAAAAATACCGAATCGGTAAAATTCGGTATCTCCGATTTGGTATTTACCGAATCAGTAAATACCGATTCGGTAAATACCGATTCGGTAATTCCCATTCATCCCTATGGGCATCCAGGCCCATAGGGATGAATGGGAATTACCGAATCGGTATTTACCGAATCAGTATTTACCGATTCGCGGAGATACGAAAATCAAGCAATTTAACTAAGAACCAATCACGTGCCTCCACCCCACCCCTCAACCAAGCAACAGAGGAACCACCCAATCCTGTGCCTCGACCCCACCCCACAACCAAGCAACAGAGGAACCAACCAATCCTGTGCATCCACCCCATCCCACAATCAGGAAGTGGCCACACCCATGCAGGTGCAGACCAACTGAACATCCAGGAGAGCTGTGATACACTGACTGGCTGTACTGAGCTCAGCTGTGCAGAAGTGCAGGATGGATTCCTAAGACTCCCAGAGGGAAGGTGCCGACAGGAAAAGAAAACTAAAGTTCAGCACAGGTGAACGGCAGGTGCTGGTGGAGGAGGTGGTAAAACACCACACCCACCTGTTTGGAAGACAGTCTCTGCAGGTAGCAGAGGCTGTGAAGAGGAATACCTGGCTGGGGATCCAGGCTAAGGTAAACGCCATAGATGTGACAACCAGAGAAGTGGATGATTTAAAGAAAAGATGGTATGATCTAAGGGTCATCACTAAAAAAAATTGGCTTTACAAAGAAAAGAGGCCAATGCTACTGGTGGAGGAAAGAGCTCTGCTCTTACGGATCTGGAATTGCTTGTGGAGTCCACCCTGGAGCCAGAGAGCATAGTTGGGATTGGTGATGCTGACAGCTCAGCCCGCGCTGCATCAAAGAAAGGTAAAGGACATGTCCATAATTCTTCCCCCCTTGCCTGTCACCCTCCCCCAACATGGCTGTGTGTTTCAAAACTCCAGTACTGGCTTTAGTATCCACCAGCAATGCATTATGGGAGTGGTAGTCATTTCAACTTACATCAGTGCAGTCATCATGAAAGAATGTCAGGCATGCCACACACTACAATTAGAGGCAGTTGAGGACCATAAAATAGTGTGACTGAATTGTGATTTAATATAGAAATACACGGTGAAAGCACCACTAAGCCACTGTCCATATCTGTCCACAGGAGAGACTTCGCGCAAGACTATGCAGGAGAGGGAGAAGAGGGCACCCCAAAGGGAGAGGAGTGAGGAAGGATCCAGGAATGCAGGGCCCAGCACTGCAAGACCTCCAGCCCCCAGTACACATGCAACTGCCACACCAGAGGCAGGCACCATGCAACAGCCATCATCGCCTCTGCTCCATGACTTTCCACAACAGGACCCACAAACACATTCCCCATCAGCAGCCTCAGAGGTGTCGGAAATCTGCAGGCCCAGGAGGCATGATGTTCCCCCGAAACAAATATTTGAAACATCTTCTGATGAGGAAAGGGAGGGTGAGATGCAAAATGAGCCAGTGGAGGCAAACATAGCTGGTCTTCCGTCCACTCCTGTTTCTGTGCACAGAGGCACAAGACACCGTAGGGTCCGTGAGTGAAGCACAAGTGGCCATGGAGACGGTGTCTTCTGTGGGCTGGAAACCACGAAGGTGAAGGGGCAGCGCCTGCAGGCAAAAGCAATTACTGCAGTACAAAGATAAATGCGCCACCTGAATAGCAACATGGAGAACATGAACCGGGGAATCACATCAGGGGCGGATAGCATGAGGGACATGGCAGATGGGGTGAGGGACATGTCTCTGTGCGTGATGTCACTTTGTGACGAACTGCATGAAGACCGCACACAGAGGCGCAGGGAGAGGCAGTGCATGCAACAGCAGACAAAGGCCATGAACCGTCTAGCAACAGCAACTTCACTGTTATGTTGCCGTTCTGTTGCAATGCAGGAGGAGCTGTTGCACTACTGCACAGATCTTGCCAGGAGAATGGGGGGAGTCACAACAGCGATGGAAGTGCTGCTGACAAAGCAGTCAGCCACCACAGGAGATGAAGGTTTAGGGGACACGGATGACACCACTAGCAGGAGCAGCACCCCTATACCGGACATTAGGAGGAGGAGCAGACACCAAAGTACAGGCCCTGGCTCAACAGACAATGTTCAAACCCAACCACAGGCATCCCGCAGGGGAAACATCCTTTACCACGCGGATTTTACTCCGCGTGGCCTTTACAACGCGTCCCTTACAACGCAAGTCGTTATCACGACTTGCGCTGGAGGGCGCTAAAGGATTAAAATTAGTAAATTTACTATCCCAACACCTTCCCTAGTGTCCACGGGGACTGGTGTTAGAATAGTAAATTATACTATTCGAAATCCGCGCCCCCAACGCAAGTCGTGGTAACGACTTGCGTTGTAAGGGACGCGGTGTAAAGGGATGCGTTGTGATGGTACACGTCGTACCGTCATACATCCATCCCGCAGTGTTGTGTGTGGGCGCAGACAGTAATGCTGCCAACATTCCAGTGGACATGTGAGGGTGAGGTAACCCGTGTCCGCCCAGTTAGGCTAGGCACACTTCGGACTTGACAGATGTGTCTTTTGACATTTACCGGAACCTGCTCTTTAACAGCCCAAAGGTGCGCTCCACAATGTTCCTGGTTGATTTGTGTGCTGCGTTGCTACGTTGTGGTAAAAGTCAGTCTTGATCTTGAGCAGTTCCGCATGAGTTTCAGGGAAGCTGATGTAATGATGATTTCTCTGCATCATGGCCTCTAGGAACTTCCTGAAGAAACGGGACAGGCAGCTCTGGGACACCCCACCTATCGCAGCAATTACGCTCTGGTAGCTTCCAGAGGCAAGCAGGTGTAGGTTACACAGCACCTGCACATGGGGTGGGATGGCGTGCGCCCTTGGGGTTGGGTGCTCCAAAAGTGGGTGCAGGTCCCTGATCAAGTCCAGGATGGTGTGGGGGTGTAGCCTGTACCTTTGCAGGATCTCTGCCTCAGATAGTTGGAATAGCGTGATCCTCTGCCTGTAGACCTGCTCCTCCCTTCTCCAGACCCTCTCTCTTGCTGCCTGTAGCCGTAGCCGCCTCGCTATCACGTAGAATGTCGCCATTCTGGTCACACTGTTGCATTTTGGGCCCTTTTTTATAGCCTGCACCTGGTTACCACCTGCTTTCAATACATGGTAAATACTGACTCTTAATACCGAATTTCATGCAAATACGGTATTTTGGAGGTCACCTACATCTCAAAAGTCTTTATTTTCCATTTCTTATTTACCGAATCGGTAAATTTACCGATTCGGTATAATTACCGATTCTGTAATTTTACCGATTCTGTAAATTTACCCAATCGGTAAATTTACGGATTTGGTAGTTTTTTTGGCCCCTACATCTCAATATCCAAATACCGGTCGTAACGGCCGAAAATACTGATTTTCGGCCGTTACCGAGCAGTATTTGGTTACCTACATCTGGCCCTATATCTTTTGATATAGAAACAATAGGCCTGGAGTTCAGTCCTTGAGTGTGTGAAACCTTTTGCTGACTGAGTGTGTACAACAAATGCTTTACAATGTCCTCTGGTACTGCCTTACTGGTCGACCAAGCTACCACTTTTGAGAGTAAGGTCAGCCCTGACTTTAACCTCTGTTATACCTCTGGGGTTGGTGGTCTCTATACACACTGTACCTTACTTTGGTCCAGTACATATAGAGCCACTTTCTCACAGTACTAACACATGCCCATGGGAAGACTAAGGCTCTAATGTAGATTTTGACGGACGGGTTACTCCATCACAATGGTGACAGATATCCAGTCTGTTGAAATATAAAATCCTGTAGGATATTATAGGACTTATATTTCGGCATATTGGGATAACATCACTGTTGTAACCCATCCGTAGAAATCTAAATCAGGCCCTTAGCTGTCCATCACAAGCTTCTCAGCTACTCATGATCCAGTGGTAGCAGTGTTGCCTGGTAGTCTAAAGACTGCTGCAGCAGTGAGCTTTAGCATACTGCAAACTGATTGTGTTGGGCTATCCCTTAATTGTAATGATACCGCACTCCATTGAGATCCTCATTCACCCATACCAGAACCCAAAACCTGACAAATAGCCACCTAACCCACTATGAGAGAGTCATTTTGGCAGCGGAACATGTTTCCATTCGAGGATGTAGCATACTAAACCTTGCTTCTCTGTTGCAGACTCCAGAGGGAGATGATGAGGGTGAATTTGACCAGGATTGTGTTAGTGTTATTGAGTTGTGAACAAAACCGAGTCTTGACATACTGGATGTACCCTTTCCTGAGTATGACCATACCTTTTTTATTGATGGGTCTTGACTTGACTGACACAGTATTTTGAGAGCCTCTTATGCTGTAGGTACACTGAGTGGAGTTGTAGAAGCGTCATACTTGTGCCATGTAATTTCTGGGAATGTAGGTCAACTGATTGCTCTTACAACAGCAGTCTACACCTCAGAAGGCCCGTGAGTCACTATTTACATTGACAGCAGTATGGTTTTGGAGTTGTGCATGACTTTAGCCAGCAATGTTCGCAGCAATCTTTTCTGACATCAGCTGGTATGCCTATCCGGAACAGGTTGTATGTTTCAAGTTTGTTAGATGCTTTGCACATGCCAAAGGAAATTGCTATAGTGAAGTGTGCTGCACTTAAGAGCAGTAGTGATGTTGTCACCAGAGGCAACCATTGCACAGACAAAATTGCCTGATCATGTGCTCTTGAGTCTTGCGGCTTCCATTTAGATGACCCATGGAATGCAGAAGCAGAAACTGTATCCAACATGTTACTGAATACTGCACATATCTTCAATGAGTTGAAGGAATTACAACATACTGCTCATAGCTAGAGAAAGCCGATTGGTAAAAGATGGGATGTGTGAGGAATGGCAGTGACATTTGGGTGTCCAGTGAGGGGAAACTAATTCTTCCTGATTCCCTCCTGCCCATAATGGTGCAACATATGCATGGTCCAAACCCTGTGGGTAGAGACAGAATGGTGTTTACCTTCTGAGATGAATGGGAGAAAAATTCTGCCAGCGCTGTGTTAACTGCACAACAAAATGTGGGGAAAAGAGATGCTGTGACCATGAGCCACATTGGAAAGTCTAATGGTCCCTACAACTGTTTCCAAGTC
This sequence comes from Lissotriton helveticus, assembly GCF_964261635.1. Taxonomy (NCBI): domain Eukaryota; kingdom Metazoa; phylum Chordata; class Amphibia; order Caudata; family Salamandridae; genus Lissotriton; species Lissotriton helveticus. The sequence continues at coordinate 31,509,688 of NC_136058.1, forward strand.
GACTTTGTGGAGATACCCCAATGTAACCAACTGAGTTTTATCCTCATCATCATGTGTCTACTCTCACGATTGGTTGAGGCATATCCCACCCAGAGATGTGACAGCTTAACAGTCCCCAAACTATTGCTGTGGGAGTTGGTACCCCGATTCTGGATGCCAGTTCATCTTGAATCTGATCAAGGCCGGAGATTCCACTGTAGGTACAATCAAAGCTAAACTTGCAAAAGCCTATGCCTCCAAGTCGCTTAAATGAACTGATGTTTTTCCTTTGGTAGTGATGAACATCCGAAGTCCCACCTGCAAGAGATCTGGATTGTCTCCTCATGTGGTGCTGATGGGGAGATCTATGCAAATTCCCTCCGTCCCAGCTGTTACTCTTGTGAATATCACAGATGACTTGGTCCTTGAGTACTGCAAGGGATTATCCAATGTGGTATGTGCTATCCCTCACCAGGTCGACACTGCTTCCCCAGCCATCTGAAGGTGCCAAGAACATGATCTGAACCCTGGTGATTGGGTTCACATCAAGAAGCATGTCCGCAAATCTTGCTTTAAGGAGTGTTGAAGAGGGCCCTACCAGGTGATCCTGGTCACCAACGCTGCTGTCAAATGTGCTGGTCTGCCAAACTAGATACACACCTCCCATACCAAGCGGGCAAGGCACGAAGAGGAAAAGGAGCCCTCATCCACCAATTCTTTGAGTTACCACAGATTTCAGGTCTCTGAGGCTTTAGAAGAAGAGGAAAACCAGGCTGAGGGTCTATGGTCCCGATCCAACAAGCATCACTTGGAGCAAAAGGATGATGAGAGTGCTGTTATTCCAGCGACCATTGTGATGCTGACCACTGGATTGATAATTTGCATCTCCTGGGACAGTGAAAATTCTTGGAAGGCCCAAACTAATCTGCCGCAGCAAATCCCACAAGGAGTAGGGGTTGGGGCAGGACAAAGAAGCTCCACCTCTGAGAGTGAGTTAGCCTTATAAGAACCAGATATCTCAAGCACCTCCAAGGATCGAGGTCCAGCTGAAGATGGTTGGCCAAACATCACAACCACCTGAAAAAGCCTGCTGATGCCTAAGAAGAGATCGGAGACGATTAGGGAAGACAGGGAGTTAGAAGAACAGGTGGACCAGATTTACATTGTGGAAGAAAGCCTGGTCTTGATCAGTACCAAAAGACCAAAAAGAGTGAGAAAAATCAAATGAAAGTCCTAAAGCCCAGACTGGACATACCTTGCCAAAATCAAGTCTGTCTCTGATGACTGTTTGGCTGACATCAAAAAGCCTCCCTGAGACAAAGAGATCCCACAACGAGAGCCTAATCACATTGACTACTGACAAATGTTGAAAGAACGGTCAGAAATTTAGGATAATGGTCAGAGAATGATAGCTCCTTTAGGCCTCCAGTTGACGTAGAAAAAAAACCCTGTATCTTTTGAGATTGATGGAATATAATGACATATGTTTTTTTTTCTGAATTGTTAGTCTCCTCTTAATAAATCACGGTCACATGTATTATGAAAGGAATATTTTTAATGCGCGATTTGAGTGGCCTATTAATATACTAGGGTCACTTGTTAGTTACTGATTGGCCAGAAAAGCTCGGGGAACCAAAGAGGCAGTAATCGTTATGAACTTTCCAGATACAAATGAACTGAGCTGATTGGTTCCAAAAGCGAGCAAATCAAATGTGATGTTAACTCTTTCGCCAAACTGACTACACTGAACTCTAATTCCACTGCTGACTGAATACAATGACATTTTATCATTTTCTCTGAATTAGTCACGGTAACACGCATTGTGAAAGGAATATTTTCAGTGCCCTCTAATTGGATAGATTTGAGTGGCCCAGTTGTATACTGGGGCAATTTTTAGTTGCAGATTTCACAGAAAAGCTTGGGTAACCAAAGAGGTGGAAGTAGCCGTTATGCGCTTGTATTTCTAGATACGAACAAACTGAGCTGATTGGTTTCAAACACGAATAAATCAGAAATAATTTTGACTTGATGCTTTTGCATCGCCCGAAACAAATAAAACATGCTGATTGATCCGAAAAAGATACGGACCATAGAAAAAGCGGTCTCCTACTAGTCCATGGTATCAAGAAACAGTTCTGATTGGTCCACACACCACGAGGACCAAAGAGGAAACTTATGTAGTCAATTGGCTTGCGAATTGTTACAGACGATGGGATAGGGCGGTTTGTCTAGCTGGTAACAGGCTCTGGGTGGGATTATGACAAACGCTTAATCATTGGTTGTTGTGGGACTTATATTGGGGGCCTTGAATAGGATAGCCTTCCATAGATAGATGATTTGGCATTTGGATTTCGAAGGGGAACACGGCAGGTGAGCCTGGATATGTGTTATTTTGATTAACGGGACGTTTTGGACCAGTATATCATGGATTAAGGGTTCAACTAAAAAAGTTTAGCTTTTTGTAAATTAGGATAACAACATTTTTCAAACTATTGGGGACAATCTTTACTCACTAGTGCATGTCCTAATTAGAGTTTTGGTCATATTGGACTCTTTTTCCAATTCATGGGTAAACGGGTACTATTGATGATGTGACTTTTTTCAATTTATAGATAAATAGGTACCAGTGATGCAGTTACGTGTGGTCATATAAGACTTTGGGGCATATTACCGAGATGTGCGTTGCAAAACGCACAACGCACAACGCACATCTCCGTATCGCCGGCTATCACCAGATTTCATCACCTAATTAGCGCGCAATTATCAATGCGCATGAGGAAGGCGATCAGAAATCCGGCGATAGTCGGCGATATGGCACATTAGCGCATGAAAACAAACGTTGTTTTCATGCGCTAATGTGGGCCTTGATAATATGGGGGGGTGGATTCAGCTTTATGATCCACACCCCCATGTTAACAATGCCTAACGCCTGGCCGGAGCAGGCGTTGGGAGACCTGCGATAAATGAGTTTATTGCAGGTTTTTGTCTCCCAACGGCTGCCTTGGTAATAGGGTGTTCCCACCTCCAACCACATTGTACATGTGGTTGGACGTGGGAACGCCCACTTTGCATGTCATTAGCGATGTTTATCGCCGACATGCAAAGTGGGCTCGGGCCAGACTTTAAAGTGCCCTTGGTAATAGGGTTCTAGCTGTATCGCCGCTTTCTCGGCACAATTCGCCGAGAAAGCGGCGATACAAGCCCTTGGTAATATGTCCCATTGTTTCAGTCAACAAGTATATCGAATCTAGTGATGCCGTGAGATAATACATTTCAACTGGAGGATATAAGTTGCTGAATCGCTGTGTATAGAAACTATTAATGAAGGAGACAGTTTTAAAACTGTATGATCTCATTAAATCGAAGATCAGGAAAGAAGGCATTTATTCTTTTAACGTGTGAAAATAAGGACACTATGCATATTCTTAGCACCTAATAAAATTGGAGTAGAGGAAGAACATGCCAGTTCCTTTGAAGATTTTACCCAAGTAAGTCGTATTTATATATTGCTTTGGAAGGTTTTTGAACTTTGAGAACAATAGACATGGCCAGTATCAAACTTTTAGTGGTGCTGTATGCTAAAATGAGCCGCTTCCTAGAATAAACTAGCAAATGTCAGGGAAATTGGGAATTTCTGATCCTAATAAATTATAAATGATTTTGCACCCTCACACCCGGGTATTAAGTGAACAATATATTCCTGTGGTGTGTAGACGAATTAAGAGGAGTAGAAGAGAGATGGGATAAAGAACTCTTTGCTTTGAGATATGTTGCTTCTTGGTTCTGTTTAACACTAAAACTGACATGCCTAATGCTATTAATGTTTCTATCATTAATAAATATGGCTGCATCACAATCAGCTGAGGATCATGTTATGTTCTGGAAAGAATGTATATAGGCAGGGGGGTGTATAAGAGTGGTGATATTTAAGAATATGTTTGTCTAAGAGCTGATGTAACCAGGTATGTATGTCTATCCAGTCTTTGAATTACAGGTTTATAAAAAATGTGTTGAAAAAGAAATAAATAAATAAACATTTTTATTGCTTTTACAGCCCTGAGGAAGTCCTGTTGGACGAAACGTGTTTGCTGGGCTGATGTACTCATGTCATTTGAACTACAAAATAAAGTGAAATTGGAAACAGATACACCAAGACTCCTTGTTCAATATTTCTGGATCTTATGGACTTATTTTATTGATTGTACTTTACAAATGGATTTAATATAATTGTATGCTCCTTTTCATTTGGTGTCTTTGAACAATTGTATTATTGCTGTGACTTCTAAGCAGTGGGGTCACAAAGTTTGAGCATAACAGATCAAGGAATTACTTGAGAATTACTATACCGATGCAGCCACTTATGGCCTACACCACTATTCCCAATAACGTACACGCATGAGCGCGCACGCACCTCTGTTAAATGTAGCGCGCAGTGCTGTGTGTGGAGCGCGCACACACACAGCACATCAAACACAGAGCCCGGCTGCGGTGCATACTGTGTGCTTTTGTTTAAGTATTCGTGTTAATTGCAGTGACGTCAGGAGCTGCAATTAACATGATTACTTTAAACAAAAGCACACAATCTGACCATCACCCTGCAGCTGTGCTCTATTAACAAAACAAATTCTGCAAGTCTACAAACAGGGCGTGAAAAGCACACGTTGTGTTTGTAGACTTGCTGAATTTCTCTTTTTAACAGAGCTGGGCTGTGGGGTGATTGTGTGACTTTGTTAAAGTTTTCAGGTTAATTGCAGCTCCAGACCGGCGCTGTGATTAACCTGAAATCTTTAATAAAGGCGCACAATCACCCTGCAGCCCAGCTCTGTTAAGAAAAGAAATGCAGCAACTCTTCAAACACGGCGTGAAAAGCACATGTTTGTAGACTTGCTGAATTTCTCTTCTCAATAGAGCGCAGCTGTGGGGTGATTTACACTTTTCTGTGCTTGGCATAGTGTGCCACCCTACTTGTATTTTCCTGTTTCTATCATTACAACCAGATATATGATACAACAAGTAACACAATACCCAGGGCTTTAAGTGGGATGAAAAAACTGCAGGGCTCTTGCAAAGGGGCGTGGCCAGTGTAATTAAGGGCATGGCTTAAGACACATATGCTAAAAATCTGTGCTTTGCATAGTGTACCACCGTCTGACTTGTATTTTGCTGTTTCTGTCATTACATCCAGATATAAGATTCAACAAGTAACATCATACCTACAAGTCAGGACTATTGGCTTTGTCAATGGTTGCTAGTTGCATAAGATAAATAAGCACAAAAAAGGGGGTGGTGATGGACAGAGTATCTGAGTTAATCAGGACACTCCTACCCAGTCAACAGATCAGGGCTTGATCCATCACCGTTTTTTAGCTCACTGCACCATCCCAGTTCAGAACCTGGCTATATGCAAATTAGTCTGTCCCTGGCCCAGTGCATCATGGGAACAGGGCAGACCAAACTACCAAGCCAATTCTTCACTGGAAAGGAAACAAGCTTCCGGGGACCGGTTTCTGGCATAACAGCCGTCTTCGGCCCGGCTTGCTTGAATCCTGATGGTGCAATGAGCAAGGGACTCATGTCTGAGCATACCCTTCCACACTCATGGTGGCCAAAATAATTACAAAAAAGGGGGTGGTGATGGACAGAGTATCTGAGTTAATCAGGACACTCCTACCCAGTCAACAGATCAGGGCTTGATCCATCACCGTTTTTTAGCTCACTGCACCATCCCAGTTCAGAACCTGGCTATATGCAAATTAGTCTGTCCCTGGCCCAGTGCATCATGGGAACAGGGCAGACCAAACTACCAAGCCAATTCTTCACTGGAAAGGAAACAAGCTTCCGGGGACCGGTTTCTGGCATTACAGCCGTCTTCAGCCCGGCTTGCTTGAATCCTGATGGTGCAATGAGCAAGGGACTCATGTCTGAGCATACCCTTCCACACTCATGGTGGCCAAAATAATTACAAAAAAGGGGGTGGTGATGGACAGAGTATCTGAGTTAATCAGGACACTCCTACCCAGTCAACAGATCAGGGCTTGATCCATCACCGTTTTTTAGCTCACTGCACCATCCCAGTTCAGAACCTGGCTATATGCAAATTAGTCTGTCCCTGGCCCAGTGCATCATGGGAACAGGGCAGACCAAACTACCAAGCCAATTCTTCACTGGAAAGGAAACAAGCTTCCGGGGACCGGTTTCTGGCATTACAGCCGTCTTCGGCCCGGCTTGCTTGAATCCTGATGGTGCAATGAGCAAGGGACTCATGTCTGAGCATACCCTTCCACACTCATGGTGGCCAAAATAATTACAAAAAAGGGGGTGGTGATGGACAGAGTATCTGAGTTAATCAGGACACTCCTACCCAGTCAACAGATCAGGGCTTGATCCATCACCGTTTTTTAGCTCACTGCACCATCCCAGTTCAGAACCTGGCTATATGCAAATTAGTCTGTCCCTGGCCCAGTGCATCATGGGAACAGGGCAGACCAAACTACCAAGCCAATTCTTCACTGGAAAGGAAACAAGCTTCCGGGGACCGGTTTCTGGCATTACAGCCGTCTTCGGCCCGGCTTGCTTGAATCCTGATGGTGCAATGAGCAAGGGACTCATGTCTGAGCATACCCTTCCACACTCATGGTGGCCAAAATAATTACAAAAAAGGGGGTGGTGATGGACAGAGTATCTGAGTTAATCAGGACACTCCTACCCAGTCAACAGATCAGGGCTTGATCCATCACCGTTTTTTAGCTCACTGCACCATCCCAGTTCAGAAACTGGCTATATGCAAATTAGTCTGTCCCTGGCCCAGTGCATCATGGGAACAGGGCAGACCAAACTACCAAGCCAATTCTTCACTGGAAAGGAAACAAGCTTCCGGGGACCGGTTTCTGGCATTACAGCCGTCTTCGGCCCGGCTTGCTTGAATCCTGATGGTGCAATGAGCAAGGGACTCATGTCTGAGCATACCCTTCCACACTCATGGTGGCCAAAATAATTACAAAAAAGGGGGTGGTGATGGACAGAGTATCTGAGTTAATCAGGACACTCCTACCCAGTCAACAGATCAGGGCTTGATCCATCACCGTTTTTTAGCTCACTGCACCATCCCAGTTCAGAACCTGGCTATATGCAAATTAGTCTGTCCCTGGCCCAGTGCATCATGGGAACAGGGCAGACCAAACTACCAAGCCAATTCTTCACTGGAAAGGAAACAAGCTTCCGGGGACCGGTTTCTGGCATTACAGCCGTCTTCGGCCCGGCTTGCTTGAATCCTGATGGTGCAATGAGCAAGGGACTCATGTCTGAGCATACCCTTCCACACTCATGGTGGCCAAAATAATTAAAAAAAGGGGGTGGTGATGGACAGAGTATCTGAGTTAATCAGGACACTCCTACCCAGTCAACAGATCAGGGCTTGATCCATCACCGTTTTTTAGCTCACTGCACCATCCCAGTTCAGAACCTGGCTATATGCAAATTAGTCTGTCCCTGGCCCAGTGCATCATGGGAACAGGGCAGACCAAACTACCAAGCCAATTCTTCACTGGAAAGGAAACAAGCTTCCGGGGACCGGTTTCTGGCATTACAGCCGTCTTCGGCCCGGCTTGCTTGAATCCTGATGGTGCAATGAGCAAGGGACTCATGTCTGAGCATACCCTTCCACACTCATGGTGGCCAAAATAATTACAAAAAAGGGGGTGGTGATGGACAGAGTATCTGAGTTAATCAGGACACTCCTACCCAGTCAACAGATCAGGGCTTGATCCATCACCGTTTTTTAGCTCACTGCACCATACCAGTTCAGAACCTGGCTATATGCAAATTAGTCTGTCCCTGGCCCAGTGCATCATGGGAACAGGGCAGACCAAACTACCAAGCCAATTCTTCACTGGAAAGGAAACAAGCTTCCGGGGACCGGTTTCTGGCATTACAGCCGTCTTCGGCCCGGCTTGCTTGAATCCTGATGGTGCAATGAGCAAGGGACTCATGTCTGAGCATACCCTTCCACACTCATGGTGGCCAAAATAATTACAAAAAAGGGGGTGGTGATGGACAGAGTATCTGAGTTAATCAGGACACTCCTACCCAGTCAACAGATCAGGGCTTGATCCATCACCGTTTTTTAGCTCACTGCACCATCCCAGTTCAGAACCTGGCTATATGCAAATTAGTCTGTCCCTGGCCCAGTGCATCATGGGAACAGGGCAGACCAAACTACCAAGCCAATTCTTCACTGGAAAGGAAACAAGCTTCCGGGGACCGGTTTCTGGCATTACAGCCGTCTTCGGCCCGGCTTGCTTGAATCCTGATGGTGCAATGAGCAAGGGACTCATGTCTGAGCATACCCTTCCACACTCATGGTGGCCAAAATAATTACAAAAAAGGGGGTGGTGATGGACAGAGTATCTGAGTTAATCAGGACACTCCTACCCAGTCAACAGATCAGGGCTTGATCCATCACCGTTTTTTAGCTCACTGCACCATCCCAGTTCAGAAACTGGCTATATGCAAATTAGTCTGTCCCTGGCCCAGTGCATCATGGGAACAGGGCAGACCAAACTACCAAGCCAATTCTTCACTGGAAAGGAAACAAGCTTCCGGGGACCGGTTTCTGGCATTACAGCCGTCTTCGGCCCGGCTTGCTTGAATCCTGATGGTGCAATGAGCAAGGGACTCATGTCTGAGCATACCCTTCCACACTCATGGTGGCCAAAATAATTACAAAAAAGGGGGTGGTGATGGACAATGTATCTGAGTTAATCAGGACACTCCTACCCAGTCAACAGATCAGGGCTTGATCCATCACCGTTTTTTAGCTCACTGCACCATCCCAGTTCAGAACCTGGCTATATGCAAATTAGTCTGTCCCTGGCCCAGTGCATCATGGGAACAGGGCAGACCAAACTACCAAGCCAATTCTTCACTGGAAAGGAAACAAGCTTCCGGGGACCGGTTTCTGGCATTACAGCCGTCTTCGGCCCGGCTTGCTTGAATCCTGATGGTGCAATGAGCAAGGGACTCATGTCTGAGCATACCCTTCCACACTCATGGTGGCCAAAATAATTACAAAAAAGGGGGTGGTGATGGACAGAGTATCTGAGTTAATCAGGACACTCCTACCCAGTCAACAGATCAGGGCTTGATCCATCACCGTTTTTTAGCTCACTGCACCATCCCAGTTCAGAACCTGGCTATATGCAAATTAGTCTGTCCCTGGCCCAGTGCATCATGGGAACAGGGCAGACCAAACTACCAAGCCAATTCTTCACTGGAAAGGAAACAAGCTTCCGGGGACCGGTTTCTGGCATTACAGCCGTCTTCGGCCCGGCTTGCTTGAATCCTGATGGTGCAATGAGCAAGGGACTCATGTCTGAGCATACCCTTCCACACTCATGGTGGCCAAAATAATTACAAAAAAGGGGGTGGTGATGGACAGAGTATCTGAGTTAATCAGGACACTCCTACCCAGTCAACAGATCAGGGCTTGATCCATCACCGTTTTTTAGCTCACTGCACCATCCCAGTTCAGAACCTGGCTATATGCAAATTAGTCTGTCCCTGGCCCAGTGCATTATGGGAACAGGGCAGACCAAACTACCAAGCCAATTCTTCACTGGAAAGGAAACAAGCTTTCGGGGACCGGTTTCTGGCATTACAGCCGTCTTCGGCCCGGCTTGCTTGAATCCTGATGGTGCAATGAGCAAGGGACTCATGTCTGAGCATACCCTTCCACACTCATGGTGGCCAAAATAATTACAAAAAAGGGGGTGGTGATGGACAGAGTATCTGAGTTAATCAGGACACTCCTACCCAGTCAACAGATCAGGGCTTGATCCATCACCGTTTTTTAGCTCACTGCACCATCCCAGTTCAGAACCTGGCTATATGCAAATTAGTCTGTCCCTGGCCCAGTGCATCATGGGAACAGGGCAGACCAAACTACCAAGCCAATTCTTCACTGGAAAGGAAACAAGCTTCCGGGGACCGGTTTCTGGCATTACAGCCGTCTTCGGCCCGGCTTGCTTGAATCCTGATGGTGCAATGAGCAAGGGACTCATGTCTGAGCATACCCTTCCACACTCATGGTGGCCAAAATAATTACAAAAAAGGGGGTGGTAAGATAAATAAGCAGCAACTATGGCTTGTATGTAATATTGAAAAGGCTTCAACTTAAAGCTATGGTGACACCACGATAATGTTGCTGCTACTGAGTTTCAAAAAGAGAAGGGAAATCCAGAGAGAAAATTACTCTCTTTAAAGGATTTCCCATCCCCAGCAAGTAGGGTGACTAGATCATGCGACCCAAAAACCGGGACATTTCGCAAAAATAGAGGAAGGACTACAAATTTACATCAATAAAGTGGCAAATAATGACAGTCCTCATCCTCATAGAAAGACAGAACGGACACTAAGAAAATAAATAAAATTTCATTTTTAAAACCAGCATCATGCCGGTTAATTAAACTGCTTACTTATAACTGCTGCTTATTAGCCCTGCTTTGGAACACCTAAAGAAATGCCTCTCACTGTCTTTAGTTCACCCTCTCAAAAAACCAGGACATGAGCCACTTTTACCGAAATCTGCCAGGACAACTGGAAGCAAGTGTTAGTGAAGAGAATACTCCTGACAGATGGATCAGTCATTTACACACTTGCAGCTGCCATCTGCTCAGACCTGCACCTTGGCAAGATTAAAAATCTTGGCAAGGGCTAACCAGCCTTCCACCCTTCTTAGTTCGTTCAGGTGAACACGGTTACATAGAGCAAGCATTTGGAAATGACAAGATCGCGATAAAGGCTCCTTATAGAACCCCCCAACGTCGATATGCAGAGACGATACTTCTGAAGCATTGCCATACTACACTCGCTGTCTTCTCTGACATATCTTTTGTCCTTTTTTCTTCCACTCCCCTGCTGCTCTCCCCGTCTCCTTCTCTTCTTTTTCTTCTTCCTCATATCAGTCCCGCTCCACGTTTACCCAATTTCCCCTTCTCCCCATCCCATTCTTGTCTCCATTTCCCTCTCACTGCTTGTAGTTTGCATTCTCTCTTACCGGTTTGCCATTCTCCATTCTTCCTCCGAGTTCTCCGAAGCCTCTGGCTGCCTTTCTCTTTCAGTCCGTCTCTTACCAATTTCTCCATTACCCCTTCCCCATTTCTCGTCTTTGCGCCCTGACTTTTTTTCTACATTGTTCCTCTCTCCTCCTTTCTTCACCACTAAATCCAATTTCTCACTAGTCTGCTCTCCTTTTCTTTCAGGCTATGTTACAATTTTGAAAACACATACCACTGTCCATGAATATTACATGGAAGCACATTTAGAATTTGGACCAATGTGCCTCTGCAGTGACAGTGTCCTGGCCAGAAAGGACATGAAAAAGCTGAAATTGGATCATAAATCCAAAGCTGTTCTAATCAGGGGCCCCAGAAATAAGTTTGACCAGGCACTCAAAATCCTTAAGATGTCCCTGTGCATTTGTTAAAATGTTCATGCTAATCACAGCACCCATCATGAGCTGCAATTAACACGAAAACCTTAACAAATGCACACAATCACCTCGCAGCCCAACCCTATTAAGAAAAGAAATGCAGCAACATAGCTGCCAAGGTTTTAAATTGCAATTTGGGATGTTTTCTTAATTTCACTGTAATTATTAGTGCCATTTGAACAGGGCCGGCTTTAGTGCTGGTGGCGCCTGGTGTGACAATATTTGTTGGCGCCCCAATGACCACCTCTGCCACGGATACTCTCATTACCAACCTTTAACAGTGACCCGCAAGCCTCCATAACCCCTCTCTCTTTCATATTTATTTTGTTTACTACACCACTCATAAAAATGTAAGGTGTTAAGCACTTTACATCGCATACACATTACAGAGACATTGAATCATAGTGTGTAAATCAATGTATAGTTACATCAGACAGCAGAATAAAATGCCTCTTCTTAACAGAGCTGGGCTGCTAGGGTTTTAAGCAAACGTTTGAAGTGATATTTGGCGCTGCACACACACGCGGTGTGGTTCCTGGTGCACATAGCCATGGCTGCAGCGCACAGAGACCCTACACAGAGGAAAATAATTAGAGGGAACATTGGCCTACACTGCTGCTACTCTAACTTTATCAGCTTTTGAGATGGGGTAGAGAAAATAGGATAGTACCTAGAGGACTAACCCTTTTATCTGAGATTTCCCGGATCTGACTAAGTTAACATTGTGCAGTGATGCTGCAAAGTTTTGCTTGTAAGCCTGGCAGTTACCATTTCTGTTTCCATGTTTGGGTGGCTGTTGAATATTTATTTGTTGGAGGAGATAACACTCATATTTCGAAAAACTCCACTCTTAAACCTGTAGCTAGACCTTTTCCACTCAAGGGTGAGGTTTCACATATTCCACAGCATGAGAGTGTGAATAGTTACAATGTATGTTATCAAATGTTAGCTGAAAATGTGAAACTTATGGAAGTGGAAGATTGAATTTTTTTCTGCTATTATCTCCTAGCTTCTGAGGCCGAAGAAGCACATACTTTCACTTATCCATGTCTAACCCCTTCTCCTGCTCTGTTTTCCTTAATCTTTTCTATCAGCAGAATGTAATAAAGTTGTTTTATTCTGACTTTGGTGATCCATTGAAGATAAGGCAATTGTCAGTGGTGAAAATCTGTATTTCTGGGGGGTGGAGCTTGCTCGGGAGCGCGATGGCCGCTTAAACCCGGAGCTCCGTAGAGCTGACACAAGATCCGCTAAATAATCCTACAGCTGAGGTGCATTTACTATGAAAAATAGCTTCTGCGGCGCTGAAGGTGACCCGGAGACGTTGTGGAGAGCCAATCCCCGGAGGCAGGAAGATCCGGAAAGGTACTTTGCGACAGGGACGCGAATCCCCGGCCCATGGTAGCTCGCGGGGCCGGGCTGCATAACGCGGCGTGCGGCTGCGTGGGAGAGCCTGGTGTCGGCGTGTGCGGATCGGCGGAGAATTGCCATCGGAGGGAGCCGCGCCCGCCCCGGCATAGTAAGGAACGTAATGTGGCTGCGGTGATCGGAGGGCACAGACACAGCGGGAGGACAAGGACGAGGCCCGTGCGCTGGGGAGAGGCATTGAGGGTGAGCCGGGAGCTGCTGTGTGCTCACTGGTGGTGGAGGCGGCGGGTGCTGCCCCAGGAAGACTCTGTGCTCACCCAAAGCAAATACGGTGAAGGGGTGCATCATGTGGCCCTTGGTACCAGCCTGGTGGGACCTCGGTATGTACAGGGGCAAACGCAGCGAGCTACGGATGGTGTGCTGCGTGAGACACTGAGAGCAGACAGTGGCATAGGCTCCCTGTGGCCGTATATTGCTTGCACGCAGCTTGCTCGAACTAATAGAGCACGCAACGGTCCTATCCCGCGTCTGGGAGGCCCTACAAGTGTTTCCTCTGGCTGGCCTCTCTGAATCACAGGTTTACAAAGAGGAGATGGTGATGGACTGAGCTGTGCCTGGGGCTGTGCTCCTCTACGCAGAGACATTGGCTCGCTGGTCTGGCTACACCCTATGTCTGTCGCCTATGCACAGTGAGATTTATTACGCAGCGCAAAAGAACGGCGGCGTGGTGACACGGCGGGAACAAGTTGGAGTCCCACTGGCCAACGGTGGTTGTGTGTCCGAAGAGGCTGAAACAGTGGGCCGAACTTACCTAACCCAAAGAATCTCCTAGCCTGTTTTCGCCCTTAGAACTGCTAGTGTTGCAGCCCAGGTCGCCCAGGTGCACTAGTAACAAGAATGGGTAAAGGCGATAAGACTCAATCCAAGTTGTCCTTTGAACAAAGACGATCCAAGTCGCAAGACCCTGGCCCGGGCAGGGGAGTGGGGGTGATGGCGCCAGTGCAGGAGGATGCAGATGAAGACATCCGCACTATCCTAAAGTCCATGGAGCAATCATTGCAGAGCGGCATCTCTGCGATGGGCACTATAATGGATGCCATGTCGTATAGGATGGATAGAATGGTGGAGTGATTGGACAAACACGCCGAAAGATTGGATATGTCCGAGAGACATCTCACAGAGGTTGAGGAGGCACACACCATGCTAGACGCTGACCATAAGCAACTGGGAAAAGTCATTCGTATCCTGCAGGATAAGACGGAGGATATAGAAGCGCGTTCCCGACTCTGCAACCTGCGGCTTGTGGGCCTTCCAGAAACGACAGCTACAGGCAATGTGGAACAATTCATGGAGGAATTTCTTGTCTCTCTGCTGGGGGAAGGTGTCTTCTCTGCAATGTTTGTTGTGGAGAGGGCGCACAGGGCCTTGGGACCTCGCCCTCCGCCAGGCACCCCCCTCGCGCCCCATCATTGCGGAACTGCTCAATTACCGCGATCGGGACGCTGCCCTGCGTGTGGCCAGTGAAAAGAAAATTCTGAAGTACGAGGGGTCGGAACTCTCCTTATTTCCTGACTTTACTGCTAGGGTACAGGAGGCCCGCAGACATTTTGTGCCCCTCAAGAAGCAATTGCGCGAGCTGGGTGTGGATTACGCCATGCTGTACCCTGCAAAGCTTCGACTGAACAGACAGGGGAAGTCGCACATATTTACGGACCCCAAGGTTTTGCAGCAGGCTATCAAGAACTGGGCCAAGGACCGGAAGACCAGCCCGACGCGAATACAACATGAAGGGATGGAGGAGGCCTCGCTGGACGAACAGGACTGATCTACATGGTAGCTGCTACTAGAACATTGTATGTTCAGGTGGACACAGAGTGAGGTGCTTAATGTATCCGGACATGATCCCTTATGTATTAACATGGGACCCCTGGACGAGGGGGCACACCTCTGTGGGAAAAGCTGGTTCGATATGGTCACTACGACTCTGTGTATTTGTTACCAGGTCACCGGTTACACTACTGTATATCAATGGGCTGCATGAGACGACTCGGGACCAGATTTCCTGGAGGCGATGCTAGTAGTGCCAGCTGGGACTTGCAGACTTAGATAAGTCGGGGTGCCTGTTTACTTGTCTGTTGGGGCTGGAAGCTTTATGACCTCAGCTGTAAATGTTATTGTATGGCAAAGCGGAGCTAGGGCCAATGTACGATAGTTGTTACTACTTACCTAAGTTTGAAGCGAGGAGCTACCTCCGCCCACGCGTGCCTCGCACTGTTGTTGTTTTCTTTTTGCACAGTAGACTTCATGGGTAGGGAAAGGGAGGGGCTTGGGGGCGGGGGATGGAGAATTTTATTGCATGCGACCATGTTGGGGGAGGTCTGCTGTGGGTGGGGGGCAGGAGGGGGGGATGGTGTTCTTCAAGGGGGTTTTGGTACTTTGTTTTTTCTAAGCAGTTGATGCATGTCCTTTGGCCCCACACACATTCTTGCTACGCAATTTGGCCTGCACACGTAGTTAATGGCACGTGAAATATTAGAACCCAGGGAGAGTTTGGGCGGGCTGCGGGTGCTGTCCTGGAATGTCAGGGGGCTTAATGACCATCGTAAGCTCCGTAAGGTCATGAGTTACCTCAACAGACATAAGGTAGATCTAGCTCTCTTACAAGAGACGCATCTTCCTAAAACAAGTCCTATGCTTAGAATTAGAGCTCTGGAGGGTAATATTAATGCGGCAGGGTTCACCACACATGCCAGGGGGGTTTTGACTTGGGTCAATCCCAGATCATCACTCACACTCAAGCTGCTCCATGAAGATGCTGAAGGCTGATATGTCGGGGCCGGGGCTTGGATGTCCTCCTAGTTAGTGTCTACAGGCCTAACTACGACTGCCCTGAATTCTTTGGGGAACTCGCAAGGATTACTTCCCAGTATGACGGCACTAAGATCCTATGGGGGGAGACTTTAATATGGTCAGAGACCCAGAGCTGGATAGATCTGCGGGTCCCCCTAGGGTCCCAGTGGCAGCTGCTAGAAAGCTTGAGGAAGTTATGGTGTGCTTGGATATGTGGGACGTGTGGCGGATGAGAAGTGGGTGAGAGGGGGTTATACACATTACTCTGTGTAATCTTCACACACGGATTGACTATTGGTTGGCTTCTACTTCCCTGTTTAGTCTTGTTCAGCAATGTGTAGTATTACCATGCACGCTCTCGGACCATTCGCCACTTCTGCTGGTCCTGAACTCGCCTGGGAGGAGAATTTCGCCATTCACATGGAGGTTCCCTCCATACTCCCGGCTAAATCCGTTATTCCGCAAAGAGGTGGCTGTAACCATAGAAACCTACTTTGATACTAATATTGGCACCGTTGATAGTTTTCAAACGATCTGGGAAACTTTCAAAGATGGCGAAGCATTCGGGTGTGCTTAAGGCGATTAGGAAGACCCTGACAGATCTGGAACGTAAACTGAAAAGCCTGGAGCAGCAGAGAATCGTAGGAGGAGCTGAGGCTATAGATGGCGAAATCAAGGTACTACTGGAGGAATATCAGGAAACGGCTGATCGCGAAGTGAAGCACCTGGGCAAGTAGGCCATGGCACGCTCCTATGGAGAGGGTCAGAGGCCGGGATCTGTCCTGGCCCGATTGATGAAGGCTAGGCGGGGTAGGACTCAGGTATCAGAGATTAAATCGGAAGGTGGTGAACTCCTGATGGAAGAAGCGGCTGTGGCCGAACGCTTCAGGCAGTATTATGCTGAATTATACAGATCCCGATCCAAAGGAGCGGAAGAGCAGATTATGGAGTATCTGGAGTTTATACAGTAACCTTTTCTTCCGGAGGCGCACAGGGAACTCCTGCGTCACCCGATAGAAAAAGATGAAATTGTTGAGGCCTTGGGCAGTATGAAAGCTGGTAGTGCGCCTGGGACAGATGGTTTAACAGTTGCCTTTTATAAGGCATTCTCAGAGCAGTTGCTCCCGCATCTTGCTACTCTGTTTGAGGAAATGTACGAGTCGGGAACAATGCCCCCTTCAATGAGAGAGGCCATGCTGATCTCCATTCCCAAAGCGATACAAAAGGGGATGATGGACGGAGCGTTTGCGCAAATCAAACACTCACCCCCAGTCAACTGATCTGGGTTTAATCCATCACCATTCTTTAGCTCACTCAGCCACCCCAGTTCAGACATGGCCATATGCAAATCAGTCTGACCCTGTGCCTCATGGGAACAGTCCAGCCCGAACTGCCAAGCCATGTCTTCCCTGGACCGGAAACAAGCATCCTGGGACCAGTTTCGGATTCATAATCCTCATCAGCCAGGCTATCTTGAATCCAGTGGCCAAGTGAGCAAGGGACTCACGTCTGAGCATACCCTGCCACACTTAGGGCGAACAAAGCGATACAAAAGGGGATGATGGACGGAGCGTTTGAGCAAATCAAACACTCACCCCCAGTCAACTGATCTGGGTTTAATCCATCACCATTCTTTAGCTCACTCAGCCACCCCAGTTCAGACATGGCCATATGCAAATCAGTCTGACCCTGTGCCTCATGGGAACAGTCCAGCCCGAACTGCCAAGCCATGTCTTCCCTGGACTGGAAACATGCATCCTGGGACCAGTTTCGGATTCATAATCCTCATCAGCCAGGCTATCGTGAATCCAGTGGCCAAGTGAGCAAGGGACTCACGTCTGAGCATACCCTGCCACACTTAGGGCGAACAAAGCGATACCAAAGGGGATGATGGACGGAGCGTTTGAGAAAATTAAACACTCACCCCCAGTCAACTGATCTGGGTTTAATCCATCACCATTCTTTAGCTCACTCAGCCACCCCAGTTCAGACATGGCCATATGCAAATCAGTCTGACCCTGTGCCTCATGGGAACAGTCCAGCCCGAACTGCCAAGCCATGTCTTCCCTGGACCGGAAACAAGCATCCTGGGACCAGTTTCGGATTCATAATCCTCATCAGCCAGGCTATCTTGAATCCAGTGGCTAAGTGACCTGTACATAGAAGTCTACATGTCCTTGTATAGCACTTCTCACAAAGACATTCATACATTCTCAGGATGTGTATCAATAGGGAACAAGCAATCAGAAACAATTTACTACAGATTGCATTTGAAGATTCTCTCATGGTAGTAATGCATTTGATTTTCAGACATTCTCACAGCATTTATGAACATTTCAAATGATACATAGCCTGGGACAGCTCAATCAATCAGAGCTTACAAGGTAAAGCTTATCACCCCTGAGGGTATCCAGGTGACGGGTTGCTGGGCTTAGTCGAAAAGCCAGGTCTTGAGTCTCTTCCTGTAGTCAGTCAGTGAGGGTGAAGTTGGGAGGTGGAGAGGGAGGGCGTTCCAGGACTTGACGGAGAGGTGGGAGAAGGAGTGACTTCCACTGTGGCTACAATGGATGCACGATGTCTCTGCAAGCGTGAAGGATGCTGAGCGCAGGTTTCTTGATGGTTGGTGAAAGTTCAGGAAGTTCAGGAAGTGGTTCATGTATGCTGGTCCTTTGTCATGGAGGGCTTTGTAGGCGTCAGTGTTCCCTTTAACGCGCGCGCGCACCTTGCTGACCCTGAGCGCACAGTGTCCATAGGAAAGCGCGCACACACTCGTGTGAGTGCTTTTGCGCCGCCGCGTTTAAAACGCGAGCGGCGCGAAAACGGCAATTCCGTGTTTGGGGGAAAGAAGAACATAGATTGATCCGCACTAATGGGCTGTGGCTGCGGGCTGTTTGTGGCCCTTTGTGAAAACATTTGTTAATTGCAGCACCGTCATGCGCTGCAATTAACAAACATTTTCACAATGGCTCCCAATCAGCCCCCAACCGCGCTCTTTATTGCTTCGATTCCCGCTGGCTACTGCACTGAGCTTCCAAACTCTGCCTCATCCTGTCCACTCCCACTCCTCCTAGTGCCATGGAACCCCAAGACATCATCCGATTACCATAGCACTCATAGCATGCAAATTACAAGATCACAACAAAAGTCCATAATAAACAATATAGGGTTTACTTCTTTAAAATGGGGAAGGTCTATCTTGAAATCGATTGAAATTGTGCTCCAGGGTCTATTATGTAGGTGGTGGGATTTTGACGAGATGCTTTATTTGGGCTCATATTTCACACTTGCTTTCACAATTATAAATATCCACACGAAAAGCTGGCCATCAAAAATGTCAGTAGCAGATCAAATGTCTTCCTTTCTCAAAAATGTCCTCCAATACAGCCAATGAAAGATATTTTTCCTATTATTTTCTTCAGGAATATATTTTTTTTTTGTGAAACAGCAATACGCCCAGTTAGGTCCATATTTGCAAATGTTCCTGAAACCTTGGTTGTGGAGTTACAGAATGTAATGCTACTTTATTTCTGCTGAAAAAGGTATCAATATCTTTTACTGCGATCTTGTTATTTATTTATTTATAAAGTTTCATATAGCACGAACATGAAGAATACTCAGTGCTCTCGGAAGTCAAAGTACCTGGGTCATCTCTTGTTGAGAGAGCAACCGCCTTCCCATGTCTTTACCCTGGTCTATAGGTAATGACTTATTGGAACCTGGGGAAGAAAGGGGCTTCGAGAGAGCCAAGTGTAGGTTTAAGCAAGCCTCCTGGCTATACAGGCTGTATAGTACACAGAGAGCTTTAAATAATATGCCAAGGCATGTTTTATTCATCCAAACGTCTTATGAGATGCAGCATGGCCTGGAAAGCCCCAAAGAGCCTAACACAGCCCTATTACTATCTGCTTTGATTGGCTGGTAATTAAAGCTTAGAGAGGAACTGGGAAAGCAAGAAGAGTTTTTCTCTCCTATCCGGAGCCTGTGCTACTGCTAACAATGAAGGGGACATAGAGAGTGATGTTACCATTGTTACCAAGAAAATGAAAGAAGTAACACGTTTTCATTGAGTCGGAAAAACAGTGTGATATGTCTCTATCTCATGTAGCTGATCATTGTGAAATGGCATCTAGTGGCAGGAGTTAGAACTTTTGTGGAAGCACCACACACGTTTAGATTGAATGGAGATGAAATCTTATCTCTGGAGCGTTTATGAGTGACTGGGATAGAGATGTTATGAAGAACTTGCAGGTTTTTGAGGCTCCCTCTTCCATGCATGTTGCAGATCTGCACCCCACAGATGTGCACCTCACAGACAACAACTGGAAACATTTGTACTGCTATAATCGATAAGTTGGTCCTTACATAGATCTAGTACCACAAGGACAATGCTCGTATATTTTCCGTAGGAACAGTGTCTGCCCCTTCGAGATATAGGAGCGTGTACCCAAAGTTTATGACAGTTATCTCTGTAACCATAACTACACAAACCAAATTCTATGTCAGGACAGGAGGCTCCGATTATGCTTATACTCAATTTCTTTACTGACATACAGCAGCCAATCACAGAACAGTAAAGAAACAAAAAACTACATTACCCATAAACCCAGGGTAACCATAGAGTACACCAATAGTATATAAACAGTCCTAGAGGTAACCACTTCCTCTTTCTTTGCTGCTCCGCAGCCAGTTAAGTGCATATTTGTTATTTTACTGTTACTTGCCTTGTATTTTGGTATTCTTATTGCCGCTTTGCCTGCGCTGTGTGCTGCTTTCATTGGCGCTTTTCTCGCGCTCTTGCTGCCGTTGTGGTCGTTTGCCTCTTCGACCGGCGCGCGCGGTGGGGAGCGTGTGTCACCTCCCTGGGTCGGGCACTTGCTGCCGTTTGTCCCGTTTCCTTGTGGAGGGAGTTTGGGGTGGTCCTGCCTCGCGCGCGTTTAGTGCGAGCGGTTCCGTGGCTGTCTGGCACGCCGGTTGACTGCGCATGCGCGACCTTTGTCACGCAGAGTTTTCCACACGCTGCTGCGTTTGTTTACATCGCAGCGCCGGCTCCTGACCTCGTCTGTCGACGAAAACGCCCACTGCCTGTCAGCTGGCCCCATTTGACACCGGAGCTTGAGGAGAAAGTCCCGGTTGATTTATAGCATAGGCTTTGCCCAGAGTGATTGTGGTTTTTTTGTCAGCAAGCCTCCCTCCACGCTCTAATTGTTTTTATACGCAGTTCTTTCTGCTTGTACTTGCTGGCTGTGAGGTTTTTCACTCCCTCGGATTGTGTCACTGACATACCAGATTTCTAGTCACCGGGTGGGCTATATATATTCACACATTCCCTGTGTACCATGAGTGGCTCCTATTATTATGAGGAGGAAGGTGACTTTGAGGAGGAAGGGTCCGAATTTTTTGAGCAGGACCTTGTTGAGGCACTAGACAAAGGGGTTCAGCATTCTATGAACAAGGCGATGGTTCGCGCCATTACACCCCTGAAGCGCCATTTGACGCAATATGCGCAAAAACAAGGTTGGGTGCCTTCCAAGAAGTCCTCATCCCCTGGTGATCCCCATTCTTCTGATTTTCGAAGGCTGGCTCGGTCATTGTCCTCCAAGTCGAAGACTGTCCCTGTACTTGTTGAGAGCGACGACCTTGATGCTTCCTCCTCCTCCTCGGAGGCCTTGCCTCCTCCTCCCAAAAAGCGTAAATGTAAAGAACATTTTGTCGACGCCTCCTCTCAGCCTTCTGTCTTGACTTTTGAGCCTGAGGATATTGTACGCCCTAATTCTTCTGCCTGGCTCCCCTCCCCAGCTGTGGCGGAGTATGTTCAACAATATATTCGCCATCCTTTTGATAAGGACGTGCGTGCACGTCTTCGCTCGGAGTGTCCGCGGCCCGATTTAGCAGATAATCTTGCGGACACGCCTGAGGTCGACCCTACCATGATGACATATATGAAGAAATTTTCTAAGGACCCCAAGAAGGGGCTAGACCGTTCCTGGCGGGCTTGCCAGGATAAGGTCTTAGACCTCCTAGGCCCTATCACTAAAATGTTAGATCTGGGCTTCCGAGCCAAGGAAGCATCTACCACGGTTGATCCTGATGAACTCATTGAGTGGGCACAGCGGGCCGTCTGCTTTTTGGGAAACGCCAACTGTGCCCTCTCAAGTGAACGTCGGCGTTCCATTCTGCTAAAATTGGACCCGAAGTTGTCTGAACTTTCTTCTTCTGAGGCAGGGGCTGCAGCTCAGGGTCTTCTTTTCGGCCAGCCTTTCTTAAAGGAACTCACGCATTTTGTCACTACTTTCAGCAGTATTGACAAGGCACAGTCTACATTGAAACGGGCCATGCGTCCGGTTTTCAACAGGGCCGGACGAAACAGGGGACGCTCGTCCGGCCGTGGTCAATTCCAACCCACTCAACGTGGATACCAGTCCCATAGGGGTGGCCAACAGAATTCAGGCTATGCCCAGCGTTCCAACTTCTACCCTTCCAGGAAAGGTCGTGGACAATACCACAAAGGACGTTCAGGCGGCAACTCCGGTGGATATCAGGATTCCGCCACTTCAGGTGAGACTTCTTCCTGCATGCAGTGTTGTTCTGGGGGGCAGGATCCGCCATTTTCTAGCCAATTGGCGCGCAATCTCCAGCGATGCTTGGGTACTGGAAACGGTTCAGGGATTCAAAATAGAATTCTATCAACCCTTACATCAGTCTCGTCCTCCTTTTCCCCTTCATTTCTCCAAGCAAAGTCAAGAGTTCATCACAGAGGAACTCAAGTCTCTGGTGTTGAAGGAAGCCATTGTGCCGACAGTACGCCATCCCCAAGGGTTTGTCAGTTCGATCTTCCTGGTGGAGAAGAAGGGAGGGGGATCGAGGTTGGTCCTCAATCTGAAGGAATTCAATGCGGGAGTAGTTTATCGACACTTCAAGATGGAGGGCATCCATCTGTTGCGGGATCTCCTGCGGGAACGGGATTGGATGGTTCGTCTGGACCTCAAAGATGCTTACCTCTCCGTTCCGATCTTCCGTCCCCACCGCCGCTTTCTGCAGTTTCAGTGGCTGGGGACTTGGTATCAGTTTCAAGTTCTGCCCTTCGGCCTTTCGTCAGCACCTTGGTGCTTCACGAAACTGTTACGTCCTGTGGTGGAATCTCTCCGCAGCCGCGGTGTTCGCTTGATCATATATTTGGACGACATCCTCCTACTGGCGGATTGTCCTATCAAACTGATGACTCATCTGAACTGGACCATCGACCTTCTTCAGTCCCTCGGTTTTCTGGTAAATGTTCCCAAGTCCGTGCTACGACCTACTCAAGTGATCGATTTCCTGGGGTTCCAAGTCAACTCCCTCACTTGTCAACTTCTGCTTCCCCAACAGAAGATTCGATACATCAAACGGGAATTGAATTCCGTTATCTCGAGTCCGACTGTATCATTGAGGTTGTTAGCTCGAGTTGTCGGTCTCTTAGCGTCTTCCCTACAAGCGATATTTCCAGCTCCGCTGCATTATCGTGCCCTTCAGCGTTTGAAGATTCAACATCTTCAACGGGGCCTCCGTTATTCCGACCTGATTCCTCTCTCGAAGGAGGCCAAGTCGGAAATGCAATGGTGGTTGGACCATATGGAGGCCTGGAACGGCCGGGCTCTTTTCGGCTCCTCTCCGGAGATTGTGATCGAATCGGATGCCAGTCGTTGGGGCTGGGGAGCTCGTTGCGGTCCGATCTCGACGGGGGGACGGTGGTCTCCGCAGGAACTTTCACTCCACATAAATTGTTTGGAGTTGCTGGCAGGATCGTTTGCGATCAAATGCCTTTCGCCTCTTCGGTCCCACTGCTGTATCCTTCTCCGGATGGACAATGTCTCAGCAGTACGTTACATCAACAAGCTGGGAGGGACTCGATCGAGGTTGCTGGCAGAGATTGCCAAGGAGTTTTGGCACTATTGCCTTCAGCACAAGATCACAGTTATTGCGGAGTACCTTCCCGGTTCTCGGAATCTTGTGGCGGACTGGAACTCCAGGTACCTGAAGGACTTCAGCGACTGGAGACTCCATCCTCGGGTGTTTCGCCAACTTCTTCGCAATTGGGGCCCGTGTCTGATCGACCTTTTTGCGTCACGTCTCAACACACAACTTCCCCGGTTTTACAGTTGGAGACCGGATCCGGAAGCTCTAGCCACCGATGCTTTCCTCCAGCCGTGGACGTTGTCCCTTTGTTATGCGTTTCCCCCGTTCTTGATGATCCCCAGAGTTCTGGCGTATGTGTCACGATTTCGGGCGGAATTGATTCTGATTGCCCCTCTGTGGAGGGCCCAGCCATGGTTCCCAGTTCTCATGGAAATGGCGTGCGACTTTCCATTTCTTCTTCCTCAGAAGAGGAATCTCCTGCTGGATCCACTGCAGAATCCGCATCCCCTGGTTCAGTCAGGATCCCTCCTTCTCCTGGCATGGCGGATTTCGGGGAACGTTGGGCGGTGTCAGGCCTTTCTGCAGACGCTACCAGATTTCTCAGCAACGCCTGGGCCCCTAATACTCACAAACGTTACAGAAGCTCCTGGAAACGTTGGAGTGATTGGTGTTCTCAACGACAAGTTGATCCCACATCGGCTGATGTCTCTCTGATAGTCAATTTTTTGGCTTCTCTGTCTTCTTCTTCTGGTTTGGCCTACCGCACAGTCAACAATTTCCGTTCCGCTATTTCGGCGGGCCATCTTCCTGTGGATGGGAAACCTGTTGGTGAACATCCTCTTGTGTCTAAAATTCTTAAGGGGATTCGTATGGCTACTCCCCCTCGTCCTAAATATGTCTCTTTATGGGATGTTTCGGTTGTCTTACGTTTTCTGGAAGCTTGGCCGGTTAATTCTTTATTATCTCGTAAACAACTCTCGGCCAAGCTTACTATGTTGTTGTGTTTGCTTTCCTGCAAACGAATTTCTGATGTCCGCGCTTTGGATCTTGCGGGACGTAGCTTCACGCCCGAAGGTGTTTCCTTTCGCCTTTCCAGGCGCACTAAGACTAATACGGAGGTCATTTCTTACCCTTCTTTTCCTGCTCGGCCTAACCTTTGTGTTGTCCAATGCCTTAAAGACTATGAGGTGAGTACTTCTCTTTATCGCTCTGATTTGCAAGGTCAATTGTTGATTGCTTTGCAGAAGCCCTTTCGCCCGGTTACTCCGGCCACGTTGGCCCGGTGGGTAAGGTGGCTCATGGGTGAAGCGGGCATTGATGTTTCTGTGTTTGGGGCTCATTCGGCTCGGGGGGCCATGGCCTCTAAAGCTTTCTCTTTGGGTGTCACTTTATGCGATATTATGAAAGCTGCTGACTGGTCATCAGATTCAGTATTTAAAACTTTTTACTTCAAGCCTGTTACTACTGTTGCTTCTGTTGTGGTGGAGGAGCTTTAAACAAGCATAATCGGAGCCTCCTGTCCTGACATAGAATTAAAAATTTGCAAACATTCGTGACAAGAATTTTCAATTCTATTAAGGACTAGGAGGCGAGGATTATCCCACCCATTGTATATGCATTTGCTATATCATATAGTGTTATTGTACTATGATTCGTGGATCTTATTCCTACTGTACTGTGATGATTCCTTTGTTTTTCTCTACCCACCCTTTATTTGCTCATGCTTACACGGAATGTGTATTACGGCTTTGTGTCTTTTTCAGGCTCTGATCCCAAATGATGTTCCTCCGGCTCCATCCTTGTGGGAGGTGTGCTGCGAGTTTCTTCTCCTCGTTGGCCTGCTATTGTTCCTGTGGCTTTGGGAAGTTCCTTCGCCTCCTCGTTCGGATTTTGGTTCTTCTGGATGATATCCTTCCTGGAGTTATGATGTTCAAGTTGTTCTTCCTAATGGATTTTGGACAAAGAAAGAGGAAGTGGTTACCTCTAGGACTGTTTATATACTATTGGTGTACTCTATGGTTACCCTGGGTTTATGGGTAATGTAGTTTTTTGTTTCTTTACTGTTCTGTGATTGGCTGCTGTATGTCAGTAAAGAAATTGAGTATAAGCATAATCCTCGCCTCCTAGTCCTTAATAGAATTGAAAATTCTTGTCACGAATGTTTGCAAATTTTTAACTCTTGTGTGTCTTTCTAAACACAGTATGATTTATTCATGTAAAATGTGGGCGATCACACTGAAGAGGGAATTCTGGTTTCATATTAAACAAAGGCTTTGGCCTAACGGCTAGGGCGCTCGACCTCGGATCTGGGGATCTGGGTTCGAGTCTCGGTAACGACGCCAAAACCTCATGTGATTCTGGGCAAATCACTTAATTTCCCCGTGCCTAAAAATGAAAGTGTGTTTTCATGTAACGTGACTGGAAAATATGTAAAGCGACCTGATTCGTTTCGGGTCTAGTTCGCGCTATATAAAACTCTCCAAAGGAAAATAAATTCATTATGTGAAATGGGGGTTAAAAAATTCAAGAACTAGACAAATTGTTTCCCGCTTGTGAATTTCCTAGCGACTTCATAATCGTCAGCAACACTATTCATAAACTACTGTTTATTTGTGTTGGTGTCAGAGATGTATTTATTCCATAGCTGTCTGGATATAATTAATCACACATTCAGAATGGAGGATGAAAAGGTATCCAGACGTGAAGAAATGCATGTATTAATTGCTAATGGCAGAGTTTACAAGTGTTAATGAAGCCGTATCAATGTTTCTACAATGTTAATTTTAAAGTTTATTGATGCTATTGTTAGTCAACAAGCCATTGTATCAGCCACACAATACATATAATTTGTATTCATCATTATGACTGCATATCAATGACCTTATATACTTTCCCTCCTCGTGGGAGCATCTGAGTACAAGCCATGTTACATCGCAAGTAAAAAAAGAGGGATCCAGAAACACCATCTTTTATCATGCTCGAGGGGAAAGCCACGTTCCTGGTATACTACTGTCTACATCATTGCGCCTCTATCCATTTCACCCAGCCATTCTCATTGGTGGGGCCCTTGACAGCAGTCAAAACGTAGCAATGTTCTGTTACCCATCAAACAACCCAACACTGTTAATGTACCTGCCCCAAATTAGATCCTGCCTCTTCCATTATCCCCAAAATGGGGTGGTTCTGTGACATATTATTTGGGATGTATAGGATCTTAGATAGCATGTGTATTACAGGCAATGTCTCTTCACATAAGGGCTGGACTGGCAATTTTTGATAATTGCTTAAACTGCGTTCGTTCACAGGTCCTGGTTCCAGCACTTGCTGGTTCACCTAGCACTCAGACAAGGCGTGGAGCTGACTCTCGTTCTGCAAGGCCTGCTGTGCTATGGAGTGCTGTCTCGGTTTGCACTGTAAACAGGGGCTGAGCCTCTCTCTCTAAGGCTCAGGGCTGCTGCAAGTGTTCCGCTGTGTCAGTGAGCTCTCACTCTGCGCAGTGCTTTGAGCTCCCTTTTTAGGGCCTCGCTCAATGGGGATCTGCTGGTGTCACATGTGCCTGGGCCGATGTCAGAGATTCCCAAACAGGATCTGTTTTCGCTCAGAAGTGTTTTATTCATGCTGGTTTGCCGTAGCAATGGAACCTTTATTATTGAGTGTTCTTCGCCCAGCTGCCACCCAAGCACTCACCCCCTAACTACAACTTACTTAAACTAGTAGAAAATGTGTTAACTGGCTGGTGATTCCGTTTCTGGGGTCCGGCCTTGAGAGACACAGCAGAGAAATAACAGGGCTCTCTCTGGCGCTGTTAAACGCCCCGTGTCGTCCTGCAGTGCAGTAATTGCTGTGGTGAAAGGGACACGCTTAGTGTGAACTAGTCACGATCGTCTATGCAAATTAGATGCAGTAATTAAACAGCACATACCCGGCAAAGAATTTGGGCAAGACAGCTTGACAAGCAGCTGTAAATATCAGGAGGCAGAAATATCGGGGGAAAATATTGTGATACACAAATATCGTGAAGCAAAAACTATTGTTGTCCACGGGCTCTGATTAACATCAATACTTTAACAAAAGGCCACAATCTCCCCCGCACCGCGCTTTACTAACAAAACAGTAGAGCCAGTTTAAAAACACAGCGTGTACATTCTGCAAGTACACGCTGTGTTTTTAAACTGGCTCTACTGTTATGTTAGTAATGCGCGGCTGCAAGAGCAATTGTGGGCTTTTGTTAAAGTATTGATGTTAATCAGAGCCCTTTCTCGTGTTTATCCAATTTGCAAACTGCCCTTAAGACCCTTATTGTGGCACTGTATGCGTGAAAATGCACCATCTTTTCACTTTTTATTTTAAGTAAACGTTTTGAGTGACATTTGGTACCGCACGCGCGGTCTGGTTCCTGGCGCACATAGCCATGGTTGCAGCGCACAGAGACCCTCCACTGCCGCACACAGAGGAAAAAAATTAGAGGGAACATTGGTAGGCGTGTGTCTGTAGTTTGAATTGCCATTCTTTCTGGTCGGGGAGCAAGTAGAGGCTCTTCAGGTGTAGGGTGATGTGCGTCCATTTGGGCAGGTTGAGGATCAATCTGGCTGCTGAATTCTGTATCGTCTGGAGCCTTCCCATGCGTTCGGTGGTGGTTCCTGCATACAGTGCATTGCTGTAGTCCAGACAGCTGGTGATTAGGGAATGCGTGACGGTTTTTCTTGTGCTTATGTGGAGCAATTTGAAGATTCTTTGGAGCATGCAGAATGTGTGGACGGAGACAGAGGAGACTGTATTGATCTGTCATTCATGATGACTTTAATGTACAGGGTGATGCCGAGGATGCCGGTGTGGTCTTTTGGTGTGGAGGTGGGTCCGATTTCAATGGCCCACCGGGTGTCATTCGGAAGGGAGGCATGCTTGTCAAAGTTCAATACTTCGGTCTTGTCCTTGTTGAGCTTCAGACAGTTGACCTTCATCCAGGCTGAGAAATTCTTCATGCAGTTGTGGGCATTGGAAATTGTCCTTGAAATAGTACAGTGAGAGGAAGTCTCTCGGAACACTCTCTGTTAGGGGTGTGATAAGTGTCCCTCTGAGCTGTCATTCAAGGCAAATATGTTGTCAAAGAAGAAAAAATAGACTGTCCCTGAACCAACTAGCAACAGGTTCTTCAATCTCTTGGAACCAGAGAGCATGGATCTAAACAGGTTATGCCCTCCCGAACTCAAAATGCTATTTCTTCTTGCTCTCAGAAGACAAAGGAATCTACTGCAACCATTAGTTAGATTGATTACTGTCAGAAATTTACCACCTATTCAGGAGCTTGTCAGCCTGAATAATAGAGTAGACACTGATCTTGGTGACAGTATAGAGACCCAATAGTCAGCGTACTTGTGTAAGTTTGGTAATGTAGGTTTGGTCACTCATGCTTGGCACCAAAATGACTGGGTCGGTCAATTGACATTGAGAACACTCTGCAATCAAGATCATAGCCAATTCTGCCTTAATTCTGCACTGTACTTTCTTTGGCATACAGTAAACATTCCTTTTTTACAGATTGACTAACAACAGTGTTGATATAATGGATACAGATGGGACTCGACCAATGGGACAGTGAACAGCACTGGGTACACTGGCCCACCGCAGGCCTTTAATCAGGCTCCTGAGACATCATTTTCAGAAAAATGTAATTGCTCAATAGTGGCACACTCTCTTGCTCAAACTGGGCTGTAGCCCAAAATAATACTGCCACAACTTCCCTCAAAAAGTAAAGCTTTAGCCAATTAACATGAGACACCTTATGGGGTTGCATGGTGGTATCAATTTCAATCAGTTAGTTGAGTTCACTGATTTTCTTGATGGCCTTGTACATCCCACATTCTATTTGACCTCCAGAGTGAAAAACGTAGGCAGTTTGAGTAATATGACCACCTGACCTTCCTGGTAACCAGCAAGAGTTTTCTTCTGGCCATACTATACTTTCAGCAGTTACTTCCTTGCTTGAAGGTTGCACTATACGTAGAAATGACTAGAGAGGCAGGTTTTAGTCGTTTTTTTAGGTCGAGCATTCAAGACTTTTTGTATATACTTATGTGTATGTACTTTGTGGGGTCTGGAGATCACCCTAGGACTTTGTCTGCTTCCGCTTAGGGACTTTTTTCTGTTAAACTGCCTCTATTTAACTGTCTTGATAGAAAACGCCCAGCAGAGGTCAGTAAAATACCAGAATTGCTTTCTGCTGAGAGTCTTTCTTTTTTTTATTTTCTGGCAAATGCCTCTATTTAACTTTGTTGATAGAAAACGACCAGCAGAGGTTAGTAAAATACCAGAATTGCTTTCTGCTGAGAGACTTTCTTTTTTTTAATTTTCTGGCAACTACCTCCTATTTAACTTTCTTAATTGGAAACGACCAGCCGAGGTCAGTAAAATACCAGAATCACTTTAGCATTCTCTAGATTCCAGTCCATAGAAGTTGTCTTCCCCGAGCACCCTTAGACAGTAATTATTTTTTTCAAATCTTGTATTTTTAGTAATATGACCACTGAAGGCCCTGATTTTATATTAAAAACAGAACTTAGGACTATACCATTTCCTGCTGAAAGGCAATATTTCTCTCTGTGTGTTCCCATAACTGGCGTGTCATGCAGTTTGGTGCTTACTTTCCCTCCATGTTAAAGAACAGTAGATGTTTCAGCACCCAGGCTAAAGTGCTGCATAGCTAAATACATATAAGGTCCCAAAGGCGAGACCAATTGCATTGCAAATACTTGTGTATATTGCATTAATGAATAGATGTTGTTGTACTCATCTCTAAATTAAGCAAACAGTTATTGACCATTAAGAGCCAGTGCCGAGTACCGGAACCCACGGGCTCAAATTACAGCACTACTCGGAAACTAGCTTTATGCGTGTCACTAGTGACCTACTGCCCCTCCTGCCCCATCTCATCCTCCCTCTCTCCTCCTTCCATATCTGCCGGCTAGTAAAACTTTTCTCCCACCTTCAGGATCTTTTTATCCCAGAACCTTTAGTTTGCCAAACACCTGCATTTGTGAAACTGGTCGATGAATTCGGTGTAGTCCTCTGCATGGTGGCAGTAGCTATTGCTTGACAGGCCTGTGTCTCCACAACTGCAATCCTCTACACTTTTGGAAATGAAGGCCGTCACTACGAGTTGGCTAATCATTTCTGGTATTGGCTTTAACTCCTTTAACTGCACTTAGCAGAATTTCGAACTTATAGTATATTATCACACTGAGTACATACTGGGTGCGATAAAAACGGCACCCCTGGATACATTTCAGGAGTTTTAACCTGCTGATATGTAATGGATAAAAAAAGCCTTGGTAAATTACAGGACATGAAGATGTTGACGTGCTAAGCACCAAACTCCATTATTCTCTATTTAAGGGGAAAAAATACTCAGAGAAGGTGCCATTTATCCTGTCCAGTAAATAACGTACCCAAGGGAAGCGCTATTTATATGGCACAAATAAAATTACACCTAGTACCAGTAAACTCCTACCACGTTAGAAGCCATGCAGTGAAAAGTGCCATTCTCTTGCACTAGATATACCAGCATAGGCCCACTCACCAATAGTATTGTTCACTGAGATGGAGTGGGGGTAAGGGTTAGGTAAGTTTGGCAATGGCCAAAACAAAATATAAGAAGATCTCCACTGGAGTGAAGACATGGAGAACCCCACATCACCTTGGCTGGTTGTTTACTGCAACATGCATGCATCACACATTAGGAAACCCCTTTTGCAACTATTCTGTTGTGTTTGGACACAATGGCCATCTTAAGAGTAGGGAATCCGCAGCATGTCATATCAGGTTTGATCATCCCTGCTGCTACTACACTACCACGAGCATCATTATTGGCCATTCATTTTATTCAGCAGTAAGTGGCACATCAAATAGTAGAACTTGAACTGCTACATTAGAGAGGAAGTAGGCAAAATTCACCTCCTCTTCATTTCATGTGGGAATGTATGAATTAGCTTGGGGGACAAATAAGAGTTAAAGAGCTCCAATTGTAACAGTGGACTCGTTTAACTCTGGTGTTCCAGGGCCACCTTACTACTGAACTCAAACTAAGCAAAAAATACACCCATTTAGCACTTCACTCTCGGGGTAGTAAGGCACAGCAATTCATTACTCGGGGAAATGTTGTGCATTACAAACTCTCTCTCTGCAAATCATACATTTACACATACTAAATAAGTGCCCTGTTTGGGATGTACTTTTAAAAGAAAAAGTACTTTGATTCACCCTGAACTATATACGAAACCTACAAATAGAGATGTGTACAATAAAAACCTGTACTCCCTCCAAACCAGAAACCAGTGTAAAGTCTCTCATTGTTAGACACTGTAAAATATACAATATAATACCCCACTGTGGGGAGGATGGGAATGTCCGCTCCATGGTAAACAGGTATGTTCCCCTGCACTGAATGCCTGACTGCATGTATCTAGTATCCTAACATTTTATTTGTGGGCCTGATGTCATGCTAAGGAACCTGTGCGCCGAGGCCTAGGAGGGGGCACCAAGCAATCTCTCTTTTGAGACAGAGAACTACTATCTCTGTCGTTTTGTCGAGCATATAGAGTGGCAATGGCAGCATACTGTGTTACAAGGATCAGTAGTGTCATCAGACCTTTTATCTGGATTATTGGAGAGGAGACCTACTGACCATTTGTTTAAAGTTTCACTCCTATGTGCTTGCCCAGTCCTTGCTTTAACATTGCAAGTGTGTGTTTAGCATGTTTTTGATGTGGCCCGTGTGACACACGCATGATGTGTGTGAGTGACCCAGAGTACAGTACAGTCAAAGTCTATTTCTCACATTCCTGTTGCTGGAGCGAGGTGACATAGACAATGTAATGAGGGAAGTGGAGCCAGGACTTCTTAAGATATACTATGAGGGCTTTTGGGTAGCAAAGAGCTGCTAATTAGACTTGCTGAACACTGCCATTTGGTAAGTGGTGGGACTGAGAAGTGGGGCTGCTGGCCTGGTTGTGAAAGGCGGGGAAGTCTTTAGGTGAGGGATGTCCTTTTATGTTTCCCTGATTACTCTTTCAGTTAGGGTGATGACACCCAGGAGCAGTAACCTCATCCCTCTATGTGCCTCTGTTGTTGGTGCTTCAGGATGGATACAGCCTTCCTGTG
The DNA here is from genome assembly GCF_964261635.1 of Lissotriton helveticus. Taxonomy (NCBI): domain Eukaryota; kingdom Metazoa; phylum Chordata; class Amphibia; order Caudata; family Salamandridae; genus Lissotriton; species Lissotriton helveticus. The sequence goes on from NC_136058.1 coordinate 31,542,422, forward strand.
AGAAGCATCACTCTATGCAAAGGCTATGACTGGAGAAGAACCTGGAAATGATACTTGAAAATCCACATATTCTGTCTGTCAGTTTTGTATAAACAACACTTTATTCCGGTTCCAAGTCATCTGACTGAGGAAGTGCTCTGAAAAGTGCTCGGAGGGCTGCTGTGCAACCAGCGCTGAGGTTTACATGTCAGCCATTCCCTCAGAGGAACCGAGACATCACATGAAGTCTAGTGCTCTTGCTGGAGAAGCTGTGTACCTGTCCCAGAGTGCTGAGAAGCATGCTGGACTGCTGCTGTAGGGAAGTCGCCCACCTAACCTGCAGCAGGAGAGACTGCCCAAGAAAGAGACAAGGTCCACAATGTCGCCAGTGGCTGTGGCGCGCCCAGAAGGAACAGACTGCTGCATGCAAACTGGGAGGAATCATGTGTCAGAAGATCCCACTGGACTTTTACAACATTTTCAGGCAGGAACTATAACTCTGCAGCAACACAATTGTCGAGGCCCAGTCAAGCTGCGATTGTGTGTTGCTAATCAGCAGGGCTGTACCAGACCCGCCCATCTGAAACGGCATCTCCTGAATTTCTGACAGAGCCATGTGGGGCTGCATCAGCCAACTCAAAGTCCATCCCGTGCAGGACTGCATCTGCTGAAATCCTGGTCGATGGCATGGGGTTGCTCTTACTATATCTGTGACAAGCCCATGCTGAGCTGCATTTAGTGAATTCCTGATTGGCCCTTGTGGGCTGCATCTGTAGGATCATTGATCGGCCTGTGCAGAACTTCCACTACTAAAGTGTTGAAGGCCACGTCCAGGGCAACAACTGCAGTCTAGCTGGCCTCAGTGTGTGCTGAAATTACCAACTGCAAGGACCACAAGGGACTACACTTACCAACAGTCTGGGCGGAATGGTGACATCTTTGATAGGGTCATTTTCAGGCCACCACGAAGAGGCATTATGGCCGTACTGCAGAACGCAGTCCTGTGCCCTGGTTTAAGAACTGCCACAAACGCCAACCAGTGTGCTGCTGCTCTTGAGAGTGAGCAGGTATGCTTTCTGAGCATCTTAGGGCATGAAATTGACCCTGAGAGGCCTGGCTCAACCAGTGAAAATGACTTGGAGAGATGAGACTTGGAACTGAGTGCACATACACATTGACGGTGACTGGACTGCACCTAAGCTACATTCAACGAGCTCCTGTTTACCCCTACAGAGAGGGGGGCCCAGAACAGAGGAATTGAACCTAATGGCAATAGGGGAGAGAGAGTGGAGGGCGGGCAACGTAGTGCCAAGTGACACTAACACATCTTGAATAGTATAATGTGGAGTTTCTGAGTGTGACTGTGTGATTAAAGTACTTTCTTTCTGGCAAAGACAAGCACTAGGCTGGACATTTAATTTATTGATTCTGCTGGTTGATCGTACTACCCTGAGAGACAAGTGAAGAAAGGTTTGTACCTGGCCCACTTTGCAGAGCCATAGGGAGGTGGGCTGCACAACATCACAAGCAAACAACCTTAACCCCACTTGTAGCCCATGCTTTCCCAGTTTTCCATCAATTGTGGTCTGAAACCCTAATTATTGCATTTGTTGAAGACCATAATGTAAAACTCTTTCCTATTGTTTTTCTTTATGAGTTCACAATGTAAAGTCCATTAATACTTTAGGACTTTTCCTACTATAATCGACATGGGGTCTGCTTTAACAATATCTCTAAATGGAATGACGTCCTCAGTGGACTAATATAACTGCTGCCCAAGCAAATTCCTATAAGTTCAACAAAGAAGGACAAATGTTCCTCTCTTCCTCTCTACATGGCTTTTTCTTATTTGTGATTAGATGAACTTTGGCAGGAACTAAAGCTCTCTCACCACACCATTCCTAAAACAGATTTACAACTAGAGTTGACAAGTACTGGCAATCAGAGGGTTTAATTTGCCCCCCTCTTTTATCATCTTTGTGTAAACTGACATTGAAGAGCTATGAATTTTATTCGTGGAGTCAGAATTTTCTGACCCAGAAGCAAGGTGGGAACTGGCCTAGAGGAGTTTTAGGAACTGTAGTATTGTTTAGCATTCAAAGGTTTCTACTGCACATAGATGTACTACAATACAACAACAAGGACTGGCGTAGCCAATATGTCTAGTGTTGGCCTCCAGTCTTTTAGCTTTGTCAGTGCTTATTTATGTTTTTTGTAAAACTTTATTGTTGGGGGGGGGGGGGGGGGGGGGGGTTGGAGAGGGTGACTGCAAAGCGGGAAAAAATTGTCTCAAAAAGCACTTTGCTATATTTGCCCCTGGTACAGAAGGGAACCACCTTGTATGGGATAACTCACTCTAGAGGTGGGCCAGCCAACAAATTAACAGGGAGAGCCAAACCTAGGGTCTAGCTCGGATCTTAGATCCTGTGCACGAACCGAGCCATGCAAATATTGGTATTTAAATCATAAAACAAAGTCTCTACAAAATTCAAAAAAGTGGAGGGGGCGTGGTCTAACCAACGATGTGGTGAGACGTGTCTCCGGGGAGCTCCCGACCAACGCCACCCGTATAAGCAATTATAAGCGGAGTTGGGGGCCACAACTGCACCCCCCGACGTGGACACTGACCTGAGCGACTGGGTGTCCCTGGCGTGTGGTGCTCCTGCTGCCTGCGGCGTCGACAAGGTCGGGTGGCGAGGAGTCAGCGAAAGCTCCGAGGTGGGAGCCGCCATCTTGAGGAGCCTGAAGCGAGTCCCATCTTGCGGATTACCGGACCCGAGGGGCCCTCTAGACCCGGTGGCGTGTGCGGTCCCTTGCTGGCGGAGTGGCCTGCAGAGCCCGGGGCGATTCTGGACTGCAGCAAGTGCGGGACCGCCTCCGTGGATTCTCCGAAGCAGAGACCCAGGGGCCTGTGAAGGAGTGGAGGGCAGGCCTGGAGAGCGGAGGCGCCAGGAGGTGTTGGCGACTTTCTCCTCCCCCGTCTGGGTGCGCCCGGAGAGGTGTGGACCAGCGACGGCGGGGACACTGCTGGGTGGCACCTGTAGCGAACTGGGCCTTGTGAGTCGGTGGCTGGCTGTGGGGACCCCCAGTGCCTCGTGACTGGGCTGAAGGCCCTACTGGACGCTGCGGACGGAGGCTGTGGGCTGCCTCTGCGATTCTCCTAGTGCAGGCGGAGGCCCCGGAGCCCTCAGTAAGACGGACGGCAGACCTGGGGAGCAGGGGCGGTGTCGACGGCCTCCCACCCCCCTGAGAGGGATCGGAGAGGAGCGGCCTAGCGGATACGGGGACATTGCCTGGCAGAACCGGGAGCCTTGGTGCTTCATGGCTGGGGCGCCGGCACTGCCGGAGGAGAGGCCGGACTGCATTCACCCTGAGGGAGGATTGGAGCGGGCCCCGGAGCTGGGGTCCCTTGCCGCGCGGAGGCCTCTACCCCCTGCGACTGGACTTTGCAGGTGAGCGGCAGTAGTGGGCACGCTCCCCTGCCATTTTGCCCCTTGGTCTTGGGGGGCCTGGTGGCTCGGATCCTGGGGTGTCCTGGCCCCCCGGCGCCCCTGAACTGGGCTGGGGTCTTTGCCTTCCGGAGTGGTGCTGCCTGGGGGGCCTAATAGGCATTTATGAGGGGCAGCAACGGCCAGACTGCGGCGAGAAAGCAGGAGGGGAGCTGCGCGGCGGAGCCCTTGGCCGCCATTTTGTGACTGTCCCCAGGAGAGGCCTGAAGGTACTGGCCGCCCCCTCTGACACCCGGGTCCGGCCTGGGGGTCGGGAGGACTTGACTTTTGGGCCCTGCATGCGGTGGGTGAGCCTGTCGCCGGCAGGGAGCGTGCCGGGGCGAGTGCTTCTGCTCCCATTCCGGAGCATGTCCTCCTGAAGTGACCCTCAGTCATCGACATTCTGACGGCGCCCTGGGGCCTGGCTCTGTGTGCCTGGCTTGAGGGACTATTGCTCCTGAACGCAACAGGGGGTGATTGCACTGCACTGGGGGAGTCCTTTGGTGGGGTGCATTGTGCTTGATGGAATACAGTGGAGACTGATTGGGGGGAGGTGTGGCTGAGCGGCCTGTTGTACTGATTGGGCTGCCTACGTCCTTTGGGCCTCCTGAACCCCGGGTGTATTTGTTGAGGGGAGTTGTGAGTGCCGTCTGTGCCCTGCCTGGCAGTCTTGGGCCCTCCCCTGTGGACCATTTGTAGTGGACGTCCCCCGGGGGTAGGTTAGCCACTGTTGGCGGCTGTGTCACACCTGCTTAAGCCTCACGGGAGGGGAGGGGGGGACACAAAGAGATCACCGGAGGTTGAGTGCCAGTGGGCGGACGGTCAGGGTGCTGGGGATCGTTCCCTGCATACTGTTCTGGGACTGAGACTTTGGAACATATCTGACGGCCGGCGACACGGTGTGGGGCCCCCCTAACTGCTGGGTGCTGAGTGGGCTGTGCCGGCATTCTGTGCCAGCTCCGGGCCGCTCCAGGACTGGCAATGAGACGCTCTAGAGGGGATAAGGTGGACCCAGCCGCGACCCCCAGGGACAACCCGGTTGTAGATATGTGGGGTAAGGCGGGGACGTCGACGGCCTCTGGGGACTCTTCCCAGACGGCGGGAGACTCGATGCCGGTCACTCAGGCGTTTATGACCTCTTTTATGACAGAGCTCAAGATGGAAATCGGTTCCCTTAGGCCGCTTTTTGTACTTTTGCTCTTATCTTTCTTTCCTTGTCTTGAACTGGCTTTTCTCCCTCTTTCGCTTCTTCCTTTCTTCTCCTTCCTCCGCCTTTTCACACTTGATTTCCGTCGCTTCTTCTCTGTTTCTCTCTCCCATCTTTCGTGTGCATTGGGTTGGGGGAGATGCAACATCGACACTTAGGGTGGAGTGGGGAGGGGTCATGCCCCGCGAGGCTGCGCTGCACAGGGACAGGGGGGGGTGGAGGCGGGGATAGGTACTGACTGGCCCACAACCTGAAAGCTAACATACCCAGGCCCTTGAAGGTATTGACGCTAAACGTCAAGGGCTTAAACTCCCCTGATGAGCAGCGCCAGACATGGCGATATCTCCTGCAGCAGAGCCCCAACATCATATTTTTTCAGGAAACCCATCTTTTGCAGGCTGATACTGGACGCATGGCTCATGCCAGATATCCCCTCCAATTTTGGGCGGCAGCAGACACTAAGACAGCAGGTGTAGCTACACTGTGCAGGGCTGGCATCAGGCGGGGGGGACTGGGCCCTTCAGGAGTGGAGATGGGCGCTTTCTTAGGGTAAGTGTGGCGATTGGACGGCGTACCTTTACTCTGTGTAATGTGTATGCACCCAATCAGAGGCAGGACCGGTATCTCCAGTCGCACCTGAAGGATCATGTTCCGCGGGGAGACCCCTTTCTGATCCTAGGGGGGATTTTAACCTAGTCTGGGACCCGACAGTGGACCGCAGTGACGCCATGTTCAGTGGTACCGGGGCCAAGTCTTCCACATTGCGTACTCAAATAACGGAACTGGGACTGTTTGATGCATGGCGCTCTCACTCCCCAGACTTGCGAGACTACTCGTTTTATTCTCACGCCCATCGCTCGTACTCCCGGATTGACTTCCTCTTTGTCTCCCATGCCTTGCTGCGCGATATGTTTGGAGCCTCCATGTCCGATATTTCGCTCTCAGATCATGCGCATGTCGAGTTGCTCCTTCAGGATCCGGCCGCTCCCTCTGCCCGCGAGTCGACGTGGCGCTTGCCACCGGGTATCCTTTGTGATCCGGATGATGTAGACAGCATTAGAGCTGCCATTGACTCTTACTTCGTTACCAATGACCTCCCAGAGACGCCCTTCCCTGTGGTGTGGGACTCTTTTAAGGCAACCATGAGAGGCCATATAACCACCCTCTTGATTGCCAGGGCGCGTGAGGCTCGGGCCTTAGAGGATAGACTACTGGCAAAGGACATAAAACTGGAGGAGCGAAGGGACCAGGGCGGTCCCTAGTCAGCATCCAGGAGGCGCCTTGCCAACCTCAGAGGGCAGCTACGACTGTTACGCACCAACAAAGCAGAGAAATCGCTACTGGCCCTTAAGCAGAAGTACTATGATGGGGGACAAGGTGGGCAAGTTGCTCGCGGGACGACTACGGGCGCGCGCAGCCAAAGCTCATATAACGTCGGTCCAGCTCCCCGATGGGGCGAAGGTCACCTTGGAGAGGGATAAGCGCGAGGCATTCAGTCCTATTACTCGGTGCTCTATCAGAGGGAGCCGCCGACCCCGGAGGTGGTGGCGGAAGTTCTAAATAATTACACGGGGGTGACCCTCCACCCGCATTATGCCGAGACCCTGGAAGGACCTATCACCCAAGAAGAGGTATTAGCAGCCCTGAGGGTTCTTCCCCTTGGGAAGACCCCGGGACCAGATGGTCTACCCTTATCTTTTTACCGCATGTTTCAGTCCCAGCTCTGGCCACATCTCTTGAGGCTGTATAACTCCTTTACGGACACCGAGGGGCCATCTCAGGATATGGGTATGGCGGAGATAGCCTTAATCTTGAAGCCAGGAAAGGACCCCACACAGTGCGCGTCATACCGCCCCATTGCGCTGCTAAATACTGACCTCAAAATTTATACCAAACTCCTGGCGAAGCGCCTAGACCCCTATATGCCGGGCCAGGTGGATGCAGACCAGGTTGGTTTTATCCGCAACCGGCAAGGTGCTGATAACGTACGCAAACTAGCACATTTAGTGGGTAAGGCGCGCCACTGGGCGATCCCTGCTTGCCTTCTTTCGTTGGATGCGGAGAAGGCATTCGATCGCGTGGATTCGACCTTCCTTCGGGCGCTCTTAAGTAAAATTGGACTGGGACAGAACATGATTACACGGATCATGGCTCCATATCTTACTCCACAGGCTCGGATCCGGGTTAACCGCAGGCTTACGGAGCCGTTCACCATTTATAGGGGAACCAGACAGGGGTGCCCCCTTTCACCTCTGTTGTTTGCCCTTGTGGTGGAACCACTGGCAGAGATGATCCGTCAGGTGCCCGATATCCATGGTATCCAATTAGGGCGACGTGAAAACAAGGTGGCGTTGTTTGCGGACAACCTCATTCTCTCCTTAACGCGCCCCCGGGAGTCTCTTCCGGCACTCCATGCTGCCCTATGCCTTTTTGAACGTGCTTCCGGCCTCAAAATTAACCACAGTAAATATTGGGCTCTCAACTTAACCATCCCGCAAGACGAGGTCCCCATCCTGGAGGACCTGGTTCCATTCCAATGGACCGCCCACTCCATTCACTACATTGGCATTCAGTTGACTCCCTCCCTTGACACGTGGACGCAAGCTAATTGGCGAGAATGTCGCAGATCAGTGCTTGAAGATCTGAGGCGGTGGCGGCCATTGCTGCTGTCGTGGCTGGGCCGACTTAACGCTATCAAAATGTCGATCCTTCCAAAAATGTTATATCTTTTTCAATGCCTTCCCCACCCCCATTCCGTTACACTGCATTCGCAGCCTACAGCGTGACCTCACAAACTTTATATGAGTTCTCACAAAGCTCCTGATGGCACCAAGGGAAAAGGGGGGGACTGGCATGCCCCAACCTCGTAGACTACCACTGGGCAGCACATCTTCGGTGCGTCGTGGAATGGGTGGTCCCAGAGAGTGAAAAGGGATGGCTACACATGGACCGAGCTGTGACGGGGCAAACTATTTGGGACCTCGCCTGGCACCATCGGGCAGAGCGCTCTAAGAGCGCCTATGTTGTGGTACCCACAAAAACGGTCCTGGATATATGGGATAAAGTTGCAACACGCAGAGGCCTCACGACCTTCCCCTCACCGCACACTCCGATAGAGGGGAATCCATCCTTCCCACCGGCTTATCGTTCACGGGCCTTTACCAAATGGTCGCAAGGGGACTGCCGGGTTATAACGGACCTGTTTGAGGGGGGTGCGCTTAAATCCTTTGCTCAGTGCAGGGAAGAATTCCGAGTTGCGACGACTGCAGGGCTACAATATGCCCAGCTGAAGCACTGGGTGACTATGGAGGGCATGCATCAGGCGGCTACGCGGGACTTTACTCCCTTTGAGTGCCTGGCCAGTCACCCAATTGAGTCCAAGGGGCTTATATCTCGAATCTATCAGATTTTGCAGCACTCACAGCTGCCACCTGCACACCCCTATCAACACCGCTGGCAGGAAATGTTAGGCGTGGATATTCCACCTGCCCAGTGGAACAGGCTGTGGCGAGATATTCCCAAGGTGTACCGTAGCATTCTGCAACGGGAAAATGCTTACAAGCTCATGACTCAGTGGTATTACATGCCCTAACGCCTTCACAGGATGTTCCCTTCCTCTTCCCCCTTGTGCTGGAGATGCCGCTCTGCGACGGGGGACCTCATTCACATCTAGTGGGCCTGCCCGTTGTTGACTATGCTCTGGAAGGAGGTCCTCAGCCACATCAGGAGGGTGCTGGGGTTCCCTTTGCCTGACAATCCTAGTGCAGTCTTGCTGGGCATTAAACCTGCTGGCCTGAAGGCACTTACCAGGAGCGATTGGACTCTGGCGCTTCAAATGTTGGGATCGGCCAGACAGCTCATTGCCCTATATAGGAAAAAACCCGAGACACCCCCAATCACTGCCTGGTTTGTGCGTTTATGGCATGTGGCCACTATGGAGCTTTCACGGCGTGACTGCAAGCGCGCGAAACACGCTATAAGGCTGTCTGGCAACCTTTAATTACATACTTATGCAGGGTAGAACATGCACGCCACATGCCCAGCAAACTGAGATCACCGCACCTGTTTGCCGACGCTGTCATTCCCTCGGACCCAAACAGATTGCTGTCCTAGCCGCTTTCCTGCGCTGTGATCCTATCATGGCCACATGGGAAAGGCCTTCATGCCCCGCTCTCTCATCCACAACGCACACTATTCCTACTCTTACCCTCCCTGCCCTGTCTCTCCTTTTTTTCGTCGTTCTTCTTCTATTGTCTATCCTTTTTCTTCATTTTCTCCGCTGCTATGTGGGCTCCGGGCCCCTGTTGGGCCGTCTGTTGGCTTCGATTGCGTTGCCCGTCTGTTGACAGAGTGGACACTGGGGCTCTCCCTCCATAAGGGATCAGACTATGCCATCATGGGCAATACAGAACGCGGCCGGCCCCTTGTGGGTTGTAGGCATAACGCTGTGTAACACCTCGCTTTCTCTACAGAGCACTAGCAAATCACATATAATACTTGATCACGCGGCCGGCCCCGGATGCGGTTGTAGTCTTAACGCTGTGTATTCCTGGTCCTGTACTATGCAATTTCCCTCTTCCTTTGAAAATAAAAACAGATTTTAAACAAAATTCAAAAAAGTGTACTTGTTACGTCATATTCTAGCACTGTACTGAGAAGGTCTTTATTAAAAGTGATAGTTTTTAAACATGAACCATTACTGAACTAAGAGGCAAGATAATTGTCATGTAAACCCAGTATGTGGCCCAGAATATAGTAAAGCAACATTATAGACTCCTAAATCACGGGAAACATCCTTTACAATGAAACTTTTACAACGCAGTGCTTTTACAACGCATTGCGCTGGGGGGCGCTCTAGGATAGGGAATAGATTTAATTTACTATCCAACACCTTCCCTAGTGTCCACGGGAACTTGAGTTGGAATAGTAAATTAAACTATTCACTATCCAGCACCCCAAAGCGCTATGCGTTGTAAAGGTTTGCGTTGTAAAAACCGCGTTGTAACAGCATGTGTGGTAAAAGCATGCGTTGTAACGTCATACATCTCTAAATCGCACACCATAGGTTTTTGTATAACTAGTATTCTCAACTCACATGTTGGAAAGTGCTCTCAAATGCGATAATGAGGAAAAAGAGTTTGGATGAAATTATATGTTTGCCAAAAATCACACAATTTAAGCAAGAAAGCTGCTATTTTTACAGGTACATGTACAAATCAGCCAGTAAATAGTTATCTATTTGTTAAGGCTATGTTTTTATCCCTGTGCAGCTTTGGCTGTAGAGCCACATCCAGGGTATAGTAGGTAGTGTAGTTTTGTGAGCCCTGGGCCCACATGCTACTAAGGTGAGTGACACAGACTCATGATGTACACTGGATAGCTGGCCCAGGGCACGTGTGCCCGGCCCCTTTTATTAGCAGGGTCACCTGACCGGTGATGCCTGTGAATGGGTGGGTGTAATACAAAATGGAACACTAAAACGTGTCTGGCAAGATACTACATCCCTTCCTAACTTTAATGAAAAAGAAACAAACAAAAAGTCCAACCTGTGAAGAAAAACAAACAACAATACAAAGCACCAATGAGTCTCTGCAGGCCATCTGCTGGGCGGTGCTGGAGCTCTGGACAACCTGGTCAGGAGCTTTGGTCTGCCTCGGCGATGAAGTCCAGATTGACTTGGTCTCGCAGTGCTGGAGTCTAGTTACGAAGTTCATATAGCGATGCATCTGGAGCGGTGGTGGAGTCCACTTTGGAGATATTCTTGCTAGCGCTCAGGCTCCAGTGGGCAGCCAAACTGCAAACATGGAGGATGACCTTGGTGGATGAGGGCTTTCCTTGGAGGTGATGATGCTTTCCAGTTCCCGATAGCCAAGCACCTTCACACTTCCCCCTCCTGGAAGGCCTTCCTGCCGGGCTGCCATGTGACCGTGTGGCCTGTGCAGGCCTCGTGTAGGCCATGCAATGGCATCGCTGAGGAACTGCCAACAGGACCACAGCCAAATCGTTCAAGTAGCCGCAGAGAGTGGTGTCTCAGTCTGTGTGCTCTCGCCATCAGGACTTGGGTTCTATGGCTTCTACAGATGGTCTTTGGGTGATCAATCTCTATCTGCAAACTCCATGCTTCCCAGTGTCTGCCGTGGAGCTGCTGCCAAAGCATCTCTCCGATTCGGGTTCCTCAATCACAGGAACTCCATTGAGGCCCTTGCCCCTGGATTGCCATATGACCACATGGAATGTGCAGGACTTTCGTAGGCCGCGCTGAAGGGTTGCTGCAGAACTCCCAACGGGGCCAAGGCCAAGCCTTGTGTAACCCCAAGGGTGGATAGTCCAATGCTTGGGTATGCTCTTCTTTGGCAGGCTTCAGGTTTATGGGGGCACACAGAACGTTCCTGGGAGGCTAGCCTCCCACTGCGCCAGGAGTGTCTCTTTGACCTCCGGATGTCTTTAGTGTTTGGATCCTCTCTGGTGGTGCGATGCTCCTTCGACGTTCTTGGTGATGATGCACCTGGATTATGAACACGGTGATACTTGTTTATTTTACACTTGGGCAAACAGCCGCCGATCTCTTGCTGTAGGTGACTTTGTGGAGTGAGGAGTGGCAGGTGCACTTATTAGATGGGATGCTATTATGAAGTAGGATTGTAGAGCATATAATAATTTATTGAATAAAGGTTTACAACCTCCTGCCACAGAGCTTACAGAATATCTCTCAGAACATTGACAGTTTCATCAAAGGCGAGCGGAACATTCCAAGAGGGTTGGAGAGGGAGGGGTGGCATGGGAAGGGAGAGGAACATTCCAAGGGTATGGAGAGCAATGAGACTAAATTACAACAGATGCCATCAATGCCAAGCAGCCGGTGACAGGTGAGTGAACAGTCACTCTGTGAAGCGTGGGGCCTGAATGCAGATCACGCTTGCTAGCAGCTTACAGTTGGTCCTACCGCGAAGATGTCTCCAGTGACATCTCTGCACCCCGGTGGCTGGATTGTGCTGATGAACACTTTCACCAGTGCCTGCACAAGTCCTCTGTCCTGTAGATCTTTTCTTTTTCGTTATACAGTCGGTGGTCAGCAACAGGCAAATGGCGCTCTAAGGTCTATCACAAGTACAAATCAGTTATGGCAGGTAATCAGCAGCATGACGGGTCCTACCTAATACTACCAGATGGGGCAGCTCTTCTAAATAAACTCCCTTTCACTTGGAAGCATATTTAGCTTTCCGGACACAAGAGTAATTAGTCTACCTCTCCAGGAGCAGAATTTATAGGAACCCCTTCCGGGTTGGAATTATCACCGGAACTAAGAGACTACTTGAAATTGACCTCAGCCTCCCCTGTAACAGCGACGCAACAAGTGTTGGCTAAGAAGGCTTAAAGATCTTGAATTAAAGACATCTGAAAATATAAAGACACGCATCATTGTGATATTTTATGTAACTTTATGTATTTGCTTTCGAACGTGTGCAGAGGACTCTGCTCTTTTTCAAACTTGCGCATCTGTGGTGGTTGTTTGCCATATGGCTTGGTGCGACTCTCCTTTCCTCCTTCCGACCAGGTACCTCACGTGGATGTGGCGTCCTGCCATGTCTCATGTTTGCGCCACATGGACATTTCACTGGTCGTTTCCGGTTCTTGGGACGATATTTACTTTGCTGCTGACCTGTGGCAGGTCTGTCCTGTTGCTAGGACATGCTTCTTCTCCTTGAAGACCTTTTGCGGTACCCATGCCCATCTCAGGGATGTTTGCTGTGCTCCCCTGCCAGAATGGCAGGTTACAGCTTCACTCGAGGGTGTTGTGCTTGCGTCTCGAACCTGTGCCGTTGTGGCGCCTACCTCCTGGCTCCGTTCGGGCATGCTTGGCGGGGTTGGTCACTTCATGTGACGTGCTCCTTGAATTGCTGTGTGATGGGGCATCCAGCCACTTGTCACATGTTGTTGGAGCACATGTTGCGGTCACAGCTTGCCACGAGGAGTTTGCGACTCTCCTCTTGCCTGTCTTGGGCCATTGGGACTCCGACTTGGGGCAGTGTGAGGGAGGACACTCTGTGCCGTCTTTGGTCCACTGCTGGGCTTCTCTGGTGAGGTGTTCTGCGCAACTCTGACCTTGCGCTCTTCATTCTCCCTCATGGGCGCCCTCTTCTGGCACTTGGCATGCTTGCTTTTCTTTCTTGTTGTGGTGGCTTCATCCCACCCGGGCTTGCAGTGCTCAGCTTATGATGCTCTCTTCTTCATGTTATGGGCCGAGTTTTCTGATGTTCTGTGGCATAGTACTTCTTGGGGGCTCTTTGCTGCTGCTGTAGTGTTCTACGGCCACTGGCGTGCATGTGGTGCACTCAGCATCAGGGCCGGCTTTATGGCAGTGCGTCCAGTGCAGCCGCACTGGGCGTGACCTTTGGAGGGGGCGCTGACCTCCGGAGGGGGCGCTGTGTTTGGTAATAACTTATGACTGGAGAGATGAGGGGCACTTTTGCCTGGTGGTATTGAGAGAATCTGAAGAGGCAGTCATGGTGTATGAAGATGCCAAAAATGATTGCTGCACCGGGCACCACCAGCGCTATATCCGGCCCTGCTCAGCATCAGTCCTGGCTGTGTCTCTCACAGCCTTCTTCTCCATTTCTTGGGCTCGCTGCTTTGGTTGCCATGGTGGTCATTTACTGCTGGGGGCTTGCATCAGTATCTCTTTGCCTGTGGTGTTGCCAGACATCCACTGGGGAGTGTGTAGTGTTCACTTCTCTCATTGGAGATGTTCCTTCCTCGTTGTGTGGCTTCTTCTCTCGGGTCAGTCTCTTCAGTCCTTGTTCTTTATTTTGTGACACTCTTGCAGTGTCAGCAATTCTGGGGGAGGCATGAACTGGGAGTTTCCCACCCGGCTCAACCTTCTAAGCTGATTCAGGTGTGGCTGGGAGGGTGTTACAGTGCAGGGGGGCCTCGCTGTCGACCTCTGCTGCTTAACTGAAGGTTGCTGGGCACTGCAGGCTATTTAGACATATCGAGCGGCATGTACCTTTGAAAATCTTTAGCCACGTAGGTGCTACTTCATGCTAGTAATTCACTATTGGGCCGCAGGGCAGCATGTTTCCTTTTGTGGGCGAAGTCGGGGCTGCCTTATTTTAAAACAAGTCACTTTTCTTTTCGTTCTTTAGGTGTGGTAACTAATGGCCACTAGGTGTCAATACAGCACTGTACTATCACGCTGGGCAGCAGGACAGCTTTTCTTTGGCACAACCAATGGTCTTGAATCATTTACTTAGTCAGGTCAGGAGCCTGGTCGAGACAGTCCTTCAGCCACTTGGTGCTGCCCAGTGGCGTAACTAAAGTTGAAGGGACCCCCTGCAAGGTACACAGAGGGGCCCACGCTCCAGATTTAATCCTTGCGGGGGCTGCGAGAGCCTGTGTTACGCCTCTGGTGCTGCCACTTCAAAAGTGAGCCATAGTAGCATTTTGTGTGCTGCCAGCTGTTGCGTTCCTTGCCGGCCATAGGCATGATTGGCAGTCTGCTTTCAGCTGTGGGCTGCACAGGGATTTGCAGCATGGAGGCTTTCACATTGGCAGGCAAATATTGAAACTGCCCGAGATGCCACCCAGTCGTCTCTTACTGGTTGCGGCAGCACAAGGGCAGCACCGCCTCTCAGGGCCTGTCCAGGCTTTGTGGGTCACTTCCCGCGCAGAGTTGGTGCCTCGAGCGTTCAGGGTCCACAGTGCTAACTGCGGCTAATTTTCATGTTGACCCCAGTCGGGGCCACCGCCTTGACTCACTGTGGTAAGTGGTGGGTGTTGCACCATGTCAAAGGGGGTATCTGTGCCGTAGGTAGGGGGCCGTGCTTCACAGTAGTTGACTGACGAAGCACGCAGCTAGCGTTCTTTTCTGCGGTTCGTCGGGTAGATTATTGATGCAGTGGGCAGGGCCTGCTTTTAACTTCAGCAGGGCCACATTCACTAGAAGTCACTTACACTGCCCTGCCACAATACAACACTGCATTGCTACCACTTTGCTTTTCTCCTCTGTGGGCTGGCGGAGGTTGCAGTTGCCGGTCCTACGACCTCTTTGCAGGTTGCCCGGGGTCCACGAAGGAGACCCACTAAAAGGGTGGCCTATTTAGTGCCACAAGGGGCACAGGAGGCAGCCTTCCAGTGTTTGGGACCCTCAGGGGTCCAGGTGTGCCACGTCACTTCCGGGAAGAGGGGGGAGCGGGGGATGAGGTACATATACCTCTCCCCGCCCTCTGGGCTCACTCTTTGCCCACTACCCCGACGTTGTTTCCCTCCCTACCGCATACCCGGCGTTCAAGCAGGGTGTGGGGGGGGGTTTGTCTAATGTATTCTTTTGTGTTGCAGGCGGAGTTACAGGGCGATCCAGAGGCTGTAAGGTACATACGGGTACCCTCTGCAGGAGCACAACAAGGGAGCAAAGGCCAAATATCCACAGGGAGGTCCTCGCGTTGGACCCTGGAGGAGCGATGGCACCCCGTTAGTCCTACGGGAGGTTGTGGACCTGAGCAACCTGGGTTTGCCTGGCAGGCTCCGCCCCCTTATGGGGCGTGAGCAAAGGGGTGGGTGGTTGGCGCACCAGTGGGAGGGGTCTCCCCTCCCCAAAAATATGGCAAACACCGTTGGGCAGGGCCACTTGTCATTTGGCTCATCAGGTGGCAGGTGGCGAGGGGCTGCCTGCTTTGGGATCGCCCGTAAGATAACCCACCAATGTTGGCATATTTGTAATGCTAATAAACCTGCAACAATTTTCTCCACAAAGAAGGTGTCTTGTCTGAATATTGCCCTAGGAGAATGCTGTATGGGGGAGGGTGAGTGTTTGCGGATATTGGCACTATGTGGGTGGCAAGGCCGCTGGCTCTTTTTGCTCCATATGGACACACATTTGCGGCAGTGGCAGCTTCAGGCTCTGGGCTTTAGCCAGGCTCCTACAGGTGATGGCTTTGACACCCAGGGCAGCAGTGCGGCTGAGGAGTATTCCGCTTCATTGGGACAGCTCTTCTCCCTTCGGGATTGACTGTAGCCAGCTGATAGACCATACAGGCGCTTCACATGGTATGGTAACCAAAACTGGGTCTGGGCTCGCGGGCAATAAGGACAAGCCTCACTAATAATCCCAAAAACCAATACGAGCACCACTATTGCCAACTATTTGTACTAGGGTCTAGGATGACCACTCGACCTACTGAACTAAACAGTAACTCTCAGGACACTTGTTTGTCCAGAATCAATCAAATGACTTTAATCAAATTATTTCGTCAGAACATCATTAGAAAACAATTCACATTAATTAGAAAACATTGCTTATTTCACTCCACATTTACTCACAACAACAATTCTCACATTCAAAACCTCTCATTCGATCACTCATACAAACAATACTACACAAGAATATACTTTACATCAGTTGATACAAACTAATTATTTACAATTCAATTTATACAACAAAACAGCATCGGAAAACACTTTTTCAAAATTAGGCAGTATTTTGGTTTTTGCACAACATTCCTAATGCTGTATGAAGAAGGTCTACGCGTTTCGATAACCCCTAATTTAGGGGAAATCTCATCAGGACCACGTAGCTCAAAGGTGCTCGCTTTCTTTGAGACTGAGCGAGGCTTTGCTTTCAAAACAGCCTATGGCTCATGGGGAGTGAAAATTTGTATTCTGGCGTGTTAAGAATCCAGCGTTTGAATAAAGAGTGTGGGCAGATTGTCGCGCCTTTTGCTCGATCAGTGTAGCAAAAAAGTTTTCTTCTGAAGAAAGACACGGAGGCTGTTTGGCGTGGAAAACTTTTTTGCTACACTGATCGAGCAAAAGGCGCGACAATCTGCCCGCCACTCTTTATTCAAACGCTGGATTCTGAACACGCCAGAATACAAATTTTCACTCCCCATGAGCCATAGGCTGTTTTGAAAGCGAAGCCTCGCCCAGTCTCAAAGAAATCGAGCACCTTTGAGCTACGTGGTCCTGATGAGATTTCCCCTAAATTAGGGGTTATCGAAACGCGTAGACCTTCTTCATACAGCATTAGGAATGTTGTGCAAAAACCAAAATACTGCCTAATTTTGAAAAAGTGTTTTCCGATGCTGTTTCGTTGTAGGTAGGTAAGTAAGTATTACTTTTATTTGATTTCGTTAAAAATCGTAAAAGCATGAGAAAAACACATTTTACATAATAATTAGCTGAGGTTAAAATCTATGAAGTATAGACGAGTAGAACCAATGTCCTTTCGTAAGCTTTGGTCACTGCAACAGTTAAAACGATAGAAATGTAAGAAGTTCATTGTGGTATGAAAAGAGCAGTATTTGATACCTGTACAGAAAGGGAGTGACCAGTCAGTCATATGCCTTTGCCGTGTGGAATATTGTCTTTTTTGTCCAGTTCTTTGGCTGCTATTTTCCAAAAGGTGATGGCTCGACATGACAGCTGAATTGACAGTCCACCAAGGCATTGTATCACTGCAGCTCTGCACGATCTCAATTGGTGCTTCCTAAAAATCTCCCGAAGAACTGTTTTTCGATGTTCCAGTAGCGCGGGGCAGATGCATAAAAGGTGTAATAACGACTCTTCTCCTTGATCACACAGGCGACATTCTTTCGTAGGCCATGTAGACTTCCATTTTGGGGTTAAATCCTTTATGGGGAACGAACCCAACCGCAACAGCGTCAAATGGTGCTTTTTGTGATGTGAGAAGTGTTCGGACAAGTACGGTTGAGGTTTCAAAAACTGGTATGATTGAATCACTGCCCATGCGTGATTTTTCTTAGCAAAGGCAGTTTTATCCGTTAGTAGCGAAGTTAGCTTTATTGCGCTGTTCACCATATTTTTTAACCCGGAGTATGACGTTGTTGTGTGCCATGCCTCTTCAAGATGTAAATCAGCGAGTGATTCTTTTAGGACTGCTGCAATGGAGTTTTTTTGCCTCGCCTGATTTTTGATTTCCTCCCAACAGCAGTGGGCTAAAGTGTCGTCTTCCGCTTGCCTCATCCGCCAATAATATTTTACCATCGCCCCTTGTCTTGCTGGTTTCTGATTTTTCAGCCCGTATTCCAATCGAACTTGTGCCTGAGAAATGTGTCGAGGAATTAAAAAGAGGCGCTTGAAAAAACTCGATTGGGCTAGATTTAAGGTGGCTGCATCTTTGGTATTCATAATTTCCGACCCATATGATATTGAGGGTAAAAATTTGGCTGCGATTATCTTAAGCAACTGGCCTGTTGGGCAACCTTTTAGCTTCTTCTGTAAAATTTTGAAAGCATACAGGAGTTGTTTTGCTTTGGTATTCCCTTGGTCCAAATGTAGCTTGTATTTAAGTGAGTGGTCAAGTTGGAACCCAAGGTATTTGTATGAGTCCACCTGGGATATTGGTTTTTCCTCCAGTTTCCAGTTGAATATTCCTTTTGACCCTTTTTTGTGGTGACTGCTAAAGCATAATACCTTTGTTTTCTTAAGGTTTATTATTAATTGAGCAGAGGTGATATAAGATCCTAGTTGTGTCATTGAACACTGCAGGCCTATTGGTGTTTGTGCTAGGAGCACAATATCATCTGCGTATTGAAGGCTCCTGATCGGTGTTTTGCCTAATTTTGGTGGGTCGATTTGCACTTGTTGGAGGCACTTCTCAAGATCAGCTGTGTAGATGTTGAATAAACAGGGGGCCAACACACACCCCTGTTTTAGACCGTTTGATGTTGGGATCTTGTTTGTTATGGTGCGGCCATCTCCTTTCCTTATCTGCACCCACGTATTTGAGTAAAGATTGATTATTGCCTCCAGAAGTTTGGGTGGTGCCCCCCAGGTTTTCATTTTGGCCCATAACTTCTTTCTCGGAACCTTGTCGAACGCTGCTTTAAGGTCGATAAAGCATGCGTACAAGGTTCGAGATTTTGCGTAGGCTTGATTAGCTAGTAATGTCACAGCAGAAATATTTGTAAGGATGCCCATTCCGGCCCGAAATCCAGTTTGGGTGTTCGGTATCAGGTTTATGCGTTTGACCCAATCCTCTAAATCTGCCAAGAGATTTGCAGCATATATCTTGGCCTCCACATCGATCAGTGCAATCAATCTATAGTCGCAGGGTCTGCACGTGAACCCGTTTTGTATATAGGATTTAAAATACTTCCTCGCCAAGAGTCGGGGATCGAGCCAGTTGTTAATGCATACGTAAACAATGGAGTTAGAATCCCAGTCCAAAATGGAGGGTCGTGCTGGAATAGTGCATTTGGCAGGCCATTAGGACCTGGTGCTCCCTCAGATCTTAAATTTGTTATAATTTTAAGAACCTGGTCTTGTGTAATCTGTAACGGAGGGTCTGAAGATTCTGACTTTTGTGTTTTGTACGTGGTTTCTGAAGTGGGAACTTCCTGCTTTATAGCACCCAAGAGTGGGGTAGCGTTATATGTCTGATCAATATGGTCTCTCCAGGAATATTCCGTTATGTCTGAGTTAAAGTGCCTGTTCTTGCCATTTGTTAACTGGTTGATAACTTCCCAGAACAGCTCAGAGTCTCTCTGCTTACTGGTGTAGAGAAGTTTCGCCCAGATATTTTCACTATATTCATTCTTGGCCACCTTGATGTCTCTTTTTAGCCCTTTTCTTGTTTTTGAGATTAGGGCAAAGATGTCGCGATAGGGATCTGGGCCTCGGAGTCGGAGTTGTCGTAAATATTTGTTTAGTAGTCTTTTTTGATTCCTTAGGCTGTTCGTGAACCAAGCTGCCCCTACTGGTGTTCTACCTTTGCGTCCATCACCTTATCTTGAGAATTCGTTGTTTAGGTCGTGAGTGAAGGATGCCCAAGCCTTTGGACACAATGGTTCAGTTTTGAAATTCTCGAGAAGAGTAATGCATGTAGCCATGATATCATCTATTTTCCCCTTGTTCCAAGTGAGTCGTTTTAGATTGTAACATCGCGTTGGTAGAGACATTGCATTGTCTGTTTTGGGATTTGCCATGCTTATAAGCAGGGTGAATGTTTGGGGGTAATGATCACTTTCAGCTCTCTCTTTTATTAAATAGTTTGCAATATATGGAAGAATGTCCTGATCTGTAAATGTGTAGTCTAGGATTGAGCCTGATTTTTGAGTAACCCTGGTGTATGCTGGGGAGCCTTCTAGCGGAGCTTGACCGTTGAGCGCGCACAATGAAAGTTTTTTCAGCAGGAGTGCACATCTATCACCGTGTGTGTTACTTCGTTTTCTTCGTTGTGTGTAGCCTGTTGATTTTCCTTTCCTGACATTTAAAAGGTTCATGTTGAAGTCTCCGGACAAGATGATGTTAACATGTGGATGCGCAAGTTTAAGGGTGGCTATTGTTTCTGTTAGTTTCTCTATCCTTGACATCTTTTGTTTGAATGAGGGATGGATGTAAATATTCAATATAATGATACTAAGAGAAGATGTAGCCACTAATTTGATACATGACATCCAGGTCGTGTCGAGATCTACTGCAAAGACTTCCCAAGAAAGGTTGGTCGAAACAATGATGGAAAGACCTCCTTTTGCTCTGCCATATTTGGAATCCCTCTTTGCTGGGTTGAGATACTCTTTATATCCCACGATTGATGTTGGATTTGTCTGCCAAGTCTCCTGGAGGATGAGTAGGTCATGTTGAGTTATGAATTCCAAGAAGTCTGGGTCTTCTAATTTTGCACTTAGGCCATTCACATTCCAAGAGCAGGTGCTACAGTAATTAGCTGATTTTGGTGCTTTGGATGGGTTTATTCATGCGGTGCCGTAACTGGTTCCAGTTTGATTCCTCTGCCCGTGTCCCGGGGAATTGTCCGCTGCAGGGTGAGCGATGGTGATGGTAATTTTCCTACCGGTTTGAACTATGTCATTGCTTCGGCTAGGTTGATCCGGACCTTTCGCGCCTCTCAGCATACCCTTCTGTAGGTTTAGTAATTGTAACGGTGTTGGGTAACGGGGCGGAGCGAGCTTTTTTATCTCTATGCCCCATTTGGCAAAGGCGTCTTGTTGCTGCCAAATCTGCTCTGCGATGGAAATATCGGAAAAAGTTAGACTAGTGATTTCATGGCCCGTTGAGTCTGAGTTGTTTCTGAATTCTATACTTTCCAATTTACAGGTGTCTATATGACTCAGTGAAGGAAGTGCCTTAAATAATTTTAATAGTACGCCTCTGTTGAGGATATCTTGAGTTCCCCTCGAGACATAGTGGGGGATAAATTCCAACTTAATGTTATTGTCGGCCTTGTCCGGCCTTTGTTTGCAATCTGTGCTCATTTCACTTTGTTTCACCTCGGCAATACGCTTTGAGGATGTTCCACAAAATTGCTGTACGTTACGTGTATTTCTTAGTGGATGCGTATCCATGGCATTTGCCGGTGATGTCAGGCGACTTCCCAGATGGTATCTGTTTATTTGTTCAAGTTTACTCCCCTCCTCCTCATTTTCCCCCTCCTTAGGCAGGTTGACTCGTTTTATGCTGGTTGCTGTAGATTCCATCGTACTAGGCCCTAGTGGGGGTAATGTTCTTATAGGTTGTGTGGCCTGAGTTGTTGAGAGCCGTTTCTTTCCCTTCTCTATAGGCTTAAATATGCTGTAGACTTTTGATATCTGGCAATTTTCCGTTGTAGATTGACTGAGATTTTTCAAGGTGATGGGCTCTTGAGTTGATGCGATCGGATGAGCCACTGGGCTTGCATTCTCTATGGTTATGTTTGTAGCATTAGCTTCGTATTGTGTCGCTTCTGGCTCTAGCGTCGTGTAGTTTACGTTTTGGGCCTGTCTTATATGTTTTCCCTTTCTGGCCTTTCTCAGACGTTTTCTCTCTCGCTTGCTTAGAGGTGCCATGCTGTTTGTTTGGTTTGCCTTTCGCTCGTGACTGTGATCCGCTTGTGGAGCTGCCAAGGAGTGTCTCGTGTCCGTAGTGTTTGATTGCTGTGGTGTGTTGGTAATACCCGATGTTTGGGCTGCGTTAATCTCTACGACTCCTACATTTTCCTCCGTGCAAGGGCTCAGGCGGGCCTGATCCTCTTCCCTCTGTGTTTCTTTTGATCTCTCTGTTGATGAATTGTTTTTTGAAGGGGTAGCCCTAATAACCCCCAATAATTCGGTCATTATGGTTGGAACTGTAGCTAATTGGTCTATTATTTGGGCGCAATGGCAGTGATACGATTGAAAGGTTGTTTCTCTGTCTGCCTGCACCCTTGTGATCATTTCATTAAACTTTTGCAGCTTTTGTTCCACCCCCTGAACATAAATAGCAAGCGTGTTTAGGAGATCCACTTGGGTATCTAATTTATCTGCATGGTAAGTCATAGCTTTGCCAATGGTGTTTCGTTGTATAAATTGAATTGTAAATAATTAGTTTGTATCAACTGATGTAAAGTATATTCTTGTGTACTATTGTTTGTATGAATGATCGAATGAGAGGTTTTGAATGTGAGAATTGTTGTTGTGAGTAAATGTGGAGTGAAATAAGCAATGTTTTCTAATTAATGTGAATTGTTTTCTAATGATGTTCTGACGAAATAATTGGATTAAAGTCATTTGATTGATTCTGGACAAACAAGTGTCCTGAGAGTTACTGTTTAGTTCAGTAGGTCGAGCGATCATCCTAGACCCTAGTACAAATAGTTGGCAATAGTGGTGCTCGTATTGGTTTTTGTCACATGGTATGGGGCATGGCTATGTCACACCCTGGCATACCTTGTAGTCCCCCATCCGTCACCAGTGTCTCGATCTTTCTGCTCCAGTATCAGTCGTGTTGGCAGCAGATCCAGGGGCAGCTTAGGCTGCACTTCCTCCCATGAGCAGAGTAAGTGCCAGCAAAGCATGCCTCGTCGCCAGGGGCGGATTGGCACTGCGGGCACTTGGGCATGGGCCTAAGGGCCGGTGTCTCAGTGCACTCTGTGGCCCGTTTTTTTCCCCCTTTACCCTTCCACAGAGAGCACTGACAAGGAGAGGAAAGCAGCTTCACTGTGCGATCAGCTGTGGCCTCTCCTTGACCCCCTGCCCTGCCAAGCAATCATGCTGATGATGGGCTGGGGAGGGGTGATTGTGTGCCGGAATCGGCCTCCCAGGGGGCCAGGTGTTGCTCAGGCCTATGACCCATTTTCACCTCGGCCCCCCCTGGGGCCCACGCAGCCCAGAAAGAGTGCTTGCATTAGTCCTCGACCACAGCCCTTCTCGTTCAGGGCATAGTGGGCGAGGAAGTTGGGTCTCACAATGGGGGCCAGTATGATGTGGGGAGCTCATACCACCTTCACCTTAGCCTTCCCCCCACCCCCACGGATGGCCAACAAGCTATGTTTTTGCTTTAGCCCGTCTTCTGTCACGCCATTGCCCTGAGGCAGTGAAGGGCTGGGGAGGGCTGAGTAATTTACAAATAGCTGGGGCCTCGCTGTTTTTCAGGTGCTCCTGCGCTGGAGGGCTGGAGAATAATTTTTTAACCCCTTCCACGCTGATGACGAGCTGGGCTCGTCATCATGTAGCCTCCTCGCACGCTGATGACGAGCCCAGCTCGTCACGTAACATGCGCTTTGAAAAATCTCAGCGTACGGGCGGAATTCCGCCCGCACGCATGCGGTTAAGTGAAAGGGGCCTCGCTGTTTTCAGATGCTCCTGAGCTGGAGGGCTGGGAATAATTTGGTAATAGATATCCCAAGAACAATATCCTCCCACTTACATTCCTTGTGTGTTTCATGAAAGAGCATGCCCGCGAATGTGGGCCACGCCTGACAATGTGGGCCACGCCCAGCAAATGTGGGCCAATTTTTTGGTCAGTGCCCGGGCCAAATTGTGATCCCAATCCGACCCTGCTCATCGCAATTGTAGTATTGTGGGCCCTGGGCCCATATTCTACTAAGGTGAATGACACAGACACATGATGTATACTGGATAACTGGCCCAGGGCACGTGCTCCCGGACCCTTTTATTAGCAGGATCACCTAACCGGTGAATGGGTGGGTGGACAGTGTTGGTGTAATACAAAGTGGAACACTAGAACGTGTCCAGCAGGAAACTACTGATAGGAAGGCAGGCAGAAGCCACATGAAACCTCAGCTCGTTATGGGCTGGAAGTTCCAACAGGATCGCGAGCTGAGCCAGAGCAAGGGGTCAAGCTTGCACCTGGCTTGACCTTTCAGTGGCTCGCCACCTCTGCACCACTCGCATGGATGTGTGCGAGGCAATGGCTTAAGAGGGCTGACCCCTTACCTCGTGTTGTATGCTGGAATGGGTAGAAGGAAACATGTGAATGACATTTCTACAGACCAATGTGTGGAGAAGGCTGGCTCCAATGAGAACCTGCATTGTAATATAATTGTAATAAAAGCAAAAGGCCCTGACAAATGCCAGACCCAAAACAAGAAATGTTCTCAGTGGATGAAGAGTTAGCAGGAATCAGTTGCCACAGCCACAAGTGTGCCTGACTTACACAAAGCACACGTGACTAGAATACTTCGAATGCATCTCTGTGCCTCCAGCCAACGACGGAGAATGCGAACAGACTGCTCTTCACTGCGAGCTGACGACAAACAACGCCACACAAGGCATCACTCAGACCGAGCCGGGCCAGAGAGAAGCGGGTGCCCCATGTGTTATGTTGGCTTACATCTCTCTTATGTGGGGCTTATGTCACTGGGTTAGAATAGGAACACTGGTAATGTTCTAGGAATAAGAATGTACTGAATATTCCAGGTCAGTTGGGACCTGAAGCTGGTTGTGGATGAGGCGAATAAACTGTACTCCCAACTTACATTGACTTCATCATTTTATTCTTATGAAATATACTACATTTATTTGGCGACGATCCTACCTCAAGAAGCCTCAACACACAGCTATCCTCAACTCTTTCTGCCTCCCCAGCGGCTGCGCTTCAAAAGGAAGGAAGCGAAGTCTTCCCAGCGGCTGATGTCCTCGACTCCACATGAAGGAAGGAAACTCTGTAGAGCGGTGAGGAGTACGGCGGGAGGCTATTTAAATTAAGGAAGGGGTTTCAAGTGAAAATATATGGACATCGCGGCGCGTTAGGCAGAGAGCCAGTAAATGCACTCGCACTGCTCGCGAGTCATCAGTAAACAGCGCGCGTCATGGAAAGGAGCTCGCACTAAACAGCGCGTGTCATTGGAGGACGCTCGCGCCTAACAGCGCGTATCATTGGAAGACGCTCACGCATAACAGCGCGTGTCATTAGAGGCTTTGTGTACGTCACGTGGTGAAAACAAGGAGTTCCACTGCGTTCCAAGACTCGCTGCGCAGCAGAAATAAAGCGCATTCCATTGAGACTCAGAGAGCCCATTGTTTGGGGTCACAAGTAAAAAAAGGAATATAAGGAGAGTGAATATTCTAGAAAGGATCTTTGTAAACAAAACCAAAGGAGAATTGAGCTCATAATATGAAATAATTCTTTCTGAAGCTAAAGTTTTCAAAAAAAAAAAAAAAAAAAGAAAGGTTGACACAGTGTGAATATTATAAAAAAAAAAAAAAAAAAAAAAAAGAAGAAGACTAAAATAACAAAGATAATAAACATGCAGAACGTGACCCAGCCAGCATTTTTTTTGATAAGCCCAGGAGAACCAAGTGTGAAATGGCAGAAATGGAAGAAAATTTTCGCAAATTATGCGAGAGTTTGCGGCACGAACTTAAGTGCAGAGAGAAAACATTCTTTATTATTACACTGTTTGGGAGGAGAAGGACAAGATGTATTGGAACATTTACCAGAGCTCACAGCGGCAGAACAAAGGAACCTAAATGAGTATGATATAGCCATAGAACAGTTAGATCGACATTATCTCCCAAGATTGAGCACAATAATGGAGAGATATCATTTTGGGCTAAGAGGACAGAAGAGAGATGAGTCTGTCGAAGACTATGTATCTGCTCTAAGAAAACTGGCTTCTTCGTGTAAATTTGGACAAACTTTAGAGGAAAGAATAAGAGATCAATTTGTTTTAAAATGTGCTCATGATAGCATTCGAAAAGAGTTATGGCTAAAAGATGAACCACCCTTAGAGGAAGTACTAGTAATAGCGAAACAAGTGGAACACATGACTAAATGTGTAGATGAACTGAAAAGTGAAAAAGAGAAGATGGTGGAACCTGAGAAGAAATCTGAGCCCAAAGTAGAGGAAGTTGTTTGTCAAGTTCAAAAAGAGAGAAAGGAAGACAATGAAAGAAATGATACGGGGATAAATAGATTTAATCCGAGCTTTAATATGTCAAACAGATTTGTTTGTTTCAGATGTGGCAACCCCGGTCATTTAGCAAATTCTTCAAATTGTCCTGCACTGAAATCTATTTGCAATGAGTGTGGGAGGAGGGGTCACTTTTCGAAATGTTGTAAGACAAAAGGTAATAAAAGAGACAATATGTACAAAAAGTGGACACAACCACAAGTAAAGACAGTTACGTTTCAGATTAGTAGTGGGTTGTTAGAACATCCCACACACCTGGTTAAGGTAGATGACGCCATGATAGAATTTAAATTTGATTCATGTTCTCAAATCACCATGATAGATGAAGGGTTGTTACACAAAACTTTTGGGAAAAATGTAAAATTGTTTAAGAGTGATATATTACCCTTAGGATATGGCAGTAAACCTATTAAGATTTTAGGTTATTTTATGGCCAGCATGGAATTGGGATGCAGAATTATTCCAGGCAAAATTTATGTTACTAATTTTGGGGATGCTCTAATTAGTTGGAGGGATCAACGTGATTTAGGAGTTACACTTGATCCGAATGCCACACCTCAGGTGAGAATTCATGAGGTAGAAAACCTGTCTGATATGTTTGCAGAAAAGTTTCCCTCTGTGTTTAAAGATAAGTTAGGATGTTTGATTGGATATAAACACTGTATTAAGCTTAAGAAAAATGCAATTCCCACAGTGGCAAAAGTTAGAAGGATACCACTTGCAGAACAAGTAAAGGTACAAGAAGAAATAGAGAAATTGATTACAAATAAAGTAATAGAACCCGTAGAAGCCACAGAATGGTTAGCTCCAATTGTAGTAGCGAAAAAGCCAACTGGAGAGATTCGTTTATGCATTGATCTAAGAGCATTAAACAAAGAGGTTGTGGTAGACAGATTTCCGTTACCCAACATAGATGAAATTGTAGGTACATTAGAGGGAGCAAAGTACTTTACCACATTAGATCTTGCATCTGCCTACCACCAGGTTGAGCTAGATAGTTCTTGTCAAGACCTGACTGCTTTTGTCACTCCAATGGGTACGTTTAAATTCCGAAGAATGCCCTTTGGTTTGATATCGGCTGCTTCGGTGTTTCAGCGTATCATGACACATATACTGAAAGGTCTTCAAGGGGTAAAATGTTACCAGGACGATCTTCTAATATATGGGTCAGACTTACAAGAACACAATGAACGTGTGTGTCATGTTTTGAGAAGATTGACTGATTCTGGTTTGACTCTTAAAAGGGAAAAGTGTAAATTTGGCTTAGAGGAAGTAAACTACCTGGGTCATTGTATCAAGAGCCAAGGGGTGTTTCCAAAATCTGATCTAGTTGCTTCCATTGGTAAAGTTGCTGAACCTGTTAATAGGGAAGAGTTGTTATCCTTTCTTGGGATGGTAGAATTTTATGGGAAATTTATCATACATTTTGCGGACAAGACAAAGAATATGAGGAGACTCACTGGGAAAAGTGTCACTTTTGTCTGGTCAGAAGACTGTAAAAAGGAATTCGAGAGTATAAAAGAGGAATTGAAGAAAGCTCCGTGTCTACAAGCATTTGTTCCTGGCTTACCAACTTTTATATTCACTGATGCAAGTGATAAAGGCTTAGGAGCAGTGTTAGTGCAAAATAAACATGACCATGACTCTTTAATTGCATGTGCATCCAGGTGTCTTCGTGGTCCTGAATTAAACTACTCGGTAATTGAAAAAGAGTCATTAGCGATATATTGGGCTCTAAAAAAGTTCAAAAATTTAGTTTGGGGAACTAAGTTTGTTGTCAAATCCGATCATAAACCATTAAAGGAAGTTTTTTGTAAGAAGGGGTTGGATTCTATCTCCTCTCGGATTAGAAGATGGATCATATCCCTACAGGAATTTGACTTTGAGGTACAATATTTACCTGGCGTATCTAACAAGGCAGCTGATTGTTTTTCTAGATTAGTAAAAAGTGATGATATAGGGTGTGAAGATGATTATGTTGATGAAGATGATTATCTCAATGTTTGTGAGGTTACAGAGGGTGTAGTAGGTAAAGAAGAGTGGAAAGAAGAATTGTCAAAAGATGAGGAGTTAGTTAAGATAATGTCGTTATTAAAAGACAACAAAAGTCTGGACAAACCTTGGTCCTTAGTTTCTCAGGAGCTATCAATTTCTGATGACATGCTAACTCGTGGGTTGAGGCTTGTACCTCCTTTCTCTTTAAGGAAAAAGTTATTGGCACATGCACATGCTGGACATTTGGGAATAGTAAAGACCAAAGAGATGGTTCGTACCCAGTTTTGGTGGCCAGGAATGGACTTAGAAATAGAACGCATGGTTAGAGAATGTGTTGAATGCTGTGCAAGTGACAAGATCCTAAAAGTCAGGCAAATGCCGATGGTGTGTAGAGAGTTACCCAATCACCCTTGGGATGAAATAGCCATTGATATCTTAGGGCCTCTTCCTGGAGTTGCTGACACTCCCTATCTGATAGTTTTAATTGATTTATATTCACGATGGATTGAGGTTTGTGCTGTTAGTGAGATTACTTCAACCTCTGTCATCAAGTTTTTATCTGAAATATTTGTGAGGGAGAGTTTCCCGAATAGCTTATTATCAGATAACGGTCCACAATTCTGTTCTAGTTTCTTTGAGGATTATCTTAAAAAATGTGGAATAGTACACAAAAAAGCATCTTTATATCACCCTGAAACGAATGGTGCTGTTGAGAGGGTCAATCGCACATTGAAAGAAAGCATACAACTTGCAAGAGCTAGTGGTTTAAGTTGGAAAGATACATTAAGGGAAAGAATAGATGCGTATCGTTGCTCTCCTCACTCAACCACTGGAAAATCTCCCTTTGAGTTATTCAGAGGTAGAGTTCCAAACACGATGTGGTGTCCGGGTTGGATGAACTTAAAGAAAGGGTTTGTGGACAATCATGTTGGTGCTTGGAGAGAGAGAGAATTGGAAAAACAGGCTTGTAGGAAAACATATTTTGACAAAGTTAAGTGTGTTAAATTTCAGGAGATAAAGGTAGGTGACCTTATAAGAATAAAGGCACCTGTAGGGAGAAGGCCTTGGTCAAAATATACCAATGTTAGGCCTGTCATTAAAGTTTTTGGGAATGCCATCAAGACACAAGACGGGAGGATTTGGAATAAGAGTCGTGTGGTAGTTGTTAAATCAAAAAACATTACTCAGTCTGACTCTGATATCAAATCTAATCTCTTTAGTATAAGAAATCCTTCTCGCCCAAGCGTTGACTCTTCTCTCAACACTCGTGTGAGGAGTCAAAGGTTACGCAGTGCTCCAATGTACATGAAGGATTATGTGTAAATAATGTTCAATTCTTCTTCTAAGTTACTAACTTTCTTATATCTCTTCTAGGTTCATTATTTATGTTATTGCTTATTGTAAAGAAGGGAGATGTGTTATGTTGGCTTACATCTCTCTTATGTGGGGCTTATGTCACTGGGTTAGAATAGGAACACTGGTAATGTTCTAGGAATAAGAATGTACTGAATATTCCAGGTCAGTTGGGACCTGAAGCTGGTTGTGGATGAGGCGAATAAACTGTACTCCCAACTTACATTGACTTCATCATTTTATTCTTATGAAATATACTACACCATGGTCTCTCGAGGAGTGAGGCCTTGTTTCTGTTCCCTTTCCTTGGAAAGCACAGTGCATTTCTAATCGCCTCTGGAATGCAGATGCCTGGGTGCAGGCGGCCCACCAGCAACAAGAGGAAAACAAACCGTGGAGAGTCCCGCGCGCCCAGTCCTCCAAAGGGCACTGACACCAGCCATGAGCACAGGAGCGGCAGGGGACAGCCTACTGAAGGCTCATGTCCAAAACTGTAACGAGAAAAATAAACTGGACCTCCGGAAAAGAGAGATTGAAACTAACCTCCGACGATCTCTGTTCGTGATTTCTAGCAACATGCAAGAAATTCGTGAAGCTCTGCGGGAGATACAAGCCAGCACCGGCTGCAGCAAGTGGGCAGGTCCAAACGCCTCCGTGGCAGCTGCTGAAAACCTAACTTCCAATGACGCGGACAATCCACCCGACTTCCACCGCGTCCTGGGACTGACGGATGCTGACACCGGAAGGGATGCACGTGGCGGTGATGTAGAGGGGAGAGACAGACATGCCACCTGCGGGCCTCCGTCCAGAGGAGAGAACCTCAGCGTCTCCCACAGGGAGACGGGGGCGGGCAGTAACTCTGGGAAAGAACCGCTCGCAGAGGGGGCGATTCTCTCGTGCCTCGGAACCCCTAAATCGTATGAAGAAAGTGTTGAAATTCAGAAGATGAATGGCCGTTTAAAAGAGGAACATACCCCTCAGACAGAAGACCCGGGGCATTCAAAACAACTCACAGGTTTACAATATCTAAATGAAAATTCTAGCGACGCGACCACAAAAAAGGCAAAGAATCGGTCCACCCGGTTTTTAATAAGTGCAGATCGTGGAAACATATCAGACCAAAAGGATAATCAGGACGTGGGGTCGTTGGCAGGTACACCTATCCCACATTGGTCAGGAAACAGAAGCCGATCTGCACCAGTGCCGAAAAAAATGCGGAAAAACATGCGTGTGAAATCGGCACCCGGACTATTCTCTAAGGACGATGGTGGAAACGCGAAGGCCAGCAAAAGATCTTCAGAAGCCGTGTTCAGAAGCACCATGCTCTCCGCCAGTGAGTTTGGGGGTCACAATAGACAGGTGTTCCACATGACGTTCGAGGGGTTGACCAACAGCAAAAGTAGAGTTAAGGTGTCCCTCTCAAAGGCAGAGAAGGAGAGAGCATTGAAGGAACTGATTTTAAGCAGCAGTACGCCTGTGGACAGAACCATTTTTGAAAAGGCGAAGCAAAAGCTCCTACAGGAAAAAATCACAGCTTTCATAGAGTCAATCACCCTGCTGGCCCAGGGAGATAGCCCCTCCTGATGATCTGACAAGACTAGAAAACAAAAAATCAGGAACATTAAAAATGAGCACTATAGGCAATCTTTCTCACGAGGTAACAGTTGTGACCTCTTTTGATTTTTTAATTTCAGTAAAACTAAATAAGAAATGGGACTGTGTCATCGTTTAGCAATAAAGGGTAAATGGAATATTAGAAATAAACAATGTAAAAGAGCGCTCCTGAAAAGAAGGACCTTGATCAGTGAATGTTGGACTACACTTGGTTTCCAGATTCTGAATTTAAGGGGTCGAAAAAAACTTCTGATGTTTATTTATGTGTTTAATAGTGCTCTGCTACATGAATAAAAATACACATATTTTGACAACAGGAACGCTCTTTACCCTTGCGTGCTCATACGGTGGTCTAAAATCCCAACCAAAGAAGTGTTAGTGAGTTACCGCATGCTGCTAGAGGGAACGTGCAATGTTAAGTTGGATGATGAAAGTTTAGTAGAAGAGTGCAATAATGCTGTATCATGTATATAGAAGTAGTTTGTTAATATTTTCAAACTCTTTTAGCTGGAAGGGCATGTGTGTCTAGAATTGACCTATTAACACTTTTTACAGAATGGTATTATGGATTAATTTAATTTTAATTTGTAAAATGTTTATGTGTTTTATGTATGAGTAAATGCTGAAACAATAAAAACAATATTGATTGATTGATACAAAGGGGGAGAGGTCCTCAGTGAAGCTCCCACAAATAGTTTTGCAGGTAATCCAGAGGTGGAAGTGCATAAAGAAAGCATGGGAACTGTATTAAAGCAATAGGAAATAAATGCATTCAAGTCATTATTTAAAAAGTAATTATTTAAAAATTGAATAACACACAGTATAAGATAGGCTGCCGCAAACTGTACAGAGATTTAGGCTCAGATTCGTTAAAACGTTGCTCCAGATTTGTACCACAAAAGTGATGCAAACCCAGCACAAAGTGTTATGGTGGGATTTACTTTCCAGCGGAAATCATGAATTGCGTTGCACAAAAGAAGTCGCAGTAGTGCTATAAATTATTTTGAGTTAAGGGTGCATACTATGGGTAATATATAAGGGTTTCCATGCGACCACCCATGAGTTTTGTTTACACAAATCTCTATCTACTAACTTTGGTAAACAGGGATTTGTGCAATAAATGCCTCTCTTGTTTTCACAGAACAAGAGAGCCGCCAACCCCCCTCTCCCCTTTCAGCCAGAGGCACATGACGGTTGGCATTCTCTGTTTTTGAATTACTGTTGTTGGGTATTTTTAACCAAAAATAGGGGAACTGTAGTTGTAAAATAAAAACTGATTGGGAACCGTGTTCCCAACATATCCAACCCACTTCTACTACTGAAGTTATCCAAAAGCCATTTACAGCTGGGAGAGGCTTTGTTTTTTTCAAGCTTCTCATACTTTATAGTGCTGTGCTCTCTAACTAATCAGCCCATTTGTAAGGTGCACACAAAAAGTATGAACCCCATACTGATGGGGTTCATACTGCGTAGAGTCGGATTCCAGTGTGGAATTCTGTTCCACACAATTAGGAGAGATTCAGTGTTTCTGCACCCGGACATACTGGGAGTGGGAATAACAAACTGCATTTACCAGTTGGAATGTCCATAAGGTAAAATCATTGTGGGATAAGGCTGCATTGTAGCCTAGACTCCTTCAACAGCCCCTGCCCGAACCTAAGACAATGAACTGGGAAAGCATTACTCGATTCCCACCCCTCCACCAACCAACATTCTCCCCTCTTTCCTTCACACCCCACCACTGCTTAACAGTCCCCTACATTATTTTACCAAAGCCCCTGAAAATATTTACACCCACTCAGAGCAGGTAAAACTGCCAACAGATTTGCATTCACTTATTCACTCACAGGAAGAATAGAATAAGCAAGTCTGTGATTTGCGAGTCGTACATCCCAAAATCAGATGCATTAACCCATTAAGCTCAATATAATTTTGAGACCTGTACATGTGTGTAGCCTCATACAAACATGTGTTGAGCAGACTGAAAATGTCCTTTGGTCAACAGTCAGGCAGCAGTGACTTTTTGAAGATGGAATAAAAAATATATTGTGCGCTCATTGTTATTTCACATAAGGAGCTTTGGCAAAAAGGCTCATTGTCTTGAAACCACTTTGTGAAAACTATTTCTAAAGTGATGTATATTGAAATCTGTAGAAGCTGCTTGTTATTTGTCAAATCACTCATTCACCCTTTTAAAGATCTTTGTCAGAAGCCTGTTAACATTTTGAAATCAACTAAAACTTGTCAGTAGCCTATGAATATTGTCAAATCCACTAAACACGTTTGTTGTAATTTTATGACCAATATGTTTAAAATGTACAATTTATGACTTTTTTTCTGCTGCATGGTTTGAAGTCTTAGCCCCGCCACCACTGGTTGACCGGTTAGACCACGAGATTTGGGTCTATTTGCACCATTGCCAATTATTGACCTCACCCTATGAAGCTTTCATGGTTTGGAATTTTACTGAGTGTAGCTCTGACTTGCGATTTTAGAACAGTAATGAAACCATAAGAGTAGCTTCAAAAATAATCTCAGTGTTTAGCTACAGCGGTTGTATAGTACTGAGCAGGAATCATAGTGACAATGGGAGACACAGAACAATGACGCATTCTCTCCCACGAGCACACCTCAGGGTAAATACTCCTTTGTGATTCTTGACCATAAAGCTAGCTGTCAGTAATTGGTTCACTGTTGCACAAGGGAGAGCGATGAGTGACAACAGGCCTAACAGAGGTAATGACCTCTGGTAAAGCAGGCTGATCTTTGGTTTGTGTACGCTAGCCATGGCAGTAGGGCAGGAACAGTCCGAGAACGATAGCTCAATCCTGTTTGCTGAATAGTGGCTTCTTTTGATAGTGAATGTTGAATTATTCCTACCTTGATGGCCTACTACTTCCTATTTAAACCTTGTTACATAAATTTTATAAACTGAGTGCTCGTTTATCGCTAATCTATGCTCCCTCCAATATCAGCGGAGAGATCTCAGTACTTCTCCAGAATAACTTCTTAGGCTTCAGCTAATGAAGTGTTTAAGGTTTGACTTGCATTGTATTGACCAAGGTTCCAAAGTGATGCAACCAGCATTTCCTGAAATGTTTGCTTGGACCTAAGTCACAGAGTGTGCAGGTTGGCTCATCTGGGGTCCTCCCAGAGCCTTATTGGGAAATACATAGTGAAAATGCAACATTCAGCGTCCTACCCTAGGCAAGAGAAAAGGAAATCTGGAGGATTATGTAGTTTTTCTAAAAGACTGAATGACCACTATCCTGGCTCAAATGGCCATACTTTAATGTGCCAATAATAAAATATTCCATGTTTGCATTCACTGTTCATCTCAACCATAATAAGAGTCACTCTTATGCCAATATTATATCAAAATAAAAAGTGAAGTTCTTAGGCGTTGAAATTTGTTTTAACTTCTTGAAAGAAATTTTTATACGCATAACTAAGCTCAGATTTTTCGTAAACAACATGGTGTTTTTTTAGCAGAGATTCTTCGTTTTCTGTTTAATACTGTTATTCGCTTAAACATATTTTGAAAATTGAGGTTTACGATAATGAATCAGAGGCTGGTACATGTTCTGAGACGAGAAACGGTAGATGTACACTAAATATCTTTTTTATTTCCAATGAACAAATTAAATGATTTCCATTTTTTATTAGCACTGTTATTCAGTGCTATTAGGGCAGCACAGTTAAATGTTTGTGGCACTTAGTGGTAACGTGACACAGGTTTTGTATAACTCAGTGTTATGTGCCCATCCCTGTCCTCTGACTCTTCTGTGCAAGCATCCTTTGCAAAGCATTGTCCCATGCTTTTCACTTTTCTATACCTAAGAGTGTGTTCACACCAAAATCAGTACTCTCCCGTACCGCTCCCACTAGTGTGCTTCTGTATTCATAAGTTGTTGATGAATCTTTAGTGCTATTGCACCGATTATTATTCAAAAAAGTGATGGTTGAAATGCTTGAATTAATCTCAGCTAGTGGTAATTACTCAGGTCGCATCCCAGTCTATCGTAATTTGGCACACCATACCACCTCAGTTGGACCCAGCCTTATGCAAATCAGGCTTCACCCTGCACCAATAAGAACTGTCCAGCCTGAACTGCTAGAGCGGGTCCTCCCTAAACTGGTACACAAGCAACCCAAGACCAGTTTTGTCCTTAATTTAAGTATTCCATCTATCAGTTTTTGTATACTTCATTGCACCAAAAAAGGGCAATCCACCCAAGGTTTATATCAAGAAAAGATGTTTGTAAGCCTTGTGTATTATGGAAAATGGTTTATGACGCATTGTATTTTTTCATGTGTGCTGCACTTGTAGAGTGCGCAAGTGCCAAAAAAGTATCTTCGCCAGTGACGGTTGTGCTGGAACAATTTTTTATTAGTACAGGTCCATATTAGAGTTAATATATTATGCACAAGGTCTAAATATTTTGCTCTTACCTCAAAACATTTGCACGTGTGCTATCTAAATATACAGCACAAATGACAAATGACTGTGCCAAAAACGTCATATGCACATCCATATCTTATGCACACCTAATTTACCTCCTATAATGCCATGTTTCAGGGTGTCATTGTCCCTTCCTGCATCCATCCGCGTGTTGTGCCCATTACCTCACTCCTCATCCCATTATTGACATATGTCGTTCTTTTTCGAGTCTGAGATAAGATTGGGGGCACTCCGATCCAACATGCAATTCAGTAGCCAGCTTTAACTGTGTCGTTCCTATATGATTGTGTTCCCCTGTGTTCCTCAGGACAATGCCTCTTTTACACTTATCACGACCAGGCTTTTGCATTAATTTACTGTTTTTGCTGTGCAAATATGCTCATGTGTTTTTTTGGGGGGTTGCGGGGGGTTATATAGCGCAAATTCGACCCAAAGGTATCATAGCGCATTACATGAGCACCAGTTGTGTTATAGACGGACACATTCATTTTGTTAGGCACAGGGAGATTAAGGGCCAGATGTAGGTAATCCCAATTTACTGATTCTAAAATACCGAATTTTACCGAATCGGTATTTTAGAATCGATAAATGGGATGTAGATAAAAAATCGGTAAATAATACAGATTCGGTAAAAATCGGAATCGGACAATCGGTATTTACCGAATCGGTATTATCCGAATCGGTATTTACCGAATCGGTATTCCCCATTCATTCCTATGGGCCTTTTGGCCCATAGGAATGCATTGGAAATACCGAATCGGTAAATACCGAATCTGTAAATACCGATTCGGTAAATACCGATTCGGTAAATACCGAATCGGAAAGCAAACAAAAGTGAAACTTAAGTAGGCAGCCAATCAGGTGCTATCACCCTACCCCCCCCTACCAACCAGGAAGTGGCTACACAGGCAGCTGCAACTAATTAGAAGCTTCTGGAGATGCAGTTGGAGCTGAGCTGAGTCCCTGAGCAGCAGATAGGGTTTTGTGCACTTTTAAAACTGCAAAATGGCAAGCAGCAAAGAGAAAGAGCAGCCAGAGAGGAGGAGGAAAATGAAATTCAGCAGCATGGAGCTGCAGGTCCTTGTTGAGGAGGTGGTGAAGGTGCACCAAAAACTGTTTGTCAGGGAGTCCCTCAGTGTGGCAGAATCTGCCAAAAGGAAACTCTGGCTTGAGATTGTTGACAAAGTGAATGTAGTCGGAGTGACAACCAGAGACACAGAGGAGCTGAAAAAGAGATTCTAGGACCTCAGGAGCCACACTAAAAAAAAATTGGCTGAACTCCACAAGCAGACAACCAAAACTGGTGGAGGCAAGAACCCAGCACCCCCCCTTATTGACCTGGAGGAGATGGTGGCCTCAACCATTGAACCTGACAGCGTCTGCGGACTGGGAGAAGTAGACAGCTCAGCCAGAGCTGCAAGCAGAAAAGGTAAGACGCATGCACAGCGTTCCCTCCATTCCATCATCCTTACCTTTACCCTTTGTGGCCAAGTGAACCCCAGTGCAGTACTGCTAGCACTATACAGGAGCAATGCATCATGGTACAAGTAGTTAGGAAATGTAAGACCATGTCATACAGCACAGCAACCAGCAAGTTAGGGAAATGATTGCAGAGAGAAGAAAGCTAAACTCAGAAATATTTAATTGTAGTGACTGTGAGACAGTAGCACTTAGCTAATGTACGCTCATATGTCCACAGGTGACACATCTCGCAGGTGTTCCCAGGAGAGTGAAGGCACGACACCAGAGAGGGAGGAGAGTCAGGATCCAGGTCCAAGTACACAGAACGTCTCACAGGACACAGGTGCACCAAGTAGCCATCCTCCTGCACAAGACGCAGAAATGGCTCCGGAGTTGCAGGCGTCCCCTACAGATCACAATCCCCTCTATTGCTGTCATCCCCAGAAATGCCAGCATCACAGCATGAGACAACACCTGCATCACAACCAAGCAGGAGGCATGCCGTGGCCCCACTTTTAGGAATGGAGTCATCAGCAGGTGACATGGAGGGGGAAGAAACACACACCTTGCCTGTTGATGGTAGCTCTGCCACACTGCAGACCAGTGCAGAGGTGGGCCATACTGGTGCAAGACGCCGCAGAGTCCAGGAAAGCAGTGCATCTGCACGTGTGGAGGGTCCAACTGTGTTCCGTGGCCTGGAGGGGAGCATGGTAAGAATCCAGAGGATGCAGGGAAAAGCCATCTTGTCTTGCCAACGCCAAATGAGGTCCCTGAACAACAACATGGGAGACATAGGAAAGGGCATCAGGGAACTAGTAGATGTCAACAAAGACATGTGTGCAGGGATTCGCGAAATGACCCAATCGGTGCAGCTGCTATGCACCAAACTGGACAATGAATTAGCATCAAGGCGCAAGTAAAGGCAGCGTGTACATGCACAAAACAAAGCAATCAACCGCCTGGCCACAGCAACATCCCTGCTATGCAGGAGAAGCATTAACATGCAGGAGGCTGTAACCCAAAACAGCAATGAGGTCACTAGGGGCATGGGCAGGATGACCAGTGCTCTTGAGGCACTGTTAAATACCCAAACAGCACAAACTACTGCTCTGGATGTGCCAGAGAGTGAAGAGAGCACAAGCAGGAGCAGCATGGCAAGCTCCCTTGTCCCTGAGACAAGGAGGAGCAGCAGGCGTCACACTGAGGCCACAGGCCAGCAAGAAAGTGAGCACCATACAAGTGGCACTGGGAAGCGAGGACGCAAATGACTATTACAGTTCATGGTGAAGTGAACCAGGACTGACATCATCGAAGTTAAATACTTTTTGTTGCACATTTGGCTTTAGAAACCTACGTCATGGCACAATTAAACTACATTGGGTGCATACTCCACCTGTCTGTGTCTCTTTACTTACTTAAAAGAAGTTGCGTGTGATCTCTTCCCGTCTGTGTCTGCCATCAGTTGGTGTTGCAACTCCAGATGTGTGTGGTTCAGGCAGTGCTTGCTCGTCATCATGGTCCTCACAATCTGAGATATCCACTTCGGTGCCCTTCTTAACCGCAAGGTTGTGCAGCATTGCACAGGCTGCAATCATCTTGCAGCAGGTGATTGGTGTGTACTGGCGGGCCCTTCGACTCTTATGTAGGCAGCGAAACCTGCTCTTCCACATACCAAAGGTGCGCTCCACTATGTTTTGGGTAGATTTGTGTGCCCTGTTGTATCTCCTCTGGCTGGGTGTTGAAGGGTTGAGGTAGGGTGTGAGGAGGAAGGACCGGTGTGCATATGCACTGTCCCCTAATTGTAAGAAGAAAAACCATTACTCATATGCACACACACACATCCATCTGCAATACGTATCAAGGGAGTTTCACACAGTGTGTTACCTAGCAAGTATCCTTCACCGAATTCCCCCGCTGTCAGGCGTGCGTAGATCCCACTGTTTTGGAAGATGTAAGAGTCGTGGGTACTCTTGGGAAATTTGGCTACTATGTCAGTGATCATGTACTTGGAATCACAGATCACCTGTACATTTATGGTGTGGATGGACTTCCTGTTCCGATAAATGTACTCTGTGGCAGCAGGTGGGCATATTGGTATGTGGGTACCATTAATACAGCCAATGATGTTTGGGAAATGCGCCATCTGATAAAAGTCTGTCTTTGTCCTGAGCAGTTCTGCATGCGTTGCAGGGAAGCTGATGTAGTAATGCATTCTCTGCAACATGGAGTCTAGGAATTTTTTAAAGAAACGGGACAGACAGCTCTGGGACACCCCACCTACCGCAGCAACCACACTCTGGTAACTCCCAGATGCAAGCAGGTATAGGCTGCACAGCACCTGCACATGGGGTGGGATGGCGTGCGCCCTTGGGGTTGGATGGTCCAACAGTGGGTGGAGGTCCCTGATAAGGTCCAGGATCGTTTGGGGGGCAGGCCTGTACCTTTGTAGGATCTCTGGCTTAGTTAGCTGGAATAGGGTGATCCTCTGCCTGTACACCTGCTCCTCCCTCCTCCAGACCCTCTCTCCTTCTGCCTGTAGCCGTAGCCGCCTCGCAATGACATAGAATGCCGCCATTCTGGTGAAACTGTTGCATTTTGGGGCCTTTTTATAGACTGCACCTGGTTACCTCCTGATTTCAATCCATGGTAAATACCGACTCTTAAATACCGAATTTAATGCAAATTCAGTATTTAAGAGGTTACCTACATCTCAAAATTAATTCTTTCCATTTCTTAATTTCCGAATCGGTAAATTTACTGAATCGGTAAAGTTTCCGATTCGGTAAATTTACCGATTCTGTGAAATTACCGAATCGGTAAAGTTTCCGATTCAGAAACTTTAACGATTTGGAAAATTTACCGATTCAGTAAAATTTCCGATTCGGAAACTTTACCGATTCGGTAAATATACCGAATCAGTAAATTTACCGAATCGGATGTTTTTGGGTCCCCTACATCCCAAATGCCCAATACCGGTCGGTAACGGACGAAATTCGGTAGTTTCGGCTGTTACCGACTGGTATTGGGCCACCTACATCTGGCCCCGGATGTTTTTGGGTCCCCTACATCCCAAATGCCCAATACCGGTCGGTAACGGCCGAAATTCAGTAATTTCGGCCATTACCGACCGGTATTGGGCCACCTACACCTGGCCCCAAGTGTTTTGCCCAGAATCACAGAATGTTGAGCATCCCTGCCGAGACTCGAACCTGGTTTGCCAGCATCGAGATCCACCCCTCAAGCCGTTAGGCCACATCTGTAGCAAGGGAACTGTGATACATAATGGTTTCGAGGTCATATGTGCACAGTGAAGAAAAAGTAAAATATTTTCTGCAAAAGACAAAAACTAAAATCTGTCTGTAGGATCTGACAAAATATATTTCAGTCTAAGGGCAAAAAGTAATACCTGGCACTGTTGTAAGATCAGTGAAAGAACCATAAGGGAACTGGGACACTCATCTAGCTTTAAGAATAGGAGTAGGCTAGGTGTGAAGAGATGCGCATGGGTAGCATTTTAGAGTCACATGTACAAGGGGATTGCGCCACCGGAACATCACTTTTTAGGGCGAGCCCTCGTGATGCACTGCGTAGCAGTGCTTGCGTAGGCAAGCCGTTTTGTAGGGGTTTTCAAAATGGACCTGGAAATTCCACACAGCTCGTGCGTGTTATTTCCTAGGTCCATTTTGATTGGGCTTTGAGTGCATGTTGTTTTTAAACAGACCACGCAATAGGCCATAGGTGGTTGCGTAGCTCCGCCCATTGCCTATTGCTGTCTGTTAGGCGCACCAAAGCCCATGTGTCTTCAATTATCGTGCCGACACGGCGCGATAATTGAAGACATATGCCTGCAGTGGTGCGCACCACTCACGAGCTGCTTCCTTTTTGGATCCATTTCACGGGGAAGCAAGTGTCTCCTGCAACCTGCCACTGTGCACTGGGGAGTGCATATGCAATGACAGCCTCGACTGTATTTTCTTTCTGTTTTCGTCTCTCCTTGTTTTATTATTATTATGACATTGTGCATTTTCTGCTAGAACGTTCTCGTTGAATTTCAAAACAGTTAGGAGACTTGGTTTTTTCCCATCGCAGCATCCTAGACAAGTTACATCCTGGAGGCAGGGGGAAGGCTGAGTTTTGTGCCCATTTTTTGCTTTTTTTCTGCTTCTCTATTTTTTGTGCCTCTCGTGACACGGTGAGACTGCCAGTATCTTTCGAAGCGCTGCGACTGGCCAGATTTGGATGTGGAAATGTGCAGCGTGTTCTCTAGACTGCAACCCCCTCCCCGTCCCCTCCCCCCACTAAGTCGATGCCTCCGCCTCCGACTCAGACGGTGGAAATTTACCGTTACCTGCTTGGTGCAGAGCAGACTCGTCATCCAAACTGTGAGCCATTGTCGGGGACTCGGGGGGGCCGTGGGGGGGATGATGAAATGTTACTGTCACAGCGCACTGAAGTACCTGCCACTGGAAACGAGTCACCAAGCAAAAAAGTACACAACCTCAAATATGGACCTATATTCCTTTTAACATTGAATAAATCTCTAAAGTGTTAGAAGCGGATGCCAAAGAGAGAAACTTCACAGTGTTATGAGAACATATATATTTATTGATTTTTTAGAAAAATATTTCTCTAAAAAAACTTTTATGCATCTGTACAAATCATCATTTTATCGTCAGTAAGAAATACATCACTTTTACATACATATTTTTTCACAAAAGTCTATGAGATTTTAAAGCTGAAAGTGTGCCCTCTAATGACAGCTATTCTTACCACTCATACATGCATACTTATATGTCAGTCATACCATTCCTATTTGTAAGAAAGAGCAACCTATCAACAAAAGCACAAGGACTAATTTAAACACAACATAAAACAAACATAAGTGACAGCTCTAAGGTGTACTTAGTGGAAAGCTCAGAGAACCTAGATGATAAAGTTCTGCTGGTGTAGGTGGAGTTAACCAGTTTATATCCACAACAGGTAGATGTTAGGCCGACGTACGTTTCGGTGAATGTCACCTTCCTCAGGGCCAGGGACAACGTGTGCAAATGACATGAATATTTATGATATTAAAAAAGAGAGTTGGAGGGCATAATACAATTTTCTCAGTTTCAAGGTTGGACATCCCTTTAAGAATATTAGGTGCGGTTCCTATCAGGTGAAAGAATCAGGAGACTGTTGCGTATCAGTGGTGATTTCTGATAGTTTGTGTTTTCTGGGGTGTTATTTACTATGGTATTGCTGTTATGCCAGTTTGTTTATCTGTTTCAAATGTGCTGGCGCCGAGACTGGGGGTTCCGGAATTTCGGCCCAAAACGAAGATTCGTAGGAGCAATACAGAGGGTTTAAAACTTGCCTGATTCTCACAGATCTGTACTCGCGACCGGGGGTTCTAGGGACGTGTCCCAACTGCAGTCACCACTGATACGCAACAGTCTCCTGATTCTTTCACCTGATAGGAACCGCACCTAATATTCTTAAAGGGATGTCCAACCTTGAAACTGAGAAAATTGTATTATGCCCTCCAACTCTCTTTTTTAATATCATAAATATTCATGTCATTTGCACACGTTGTCCCTGGCCCTGAGGAAGGTGACATTCACCGAAACGTACGTCGGCCTAACATCTACCTGTTGTGGATATAAACTGGTTAACTCCACCTACACCAGCAGAACTTTATCATCTAGGTTCTCTGAGCTTTCCACTAAGTACACCTTAGAGCTGTCACTTATGTTTGTTTTATGTTGTGTTTAAATTAGTCCTTGTGCTTTTGTTGATAGGTTGCTCTTTCTTACAAATAGGAATGGTATGACTGACATATAAGTATGCATGTATGAGTGGTAAGAATAGCTGTCATTAGAGGGCACACTTTCAGCTTTAAAATCTCATAGACTTTTGTGAAAAAATATGTATGTAAAAGTGATGTATTTCTTACTGACGATAAAATGATGATTTGTACAGATGCATAAAAGTTTTTTTAGAGAAATATTTTTCTAAAAAATCAATAAATATATATGTTCTCATAACACTGTGAAGTTTCTCTCTTTGGCATCCGCTTCTAACACTTTAGAGATTTATTCAAT
Organism: Lissotriton helveticus; assembly: GCF_964261635.1. NCBI lineage: Eukaryota > Metazoa > Chordata > Amphibia > Caudata > Salamandridae > Lissotriton > Lissotriton helveticus. The sequence continues at coordinate 31,585,209 of NC_136058.1, forward strand.
GTTAAAAGGAATATAGGTCCATATTTGAGGTTGTGTACTTTTTTGCTTGGTTTGTTTCTCCCCCCTCTGGACCTCAAATTAACTGGGAGTACTCTTTCTTACTACACTGGAAACGAGTCACGCCCGCCGGACAGCGTAAACTCCTGGGCTGGGCTGGAAATTCATCCTTTACATGCTGCATGCATTGCACCGAATTGTGCAATCAAAAAATAGATTTGAAACCCCCGCCACGCCCCCTTCTGTCCTTTAATTCGTGAAGAATTGGGTCATTGCGATGATGGGGACAGTCTGTACCCTTCCCAGCCCTTTCGAGGTGACTCCGTTTCCATCTCCCTCCCACCACCCTTCTACTCTCACTTTTCTGTCCAGCCAAAGCATGCATCCAAGGCTGGATATCATTACGCGCCACTGCCCGGCCACCCAGTGTGGTGGGACCTTTTTGGGATGAACCTTCCATGCACAAGGCTCCCACGTTGCTGAATTAATCGCTTTACATGACCCGTTTTTTCATAAAACCTGCAAACCATTGCAAACGAGGCAGAAAGAGGAGAAATGTGCTTCTTTCATCATTCGACCCCTATCTTCAGTAAGGGCGCCTTGGGCAATCCGGGGCCCCCCAAGCAGATGCCTGGCTGCTCTTACCAATGGGGTGGGATGGTGAGTGAGGAATTTTAGTGGGAGCCATCACAACATACCCATAAAATAGTGTTTGAGGCGCCTGTACCTTCACCCTCCATATGAGGAGGCTAAAGGTAGTTTGCATTATTGTATAGATTTTCGGAGGTAAAGCGAAACTCTATGCTGGGTACACCGGGTTTGTAAAATGCAGTGGGCTCCCCCTTATCTTCCTCCTCCTACAAAGTCACCAGGGTCCATGACTCTTAGACCCCTGTCGCCCCCCAGAGCTAAACACATCAAGTTAGGTAAACATTAACAAAGTGACAGTCCTTCAGCAACACCATGCCTGCCTGTCACTAATGCTATAGCGCAGGGGTTCTTAACCTTTCGTCTTGTGTGCACCCCCCCAAAAAAATATAAAAAATTAAAGACTGATAAATCAAAGAAATACACTAATTATGAGATCTCTTAAATTAACAACAGAACTTAAAAAAATCATATTTTATTTTAATGAGGAAGCGATATTCTAGAGTTTGGTCTATCACTTTTTGTTGTTGCCTAAAGCAGAGTGTATTTTTGCCAACTGAGGCCGCCAGTCATCAGCACTACTGTTTGCTGAAATTATGCTACTTCCGGAAATCAAGCAATTGGACCCCAACTTAGATTCTAGCCTCTAATTTTGAACTCCTTCACGTTTACACAGCATAAAAACATTCTATTTTAAATGTTGCCTTTTTAATGTGTATATACGTTACTAATCTGCTAATATTTAACTTTCTGTGCAGTTGCAGACACCCTGAGTAGTCTGTTTTTTTCTTCTCCATGTATGACTGATTTATGACTCTCAGCAGACTTTGCAGTCTAAGAGGGCAAATGTGTGTCTGACATCCTGAGGTTGTGACATACTGTGATCACTCTCTACGTATATCACACTTATAAGTTGTCTATAATTGCGTACCACATGCCTGCACATTCCAAGTTCAAAAACTGTTTTCTGCTACAAAAAAAAGCGTGTTTATTTCACTTGTTGCCACTGTAAATCTCCCCCGGATTGTACAGCGCACTGAAACCCGGTGGAGTGAGGCTCACTCCCCAAATAGTGGGCCAATTATACTAAGATAATTTGATAAATGTATTTCTGGACCCTGAGGAGATCTAGGGCAGCATAGTGTCAAAGTGTTTTTTGAAAATCTGTAAATCGCTAAGTAGTCTGTTATATGTTTATCCCACTATACATTGACACAATTCGGCTGTTCTTTTTGCACCAGCAACATAATTAATTGCTTCGCATATAAAATTAAGGTTAACATTTTGCTGCAACGAAAATATTGCAAAGTTAGAACTATTTGGAAAGATTGTTCTTTGTACGAAAGTTTCAAATTTAATAGAAGGGTACATTAAATGCAGACTACTAGTGTGTATTCCTACAAGGCCAACTCAGCGTTTCATGCTTGATAAAATGAGTGCCCTTGATGTGGGTAATTGGAATAACAGGTTGTATATGCAGTGCTTCATACTATAGTTCTGCAGATTCTAAGGAAAGTAAATGACAGGTTTTATTATTATACATTTAAATATTCATTTACCGTCCTTGGAAGGATGGAAGCCCATGACTTGCTATATTGGGTTCGTGACTTTTAGATCACTGCAGATGTCATACGGGACCATTTAAATCACTGAGCTACCCTGTAAGCATATTACTACAAGCATTGGCAATGCAAATAGGTCCGGCTTTAAAGGAATGTTGTATGGGAAGCTTGTTTCCGGTCCAGGGAAGGCATGGCTTGGCAGTTCGGGCTGGACTGTTCCCATGAGGCACAGGGTCAGACTGATTTGCATATAGCCATGTCTGAACTGGGGTGGCAGAGTGGGCTAAAGAACGGTGATGGATCAAACCCAGATCTTTTGACTGGGTGTGAGTGTTTGATTGGTTCAGATGCTCCGTCCATCACCACCCCCTTTTGTACCGCTTTGGCCGCCATAAGTGTGGCAGGGTGTGCTCAGACGTGAGTCCCTTGCTCACTTTGCCACTGGATTCAAGCAAGCCGGGCTGAAGACGGCTGGAATGCCAGAAACCGGTCCTCGGAAGCTTGTTTCCGGTCCAGGGAAGGCATGGCTTGGCAGTTCGGCTGGACTGTTCCCATGAGGCACAGGGTCAGACTGATTTGCATATAGCCATATCTGAACTGGGGTGGCAGAGTGGGCTAAAGAACGGTGATGGATCAAACCCAGATATTTTGACTGGGTGTGAGTGTTTGATTGGTTCAGATGCTCCGTCCATCACCACCCCCTTTTGTACCGCTTTGGCCGCCATAAGTGTGGCAGGGTATGCTCAGACGTGAGTCCCTTGCTCACTTTGCCACTGGATTCAAGCAAGCCGGGCTGAAGACGGCTGGAATGCCAGAAACCGGTCCTCGGAAGCTTGTTTCCGGTCCAGGGAAGGCATGACTTGGCAGTTCGAGCTGGACTGTTCCCATGAGGCACAGGGTCAGACTGATTTGCATATAGCCATGTCTGAACTGGGGTGGCAGAGTGGGCTAAAGAACGGTGATGGATCAAACCCAGATCTTTTGACTGGGTGTGAGTGTTTGATTGGTTCAGATGCTCCGTCCATCACCACCCTCTTTTGTACCGCTTTGGCCGCCATCAGTGTGGCAGGGTATGCTCAGACGTGAGTCCCTTGCTCACTTTGCCTCTGGATTCAAGCAAGCCGGGCTGAGGGTGGCTGGAATGCCAGAAACCGGTCCTCGGAAGCTTGTTTCCGGTCCAGGGAAGGCATGGCTTGGCAGTTCGGCTGGACTGTTCCCATGAGGCACAGGGTCAGACTGATTTGCATATAGCCATGTCTGAACTGGGGTGGCAGAGTGGGCTAAAGAACGGTGATGGATCAAACCCAGATATTTTGACTGGGTGTGAGTGTTTGATTGGTTCAGATGCTCCGTCCATCACCACCCCCTTTTGTACCGCTTTGGCTGCCATAAGTGTGGCAGGGTATGCACAGACGTGAGTCCCTTGCTCACTTTGCCACTGGATTCAAGCAAGCCGGGCTGAAGACTGCTGGAATGCCAGAAACTGGTCCTCGGAAGCTTGTTTCCGGTCCAGGGAAGGCATGGCTTGGCAGTTTGGGCTGGACTGTTCCCATGAGGCACAGGGTCAGACTGATTTGCATATAGCCATGTCTGAACTGGGGTGGCAGAGTGGGCTAAAGAACGGTGATGGATCAAACCCAGATCTTTTGACTGGGTGGGAGTGTTTGATTGGTTCAGATGCTCCGTCCATCACCTCCCCCTTTTGTACCGGTATGGTAATGTGAAGCATTCAAATAAGTGGCATAGAAGTTGACCCTTGCTGGTAGGTCGCTCCCCCACCACACAACTCCGCCTGTGTGTCCTGACTCTGCCCCAGCTGCTACTGCTGTAGAAGTTGAGGCCCTCCTCCACCCGCAGGCTACCACCTGCGCCTCATCCCTGGTGGCCAGTGGTAGGCCTTAAGTTTGTATCACTGTCGCTTTCTGTCTTCCCTGTACTACCCATACTGTCTTCTGGTGTCTGTGACCGCCATTGCCTGTCTCTCCCCTGTGCCTGCATTCTTATCTGTGCCCGTTTTCTTGCCTCTGTTCCCTGATTGTGCTCGTTTTCTTGCCTTGTGTTCCCTGATTATGCTTGTTTCTTGCTTTCTGCTCCCCCTCGCTGCCCCTGATTTGTGCCCGTTTTCTTGCCTTCTGCTCCCCTGATAGTGCTCGTTTTCTTGCCTTCTGCTCCCCTAATTGTGTTCGTTTTTCTTGCCTCCTGTTCCCTGATTGGGCTTGTTTCTTGCCTTCTGCTCCCCCTCGCTGCCCCAGATTTTTGCCCGTTTTCTTGCCTTCTGCACCCCTGATTGTGCTTGTTTTCTTGCCTTCTGTTCCCCTAATTGTGCTCGTTTTTCCTGCCTCTGCCCCCTGATTGTGCTAGTTTTTTAGGTCTCGCTGGCGTCGCAGCGCGAAGCGCTGTCGCCAGCGATACTTATTGTCTCTGTGTCTACAGCGAAGTGGAACAGGAGAGGTGCACGAGCTTACCAAAGCCATTGTAGACAATAGCAGTGACCGCGCGCTATAGGAGGCACGCACTGTGAACGTGTGCGCTTTAGGAGATGCGCTGTGAACACGCACGTCTCTTCTCGCGCTCTCCCAAACTTTCACTTTCACAGCGCATGTCTCTTAAAGTGCGCGGTCACAGCCATTGTCTGCAATGGCTTTGGTAAGCTCGTCAGCAATGCGTGCCCAGACTCCGATAACACCCCCTAACCCTGCCCCCACTACTCGGCGGCAGAACTTGTTTTCAGTGAGCCGCGAGGGGCTTGGTGTACAAGTGTCACTAAAGTACCGAGCGAACATGTTCTAGTAGACCGATGAAGAGCTTGTTTTAAAAGGGGTGGCCAGCCTCCTCATGTTGTACCTGATGAACGCAATCTCTAGCCTCAGTCTGAGCTCTATATCCAATACTATTCAGCAACACCCTGGGCAGGGGAGTGGGAGAGACGCTCGTCCTCCGTCCGCAGCCGCAAGTAAGCTTGTAGCAGCTCCCAGGTGTCTCGAGGTCAAGTCTGGATAGGCATGAGGTCCCAGCCGGCCGACAACTACCATGGCAGAAGGCAGCGTCTTTAAGCCAGTCCTCTCTGTGTGGAACTTGGCATCGGCCCCAGCACAACACTATGCATTGTTTGGCTAACAGCAAAAGCATGGCAGTTAGTTTTCTGCTTCCTGCAGGCACATTTTTCACGTACCCTAGCAGCGCAGGGAAAGGAGTGCGTTCTATAAACAATTCTAACATCTCCTTTATTGCATAAAAATGACTACCCAGTATTGAATCATGTTCTGACATTCCCAGGTTCGGTGTAGAAAGGTCGTGCCGGGGGATCAACATCGCAGACAACATGCATCGTCTATCAGACCTATTCTGTGGAGCCATTCAGGTGACCTGTACTGTCCGTGTTGAAATTTAAAATGGACAAGGCAAAGCTGATAGTTAGAGGACAGTGCTCTTTCCTGCACGCAGCAGTAGGTCTTGCGTGATAGATGTGCCAAGCAGAGCTTCCCATTCCTGCCGCTCTTTCAGTAAGCATATTGGCACTGTGCGCTGCATGTCTGAGGATAACCTTGTGATCAGCCTGCGGGGGAAAGGGTTCTTTAGAAAGCTCTCTAGTGCCTGGAGCATGGGTTGCGCAGCTGGGAAGGAGATGAAGCACATGCGCAGTACGGCCCGTAGCTTGTAGTAGGTCATTCTCTCTAATTTATTCAGCCCAGAGACCCGTTGCTGGTTGCTGAAGAGTTATTTAAGGCCTCTGAGAGTTAGTGAGCTCACACACAACCCCTCCACACACACCCCCCCCACCCCCACACACACTACCCCCCACACACAACCCCCACACAGAACCCCCACACACATAACCTCTCCACACACAATCCCTCCACACACACAACCCCCCACACACACAACCCCCCCACACACACAACCCCTCCCCACACACAACCCCCCCACACACACCCCCACACACAACCACATAGACACACACACAACCCCACACACACAACCCACACACACAACCCCCCACACAATCCCACACACAACCCCTGACACAGACACTCACACAAAACCACACGCACACACACAACCACAACCACACTCAACCACACACACCACCCCAAACACAACACACACCCACAAACACTCACACAACCCCACACACACAACCCCCCAAACACACAACCACATACACACACACAATCCCACACACAACACACACAACCCCAAACATCCCCACACACACACAACCCCACACACAACCACACATACACCCACACACACACACCCGCACACAACCACAAGCACACACACAACCACACACAGCCACACTCAACCACACACACACCCCCACACACAACACACACCCACAAACACACACACAACCCCAAACACAACACACACAACCCCACACACACAACCCCCCACACACAGCCCCACACACACAGCCCCACACACCCAACCACACACACACAACCACACCCACACCCACACACACAACCACACACACACACAACCACACACACACAACCACACACACAACCACCACACACACAACCATCACACACACAACCACCTATCTATCTATCCCACTCACTCTATCTATCTCTCTAACTATCGCCCTCACTCTATCGTCCTCACTCTATCTATTGCCCTCAGTCTATCTATCTATCTATCGCCCTCACTCTATCTATCTTTCCATCGCCCTCACTCTATCTATCGCCCTCACTCTATCTATCACCCTCACTCTATCTATTGCACTCACTCTATCGCATCACCACAGCATCACTCAACACCACCACAGCATCACTCAGGGGCACTACAACATCACTATGCGCTACCACAGCATCACTGAACACCACAGCATCACTCGTCGCAACCACAACATCACTCAGCGCCACTACAGCATCAATCTGTGCAACCATTCAACAACTGGTTCAAATATGTTCTCTCAATATTTCAAGCTTTATTACAAACGTCACAAAAAAATGTTAATATTTCACTTCTGTTCTTGGATTTTCGTCACAATAAAATACACTGAACATAATCTTCACAAAAGTTATTTACCAAAGTTTAAGCTATTGCCATTATAAATTACAATAACTTTTATTTAAGTATTAATTATTAAAAAAAATAATAGCCATTGTTATTTGTAATATCAATACATCTAAGTCACGTAAATACAACACATATTGCATTACAAATGCTATAGGTGTCACATTTGCGAAAGTTATAACTATTGGCATTGTAAATGACAACGCTATTAAAAACGCTATTTTCAAAACCAACAGATAAATAAAAAATGTGTCATTTACAATACCAATAGCTCAAACTTTCCTAATGCAAGACCTATTGCATTGCAAATGCTTGTTTCAAAATTCTGGTGGTGCAATGGCCTGCACCATATTTCCAGAGGCGCGATACATCACTTTGAATGGTTTAAAGCCGCTTTGTACATATGGTACCCTTTCACGCAGGCATCTGGGTGAAAGGAGCATGCAATGGGTTTTGCTGTTGGCATTCCACTGCAACACCAATTACTTTTTGACACTGCCCCAGATTTACAAGTATCTGTAAATCTAAGGCAGTGCCAAAAACGGACGGCATGCAAAAGCATGCATTAGATTGGCACAACGAGGAGAATTACTTTTATTTCTCCTCGTTTTAGTTTTTTCTTTGTGTGCTACTTTCTGCAGCACTCATAGAAGGAGCAAAACACCACCATTAATGATTGTTTTTGTGCTGGATGGTGTCCCTTCATGCATAAAAACAATCATTTAATAATGTCTCTTTGCTACTTCTATGTGTGCTGCAGAATGCATTATTGGTTGTTTATGTCAAAGAAGGGACACCTTCCTTCACATAAACATCATCCCTGCAACGCAGGCATCCTTGCACCATGGCGCAAGGGTGTGTTAGAGCTAGGCAGCTATTTTTAGCGCTAGGGAAAACACAGGGGTGCACTGTATTCTTGTATATACGACGCATCCCAGTGCTTTGGAAATGATGCAGTGAAGCGCTGCAAAATTTGCCGTATCGCTGGGCCATTTCCTTGTAAATATGCCCCTTAGAGTTCTTCCCCTGCACCTTACACCACTCTTACTTCTCTTACCACCATACATGGATCTGGCCAGGCTGGTAATAGTGAACCTCCTCCCGTTCTGCCTTTTGACACTCTTAAATCCTACTTTAGCAGACCTGAAAGTTCCACATGAGCAGGGCTGGACAGGAATCCTAAAGCAGCTCAGCCAATTGTGTCAGATCGGCTTCCTCCCCTAAGAGCTGGGTGTGGGGGAGGAGGGCAGGGGCAAACATAAAGCACTGCTGCTTAACAAAACCGGCCCCAACACTGCTTCTTTTGTTACTGGGGGCCCCTTTAACAAAACAGGCCCTCACCGCTCAAAAAACAGCCCCAACCACTCTAAACCCACACCCTACCCTTCCAGGCAAATGCCCAGTGCGCACTACAACCAGTCCGGCCATGCACAGGAGCATTGGTGCCTACTGTTGATCATTTCTTGGTGGCATTAAGATGGTACTGGAGGGATAAGGTGGTTCCAAAAATCCCTGGTGTGTAGTCATCGAACTGTAATTAAACACTGATAGGAGTCATTAAATATCTGAGCCTGAATAGTAGGGTAGATCCATGGTCTTAATGACTGTGTCAGGAGTCATAAAATATCTGGGCTAGAGTATCACAGTAGTTAAATCAAATAAATTTTCCCCCACACTATCTACATTACATAATATTCACATAAGTTTCACTCACATACTGAAGCCAAGTAAAAGCACCTCTGCACAGCAAGGAGCCTGTATGTTTCCATCTATGAATTTGTGCCTTCAATATGGACCTCATATTTCAATCTAATGTTGGAGAAAGCTTATTTATTTTTTACTTCTAGCATTTGCCTTTTAGGATTTGTCAGGCCCTAATTGGGGGCTACAAGGCAGGCGGGGACTACTGGGTCACAACCGTGGTGGTTGGGCTTATTTGCCTGTGGGGTCTGGAGCCCCTCTGACTACGGTTTTGCAAACAGAGCCAAGTACACTCTTTCTGCACTGGACTGTCAGGGTAGCGAGGACAAGTAGTCACAGGTTTGTCAGGGAGGTTGTGTGGTGGGTACAGACTTGGAAACTCAAACAGTCACACAAAATACACATACTTATATAGGCATTACAACTTAAGGATCTAACACACAGCTCTTAGTTTAGCACTACACCTTCTATGGTGCCCCTGACCCAACTCTCTGGTGTTCTCCAATATCTACGGGGTCTTCCCTCTTATTTGTTTTCAGGCAAGATAATGCACATATGCAAGATGACCAAGCCATTGCCATATCAGCAACTTGGAGGTCACTTTGAATAGTTCTTAGGCCCAAAAAGTTCTCACTGGCAAAAGTAACATCCTATGGCAGGATTATCTTTGTGCGCTAGCGACACAGTCGCTCAGTCTTTTAAGGTAGATCCTTGCATTGCCTGCTTAGCGGAGATGCGATTTGGCTGCCAGTGATGGTGTGCTTGTTGGGCTTGCACCCTGGGTGTCTATTTCAGTGTTCCTTAACTGAGGTGGTGGCCTCACTCGGGCTGCTCTGCATGATCCGTGGGTGCTTGTCTTCAGCAATTATGGCCTCCTAGCTGGGCCCAGGTCTTCAGCTTTGGTGGCCATGATGGCTTCTCAGGGAAATGCGCCACATGTTGGCAGAAGAAGCACCAGTCCTTTGGGAACACCGCAGGGGTGCCAGACAGCACACTGTTGCTTGGCTTAAAGGTTTCTAATGCAGTTCCCATATTAACTGCATTCTGGGAAAATGTTTCAAACCTCATGACTCTGCTCAGTTTGAGCAACACTTCCACTAGGAAGTCTGCTTCTTCTTGGCGACCCACACCTAGGGATCACAGGTGGGCTTCTTCTACTGGCCAGTCTCTCCTTCGGTAGGGCTAGGCACTCTCCTTTCCTCTCTGTGAATGTTGTAGGTTTCTAGATGCTAGACAAACCCACAGTTTCTCCAGCAAGTTTTGTAGACTTCAGGCGACGTCACCTAATCTCTGGGAGACTGGCAGTCATGCAGGCACCATCCCTGGTCTCACATCAGCTCTTCCAGTATTTTAGGGAGCACTTCCATGCTTTGTCAAAAAGAACTTAGTATTGGAAGAAAGTAAGGTGGTTTGGGACCCACTTTTATACTAATTTTCCAGATGGGATGTGGATACACTCTCTAAGGTTTGAGGTGGGTATCTTTCAGATGTAATTTTCCGGCTGTAGAGAAGGCATAGCCTTTGTGCCAGGTGATGGCTCTCACAGCAGGTATAGTAGATGCTGGCTTCAAAGCAGGAGTATCCAAAGCACGGTCACAGTGAAATGTGAAGTCTCTGAACCTGGCTGTCATCAGCGTTCCTGAAGCAGCAATCAGGACCATTACCTTTAACTCCTTGCATGCTCATGACGAGTTCAGCTCGTCATGAAGCACGGTGGCGCTGTGCTCATACCGCTGCGGCGCTCACAGGCGGGCTACTTCCCCTGCTGTGATGAGCGTTCCACGGAAATGGGCGTGGTCCTGATGAACTCAGCTCGTCATGAGCACAGCGCCAACATGCACATGCAGCATGACGAGCTGAGCTCGTCACGAGCACCGCGGCGCCACGTGGGCCCCCCTCCCCCTCCTGCACCACCAGGGGTTAAAACCAGAATCAGCTGACTCTCTTCTCACTTACCATCCACTAAATGGCAGTGCTCAGGAAAGACTGTAAATGACCTCTGGAAGCTTGCCCAAAATATCAGCTTTGACATTGTCTTTTTGAATAATGTCTGGAGTGTTCCATTGGCTTAGATTTACTCTTAAACATCTCAATATGCTTTTGATTCTTGAAAGCCTCTTTATTTGTTCTTCCAACTTAGCCCCAAAATGCAAAGAGCCACCAAGCAGTAGTTTTATCAAAGCTTATTTGTGTGTACCCTCAGCTTTCAATTCCCTAAGTAAGTCTGCATTGTTGCAGCAACATTTGTACTAGTTGGAAAAGAGGCCACCTTTATTTCTTCAAAAAACACATATGAAATGAACTTTGCCTACACAGTGGCGGCAGCACAAAACGAAGGCGGGAGGGATGCGGGGGACGGATAGGCGGGATGGGTGGGGGCTTATGGGGAAGAAAAAGTAATAATTTTTAAAAATGTGCCTTTTCCACGCAGCCTCTGATGCTGAAGGCCGCCGCAGCCTCTGAGCTCTCCCAGCAGTTAATGGGAAGGCAGATGCTGTTCATAAATCCTGGCGCTGCTCTCCTAGGAAAGCAGCACCAGGATTGGTCTCAGTGGCCTGCTCTGCTGCTCAGGCACTGTCTGTGAGCCTGCGGCATTTCTCCAACCTGGCTGTGAACACAGCTGGGTTGGAGAAATAGAAGTGCGCATGTATGTTTGGCCAGCCTAGGACGGCTGGCCAAAAATACATCTGCACTTCTAACTGCCACCACCTGTCTGTCATGGCCCAGCCCCACCCTGCCCTCCCACACGCATGTCCGAATCAGTTAAAGAAAAATAAAATTATATTGTTTCATTATCGTTTAATTTTTATCTGACTGACTTTGACAAGTGGGGCGATGCTCCTCCATTATTACGCCTATGTGCCTACATCTCCATGTGTACTAACAGCTATAAACAGTGATGCTTGTAATTCTGTCCATAAAGTATGAAAGTATTTGTTTTTAAATGACTGACCCGTATACAGTGTAAATAGCCTACCTATTTATCAGTATTAATCGGAAAATACTTTCTTTGGGAGAGATTTCACTTGCTTAGTTACCAGCTCACTGACTGAAAAATCTTCAAATATTTTCTAACTTCATCGGCTAACATAGGATGGAAGATCCAAGTACACCACTGGCCAGGGGATACCGTCTTGTGAAAATGTAGGTAATAAAGACTTCTTCGGTTCTTAGATTCCCTTTAACAGCAGCTCTTTTATTTCTCTATTAACTGGTAGTTTTGGAGGAGGGATTACTTCCAATTGGTAAAGGTTCCTACACTCGGACTGGGCAACTCTTCTTCCATATGGAAATGAAGATTAACTGCCAAATAGATGAAGAGTTGCTGCATAGCTGAGCAATGGAGCATTGGAGAATTGTATCTCTCTGCACTTGCTCATGCTCAGGTTTCTTCTCTGACAAATTCAAGAAAGGGAAAAGATGATTTTCGGACCGGACACCACACTAGTCCATTTCGGATGCTACCTGAGATAGTTTTACCAACAGTTTAAACAGTGTCACCCTCCCTATATTGGTAAAGGAGCGTGTGTGTCGGGGAGGGGACCTTCCCAATGACTACTGGGACCAGTTTGAGATGCCTGCTGGACCTGGTAGGAGTAGATTTTCTTTCTTCTAATTTTTTTCATTAGACCGGATGTGCACAGGGACCCATCTAACCACATAATTGAGCACAGAATTCTCTTAGGAGCCATACAATGGATTTAGGACTTGTTTTGTATTATTACTGGGTGGCGGTATGCAGGGGAGCTTCAGAAAGGCCTGCTAATCACTATGACCATTTAGACGGAATTGGGGTGAAAGACCTTTGACCTGTGGCCTCTAGCTGGGCCAGTTTTGGGTGCCTATGGGGAAACGTAAACGCTGGTGGTTGTCTCCAAGGCAAGTGCAAGTACAATTGCTACCATGCATGCCTTTTTACAGCTCGCAACGGGGTCCTTGCCAAGAAAATTGAGCTGGTTACCCGTCAGCTTTCCCACTCTCCCATTCCCCCCCCCCCCTTCCTCAGTGGCTCATCTGGCACCGTCTTACCTATTTCCCTTGTTCAGGGCTCGCTCCTATTAACACCAGCTCTTGTGTCGCACAATGGTCGGGAGGACATCATTCCTGCTCACCCAGCAGTGGAGGCCCCATTACGCCTTATACACTCGTATGACTTGTAAGACTGAATTGGTGGCAGTCTCCCGGGGGTGGGGGGGAATCATTGATTTCTTTTGTGCTCAGTTGAAAGTTGCAAGTTTTGAATGCGTTATTTAATCAACCACTAGATACTGCCACCATCCCTAATGTATGGAAGCATGCTCAGGTGGTTCTAATATTGAAAACATCTTCGGATGACCCCACAGTTATTTCTTAATTTTATACCCATATCTCTTCTTTCAACTATATCAAATATGTTGGAGAAGCTGAATAGTAGACAACTATCAGATTATTTAGAACATCATGACCTTCTCCATTCTTCCCAGTCTGGCTTTAGGCCCAGACACAGCACAGAAACTACTCTGCTTGAAGAGCCTGAATCTAATAAAATCAGTTTAGATGAAGAACAGAGCGCCACCCTGCTATAACTCAACTTATCGGCTGCGTTTGATACAGTGTCCAACGCAGTGGTGGCCGGCATAGGTAAGCGCTGTGGGGCGGGCACAGTGGGAGGGGGGACTGACAAAGGAATAGGTATTATTTATTTATTTTACTATACCTATTCCATCAACTTTTTACTTCCCCCCCCTCCGCTCCCGCCCCTCCCTACCCCCACTGCGCTTATCTGTGCAGGACGCTGCTGATCCAATGTGAAGCTGCTTCAGTCATTAGCAGATGTAGAAATTTGCAGAACTGCCTTGTTGTGATTACATTTTTTTAATAAGTAATAGAGGTCAATCGGTATCTCTCTCTGCTTTCTCCTGGGGAAAGAAAATCACTTAAACATTGGGTGCTGCAGGGATCCTTCTTTAGTTCCACCATATTTAATGAGTATATAGTTCCTTTAGCCTCTATCATTTAATCTTTACCCATTAGGGTCATCTCGTATGCAAACAATACACAGATCATTTTTTCAATTGGAAAAAACCTTGTCACTACTCAAGAAGCCTTTACAATATGCCACAGAGCTGCCTGAAATTCAATTTAGAAAAAACTGAAATTTTGCTCTTTGGAAAAGCAAATGATTTCTGGACTAACAACTGGTGACTGGCTGAACTGGGAGTTTCACCCACAGTAACTACGGTAGCACAATATTTGGGAGTCAAATTTGACTCTGATCTAATATTTTGTCCTCGGATTTTGTCTGTCAAAGGTATATGATTTTATCTTCTACATTCACTGAAACATATTTTGCTTATCTTTCTGATAGCAACCCGTAGAACTAAAATTCATACCATTATCACCCCAGGCTGTACTGTGCTAAGGAGCTATATCTGAGTCTTCCCAGTTATCTATTCAAGTTCCTCCAGTTTGTTCACAATGCAGAGACCAGACTAATTATGAAGATTCACCGGCATCACATTGGCTGTTGGTACAGAAAAGAATCCTCCTTACTGACCATAGGGCGTTTTATAAGACTGGGCCCAAGTAACTCATGGAAAGGCTATCTTATTATGCCCTTTTAGAGCTATGAGATTGTCTGTTAAAGATGCCCAGGTTTCGGCTTCCCACGTAAGTGGGCATTCATTTGCCTGTCTCTCAGCTAAGGCTTGGAACAGTATGCCATCTTTGTTACGCTCTGCTGTTAACAAGACTCACTTTAGAAAGCAGCTGGTAACCTTGCCACTCACTGAGTAATAATGATTAATGAGAAGTTCTATGTATGCCTTATATCAGCACTGGGACACCCTCATAGGGAAGCTGTTGCGCTCTATAAGGCACTTCATTCATTCATCAATGCACTATTCTATGAACACCAGTACCCTGAGAAACTGCACCCAACTCGCTATGGGGCAGCCAACCTCTTTTTTTAAAAGTTAGTGTTGGGTACTGCATTGTTCAGAGGGGCTTCACTCGGTCCCGCAGTAGTACTTCAGCACTAGCAACAAAAACAGATTTGTTTTAAATTGAAATCACTGTCTTCCCACACATGGGTATGGGGTTCAAGATGTACTCACTATGCCCCCTCTGTAAACCCTTTTGTGTTTTTTGTTTTATTTAGCTCTCAAGCCCTTGGGTCCTGTAATGGCTGCATCAATATTTTGTGGCAATGTTGTAGCCACACAATCAGAATGCTCTGAAACCGCGGTACCCAGGCAACATTGGCTGATGGGGAAAAAAACTCCTTCATTACATTAGATAGTGTACAAAATGCGTTGGTTATTTTCACCTAAAAAAAACCCAGTTAGTGTGCAGTTATGAATACAAATTAAGACCAAAAACATTTACATTCAGAATGGTTAGGAGCACAATCCATAACTTGCAAGCAGCCATTGAAACCTTAACTTACACATGGCAAGCAATTCTCATGGCTGCACTTTTAATGGCACAAATGCAATTACAAGTGTAAATCATTTTACAGATGGGGACACATATCACAATATCCTTACAACTTTGACAGAGATTATTAAGAATGTAGTATGCAGTACAGATAATTGGTTTGATTATTTGTTATTGTTTAATTACATTTCACTTTTATGTTTTGTTATTTGTTGAAATACATATCGTGAGGTTTTAAGCATGAGCCAGACCAAAAATAAAAAGTTTCTCAGTTTGAAATATTTAGAATGAGAACTCAGAGTCTACGATAATTCTGATTGATCCTATGATAATAGTTAAACTAGAATGTGTTACTTACTCTTACCCCTCTTTTAGCATCTTTGTAGCTCACAGCATCTACTATCCTTTGTCGCAATATGAATTTGTATTTAGAATCAAAAGACATTAGTCTGTTTGTATGTTTTGGGATTTGTACAGCATCGGTTTATATAGCAACAATGCAATAGAACACTGTACAAACGTGGGGAAAGAAAGAAGTCATGTTTTTTAGATCTCACCTAAAGCAGCTTGTAACTTAACTGTCTGTTGTTGAAGATCTATTGAGGTTAATATTAGAGACGTTTAGGTCAGCCCATTGCTTACCATTTAGTGGCTTTCTTGACAATCTCTTTTGCTTGCTTCTTACTCAATGACTATTCTTCCCCTTCCTGTGTTTGTCACTTCCCTGCAGGATAGCTTCTTTACCATCGTGATTAGATGACTGTTATCTTTCAACTGTTTACTTAAGGTAACTATATTTTCTTTCTGCATTCAAAGGGAGTATCTGTCTTTTCTTAATTTCTCCGTTGTGTGCTACTTCTCCATTCAAATCCCTACACCGTACTCCTTGTTGGCCCCTCCAACTCATCCATTGCTTTCCCATCCCAGTCAAGTGCCAGTCTTCTGGGCGACGCTTGGAGTATTTTCTTTTTTCGATTGTATAGGTAGTCTAGCAATGCTCTAGCAAGAAGAAGGACAACTTGAATCCCAAAAAATCCTTCTAGCTGCCCATGCCAATCAGCAGGGCGAATAGCCGAATGTAGTACCAGGAACTGAGAAGGCTCAAAGGCTCCATAGTGTCCAGTGAGTGAACAATGATTCAGAAACAACTGTGGACCTCCTTTTATATTGGAAAAACAGAGATGATATCATCAAAACAGTGTGCTCCCACCCCTCTTCTATCATCAAAGAAGTTTTGGCCATTTTGAATTGGGAAAGATAACGTAACCAAACAATACATTTGTAATTAAATCATATATGGTAATAGACATTTATACTACATTCAGACCCAGATATTAAGTCCCTGATCAACCACTTTAGGGGGCTTCATAGTCAGAGCTCTCCTGGAAGTGGCATTGTTCTGAAGCCGACATATAGAGATACTCACACCATAATCCCCAGTGCATTCGATAGCCCCGACACATGATGGGGAAACAAAATGGCACTGAGTGAGGACGCAGCCAAGTACTCACCCTGAGGGAAAGGCTCTGTGATGAGGAGCCACAGCAGGGCACCACTGTGGCACAGCCCATGAGGGGCAACAAGGAAAGTAGTGAATCCTCACACACCTCTCCCCATCTCAATAGTTTTTGACTCTTTTTTAAATGAGTAAACCTGGCTCCAGTTGCTCCTCTGATGCTCCTGCTGCTTGATAGCAATTACTCTCCTCAACTATCCCCACCTGCTCCACTGTTGCTCCCTTCTCCTCTTTGTGTTCTTTTTTATTTTATTTGGTATTATTATTATTTCTTGGAACTGTAAATTAAAACATAGACAAATTGGCTGTCGTAACATGACATATGTGCACATATGTGTCATCACCATTGGGCCGTCATAGTGTTACAAAGCATACATGCACATGTGTGTTGGCGCATTCACTTATGCATCATTACAGCATTAGCAAAAAGCACTGGCAAAGCCAAGGTCTTGTAACACCATTGACCAGGAACACCTATGGGTTTTGCCAATGTTTTTTTTTAAATTTCTTGTCCTTTGAATCCAAATGTTTTAAATAAATTGTTTTCATAATGATTGATTCAAACTGATTGGGGTTCTCACTCTTTAATTCGAAGTAATTACGCTACCCTCTAATTCTCCATCTTTTTAAGAAGTATAGAAAATAACTTGTACAGTGTATGCTAGATTGTGTTTGTTTGTTTCCTGGATGTCACCGCTCCAAAGCACAGAAAATTCCACCCATCATAATTCTGTTGCTGTTCACACAGGATGTTTTACACAACGTTTTTGTTTTTGTTTCATAGTAACTCTTTTCAAAACTACTTATTATCTGTGTCCAAATTGCCCTTGGGTTAAACTCAAACACAAAACATATTTTTAGCAACAAGTTCCTGCTATGGCCACGTGTGATTAATTCTGTCTTCTGTGTCAAGTCTCTTCCCTTTGTTTCCAGGAAGAGCCAAGCGAGCAGAATGAAGACAATCAATACACCTCCAGTTACTGCCATTTGTCTGCTCAAAGACACCCTTGCCATTAACCTTTACTCTAAAATAATGTATTATTTGTAAAAAAAAAATTGTAATTTAACACATTCGTGTTGCCTATTTATCAGTTATATTGACACGAATTCCAGGAGTGTGTTGGTGGAAATTTAGTGTGAATTTTCGATGTGTTAACAAATGGCTTGCTAACTTTACACAAAACAAACTCAAGAATCATAACTTGAAGCTCGTTTCTGGGTAAAGCAGATTGTTTCCGAACCCCGAACTGACTTTATAGTGTTTGTTACCTTCACCTTCACCCTTCTCTCAGTCCTTAGAAAGGGAGACATTATCTAAAGTGTAGGTTATAGTTAAGTTCAAGTATGATTGGAAGGCTGTTGGCCAAGTATTAGACACACACTGATTGCTGATTTGTCATTAATTTGAATATAAACAAAGCAAAAAATGTTGCCCGATTGCTGCCTGGGGAATACATACATGCCAATGTCAGAGGCAGGGGCGTAGCTTCAAGGAAGGGGGGTGTTTGGAGTGTTAGCCTCAACCCCCCCCCCCCAATAAATGTATTCTCTAATAAACAGCTGCATACAGGTACTTTCAGTCGGGATGGTGAGATGTTTGTCAGATTCATGTGGTATTTTTGCATACACACTCACACTGTCGGTTTTAAAGGTCTTACAAATGAATATTTTACAAAATATTGAGCTTTAAGTACCCTTAACAATTCACACCCTCTTTTCTTTCTACTGCTCCCTTCATGCCCTGCCTATCATATAAGCTGTGCCTTTTAATCTCCAGTACACGGAATCTACACCAGGCTAGATATGTTCCTTGACAAGATGGGTCTGCACCATGAACTGATAAACACAAAATACTTAGGTCATAAAAAGTTAGATATAAACCCAATTCTTGTGTTAAAGACATGGGGGAGAATAGCACCAGTATTACCTACTTGGCTCCTCCAGATGGCAGAATTAGAAGACGCCCCTTTCCGTGTGTTGATAACAGAAAGCATAAACCAATATATTCAAGACAATGAAGGTACGGCACAAAATGCTGCCTTAGAATTGGAGCATGTTTAGAGTAGGGTAGGGTAGGGATTAGGGCTTTCAGTATCAAAGCCACATACAGTATTAGGCAGACTCTGAGCATGGATATTGCTGCAGAGAAACAAAAAAATCAGACAGTTTGAACTAGAAATCCAAACTGACCAACATGTGGTAGTCCATTTAGTTGAGGCCATGGAGACGTATAACAAGAGTGGAATGCCTTAGGATAGATGACTAAAGAGAACTCTCAGCCAGACAACAAAGTCACAAAGGTAAGTTAGGTAGATTAACAGCCTGGCAACTAACACACAATCCGAGATAAATACTACCTTGAGGAAATATTACCAAAACATATAGACCATCCCTCCCACAGTCGATTAGACAGATCCAAAACGTCTGCAACTCATCTACCTGCTGCACCTTTCACCTGAACAAAGGAAAGCACTGATAAAACTATTGACACTGTAGGAAATTAAAACAGCAATGGATCTGAATTCTATTCCACAAATAAGGCACACATCTCCCCAAAACTACTGACAATATATCTCGAGGCTTATTTGAGTGTTCTACCTCATTCTGTGAGAGAGGTAACAATAGTAGTATTGTCAAAAGAGGTTAGAGATCCTTCCAATATGAGCTCAGACCGACCACTGTCACTATTAAACACAGAATATAAAATACTCAGGAATGTGATAGTGAATAGGATGACTCCCTGCATACAAAGGGTCCTGCATCATCTTGGACACTCTGTGAGAGTGTTGGCCCAGCAGCGAATCAGATTCCAGTATGGTAAGAAGGGCGCTGGCCGGAGTGACTGCCCTAAGTGCGCGTCTGGGGTCCCCTGGGCTGGGGGGAATGGGCCTAAGTAAGCATTGGGACGCATATACTGAGACTATTGGCAAGTCTATTAAGTGTGCCCTGCCACTAGATATAAGCTTGAATGGCAGCAAAGTGGACGAGGCCTAGGTGAGGAGATGGGAAAGATCATCACAGTGGCGCCACTTTTTATTAGTCTGTTTTCTTCTCCACAAAATGGCAATGCTCCTCCGGAACTCAACCCTCGAGATGACGATCGCTCTGGACACCAAAGTGACACCACGGTGAATGGTGTTTACCCCTCCAGCCCGTTGCCCTTTTCAGTGAGCTACCTGACTGAAACATCACCGACAGAGCCTCGGAGCCAAGATCGACACCCTTGCGTCACTTTCCCACAGTGTGGTTTTGGTAAGTGATGTTTAGGTCCTTTGTGGCTATAATATAATCCTTAGCTTCTAAAGTGTAGATCAAAATGGCGCCCAACACATATTAATTTACTGATCTTCGCGTACTACCATCATCATTGGCTGCATAGGGGCAGCAGTCTCCCAGGCTACTGAACCAATGACCCAACTCGCATTTCCCCTTCTACAGTGAGGGTCTTTCTCTACCAGTCCAACTGTCCCTAAAAATGGCCACCATAAGTGTGCTCTTGTCCAAAGCACTCCTACTCCCATTGTTGGGGATGGATCCAGCATTTATGCCCTGGAGTCTCAGAAGCCCCTCTGCGAGAGTCCACAGCGACAAGGGAGTCACACATAGCGGAGGTCTGGGAAAGATCCTGTTACTGCTGGGAGCAGTCTCCTTCCCAGCCGGACGTCAGACACTGTTATTTCCTCGTCTCCATGCAGTGTCTCCAACCCCCTTCCCCACCTCTTCCCTCCTTCATTCTTTGTCAGTCTCGCCTATTCCTTTCCTCTCTCCCCTGTATTTCTCTCCCCCTGCCTGCTGTGTTTATCCTTATACCTATGCTATGCTTTTGTAAGTCATGTAACTATGCTCCAGCAACTGATGTAACTGTGTAACTATGCTCAGAAACAATGTTCTTTCTCATGTAAAGCGTTCGGATTCCTCCGGGTCTAGCCAGCGCTATATAAAACTTCTCAAATAAATAGAAAAAAGACATGACGAAAGCTTCATACCTTGGAAAAACATACACCTCAAAATGAATAGACTGTTCCATGCCCTCGATGGGGCGCAAGGGCCAAACCTCTTCCGCTATCCTTCCCTGGAAATAGAGGGATTTGATGCAATGCTAGGCCATACCGCTTCAAGGTCCTTGTAGCGATAAAGGTACCAAAGGGAGTCTTAAAATGGATTTGACTCCTATACTTTCAACAGCTAGGCACAATTTCTTGGAGCAATGGTCTATAGGCAGAAGCACCAAACAGGGCTTACCTTTGTCATTGTTACCATTTGCTATAGCCAAATACCCACTAGCATATATACTGATGCTGAAAGAGCAATATTCGGGCATTCCATTACCATCCTAGCCAACGTATATCGCTATGTGCGGATGCTGCTCTTCTATATTTGTGTGACCCCAGAGGTAGCCTGACAGATATCATAAATGTACTTACAAAGTTCAGTTAGATACCAGGTCACTTTAAAATACTCTGGAATACAAACATACCACAAGGATTGTAAACTAATGGGAGGCAACATTAGAAAATCCATAAATGTAATAAGCAGGTAATACCTTTCAGGTGCGAGCTACTACTGCCACCACTGGTGAGGGTTGCTATCCCAAAAATGGCCTATTATATCATTTTATAGCTACTTAGTTAATAATGTGAAAGTGATTTTTCAGAGAGATAACTGTTCTAATAGCTGACCTGACAGGGGGCCCTAACAGAAAAAAGAGTTCCCACAATAAAAGACCACAGGTCTTTTGATGATGAAGGGATGGGAGTCCCCAATAATGAGACATACTATGTTATGGCCCAGCTGCAGGGGTGGATGTGATGGATGAATGATCATAAGGACACAGAGGGGGTGGAAATAGCGGATAGAGTTTCTGGTATCATAATACAGGAGTTGATTCTGGGAGACACGTTCGTAAATGTGGCTCATCATAGGTTATTACATAGAGCCAAGGACTGTTGGTGGAGGGTCCTAAGGTAACAGAGCAAAACAGAAGCATACACTCCATAGGTTCTATTGTGGGGCCTTCTGAGGTTCTTTCAAATGGCATGGGCGTATAGCAAGCGCCCATGGACTGAAAAAGGCCTCATAAAAGCAAGGAACCTATCCAATCAAGGAGTGCTCTACGTATTTGGGACACTCAGAGAAATATGGAGTATGGGGATAGGCCACTTCAGAGCACACAATCCGTTGATGGGAACAGAAGGATTGACTTGGGGCGAAGGGATGAACACACCACTCAAATCAGACAACCTGCAAATGCTTCTGACACATGGACGAAATAGACATGAAGGAGCATTGCTAGACAAAACGATCGTCCCCCGATAATATGCAGACATCTCCACAGGGAAAGATAAGAGAGAAACCAATATCAGCAAGGACATTTTGGATGAGAAATTTACACAGAATTTAGAATACACTAAAAAAGTGTCGAGAAATCCGAAATTTAAATCCACCCAACTTTATTTAAACCAGACAGATACGCCCTCTGCAAAAAAAAAATATTCCCATGCTCAACAGACCGTTTACCACAGCGCAAGCAGTAGACTTCTACCACATGGTGTGGGTGTGCGCGTGATAGCATAATATTGGAAGAGTGAAGTATCTATTACCACTGACATATCAGATTAAAAGCAACACCACCGGAAATCTTAATCGGCCAAATACATAGACGAAAAAATCGAAAATTGCATGCAAGATTGAGCATTTGGCCGAGCAGAATAGCCATGCATTGGAAAGGAAAAGTGTTTCAGTAACAAATGATGGACTGAATGCTGAATGAATCAGAAACAAGCACCCTGGAACTTGTTTCGGGGTAACACCTCTCATCAGCTAGGCTTGAATCCAGTGGCAAAGTGAGCAAGGGACCCACGTCTGGGCATACTCGTCCCACTTAGGGCAAAAAGTGCTGCAGTAATAAATGATGGATGGAATGCTGAATTAATCAAACATTTATCCCAGTCAAGAGATCTGATTAAATCCATCATTTTTTTGCTCACTTTGCCACCCCAGTTTGGACCCAGCCATATGCAAATTAGTCTTGACCCTGCTTCTCGTGGATGCTTGTTTCCAGTCTAGTGAGTACCCAGCTTGGCAGTTCGGGCTGGACAGTTCCCATGAGGAGCAGGGTCAAGACTGATTTGCAAATGGCTGGGTCTAAACTGGGGTGGTGTAGTGAGCAATAGATGGATTTAGCTCTGATCTCTTGACTGGGAATGAATGTTTGATTTACTCAGCATTCCCTCCATCATTTGTTGCTGTCGCACTTGGAAAGGAAAACTTGAACCTGCTGTCAGGCATTGCTACTTGATACGAAAAATGGGCACTAGCTGAGATGAGCCAATGAGAGAACAAAAGCGCACAGGTGGGGATGTCACCCATAATGACTGGGGCACAATCCTAAAAGACCTGACAATTAAAACAGAGGTGCTTCTCTCAGCATGGGTGTCAATTCTAGGCACTTCTGCAATCCACAGAAAACTTATGTGGCAGTTGGACCCTAATTCTCTCTGCGGTTATCTTTAGAAAGAGCCTGAGGGAACTCAAACGTAATGAATATGCCGGAAGCAGCCCACTCACTCAGACTCAAACAAAAAAGCTATCACGCCACTATAGCGGTCGCTAAATGTCGACCAGGCCAACAATAATTCAAAATAAATGTTATCCATTGTGCAAAGTTTTATGTCCCCTAGTGCTCAGGCTTGCGCCACCCCAGCCTCTGAGTCTTGGTGTAATACCCTTGCAAAGTTTTTTCTGGACAAAATTTGCACTATACAACCTAGTTTCTCCTCCTGTGCCACTTTGCTTACGGCTTCCCCTTCTGGCCGTCCTGCAGCTGACCCTACTAACACGCTGTCAACCTTTGTGCCAAGTGATCTGTCTGGAACCCATAACATTTTTAAGGCCTTGAAGTCGGGCTCTCCAACTGATCCCAGTGCAGCCAGACTTCTGGCCGCTGCTGCGGACATTATAAATTCCAAAGTTAATCAAATTGTTAACATGTCCTTGCGGGAGGCTTATATTCCGGTGTCCTGAAAGCAGGCAAAAATTCTCCCTCTTCTTAAGAAGCCGTCCCTGAACCCGTTAACTCCTGGAAACTACCGCCCAATGTCGCTTTTGGCAAGTCTGGCTAAGGTCTGTGAGAAGGTGATTACAAATCAACTCACCAATTACGTCGAGGCATCGGGTTTGTTACACCCTGCACAATCTGGCTTCCGGGTGTTGTATAGCATGGAGTCAGCATTGCTAGAGGTGTCAGAAGCAATCCCCAAGTGTCTGAATGCCAGCGGGAGAGCCGCATTGGTCATGCTAGATCTCTAGGCGGCATTCGATACAGTGCCCCACTCCCTGCTCCTTGATCGCCTCTCGGAGATTGGCATATCCGGGTCTGTGTGGGGCTGGATCAGGTCGCATGCAGCTGGTCTGGCTTCCACCGTATGCCTCTTCGCCCCAGCAAGTGGCCACGGGTGTCCCGCAGGGGTCATCCCTTAGTCCCCTCCTTTTTAACATCTATGTCACCCAGCTGGTTTATCTAGCGGCGACATTAGGGGGGTAAGGTGATGGCCTATGCTGATGACACCCAGCTTCTGTTCTCTTGGGGAAGGGATGATGACTCAGTCCTTCCTGCTCAACACTGTCTGTCTTCTGTTTTACACTGGCTCGCTCAGGCGCAGCTTAACTGTAATGAAGAGAAGTCAGAGGTTCTCTTGTATGGCATATTTCCTGCTAACTTCAGAGAGAGGCTGTGGGCCTTGGGCTTCACCTTGCCTAGCGCAAAGGGAAACATTGCAAAAAATCTGGGGGGTTGGTTCAATGAGAACCCCACTTTTTCTACCCAGATCAAGACGCTTGCTGGGACCTGCTTTGGCACTCTGAAAAGCTCTGAGGAAGTTTCTTCCTCTCCTCCCAAGACCTGCTAAAGAAACTGTTGTCGGCGCATTGATCCTGTCCCGCCTGGATTATGCCAACGCACTTTATGTTGGCATCCCCGGCTACCTCTTGAATAAATTGCAGACGGTTCAGAATTCAGGTGCCAGACTCCTGTTCGGTCTGTCTAGCAGGAGTAGTGTGCGTGTTAATTTGCACTCTCTGCACTGGCTCTCAGTGGAGTCCCAAATAAAAAAATTTTTTGGGGCTACTACCCATAGTGCTCTACATGGCCTGGGACCTATTTACCTACAGAAGAGATTAGCTTTCTATTATCCAGTGAGACCGTTGCGTTCTTCTTCCCAACTTCTCGTGCAGACCCCTAGGTTCAACCGCCAAAGGCTTGGTGGGAGCTCCTTTGTTCAGAAAGCTGCTTTGGCATGGAATGCAGTGCCCCTGGTCCTACGCGGCATTCAGGATCCTGTAATCCTTCAAGAAAAAGTTAAAAACCCTTCTCTTCTAGTTTTGATTTGACTTCTGTTTCCTTTTTTTTTCCAAGTACGTGCCGGTACACTCTGTGGAGTATCTGTGCACTCTATAAATACATATAACATAACATTTGGAACAAGAGAGTTTGAGAGAAAAATTGGTGTGTCTTGTAATTGTGCTGTATTCATTGCATAAAGAATAGTGTTAAATCTATGCTAATTGGTGCAGGACAAATGATTCAGAATGATGTACATTCTCTTGTATAGTCCACAAATCAGCCAGGCACACCGATACTAGAGTTTTCAGGTTGCTCTGCATGTGTTATTAGGCAAAATTATATCCCTCACAGCACAAGATAGCAAGTGAATGAAGTGACCTGATGTACTTTCCCAAGCAGTAATCTGTAGTAGGAGGAGGCAAGCTGTGAACACTTCAGCAGATAAGTGGATGAGGAGGGATGATGAATGTATGTGTGTATGTATGTGTGTTTGGGTATATATACACACATGTAGGGAATTAATGCTAGCATTTAAGATCACTAGTGGTTTAAATGCACTCCATATAATTAAGCAGTTCGTCCAAAGACTGGAAAGTAGCCAGAGATCCCTGCTGTTGCGTTCTATCTATCTATCTATCTATCTATCTATCTATCTATCTATCTATCTATCTATCTATCTATCTATCTATCTATCTATCTATCTATCTATCTATCTATCTATCTATCTATCTATCTATCTATCTATCTATCTATCTATCTATCTATCTATCTATCTATCTATCTATCTCTATCTATCTATCTATCTATCTATCTTTCTATCTATCTATCTACGTATGTAGTATAGTTTGAAAATACAGTTTCATACAAAGTGCAGCTAACAATGGGCAGTGATTCCAATGTTTAGGTCTATTTTTCATGAATACATTGTTGATAATACAATGGACAAATAGGGAGAGGCGTTAGGAGTATGGCCTGATGCAGGCTTGCCCCCACCCCATTAATTTTTGTAACAAAAATATCCTTGGGTATAAAGGGCATCCTGCCCCCTCCCTCAGAGGCAAAATAACTGTTGGTCCCATTATGGGTTGGAAACACTGCCGGATACCTGGGTTGGCCGCTCCTGCCCCTTTTTAAACACTTTTACATTGTGTCCAGTGGTCCTGTGCCATCGGGTTGAGCAGATGGGGGCAAACCCGCCCGATCAGCTCCCTGGTGTGACCAAGAGACTGTTTGGCCTGTTATGGAGTGGTGGCATGGCCCAATTCCAAGGCAGGCTGCCTGCACCCCCTTTTAAAATGATTTTCCTCTAATGTCTAGTGGGTTTTCTGCCCACTAGACACTAGAGGTGAATGCTAGAACTACTAAAAGCTACTGCTGCATGGCCTACTCTTTTGTGATGAGCAAATCTCTGTCAGTGATGCCAAGCTGTCATACTTATGACACAAATCAGGAACTATCAGAGGTTTCGAAGGGCTTGGGAAAGAAAAACACCTCCCTCTCAAAGGCATCTGGTCTGACTTGTTCTATATGTACCCAAACTTGCTTTCCTTCCTCAGTCCATACATTGACCGAATGTGGCTTGAACGTGAAAACCCTTTTACCATCCGATTAGTTCATCGGTCCAACATCAAGGCCCCTGAGCTGGGTGTACTATTACATAAATATGCATAAGAGACTCTTACAGTCAAACACTCACAATGTAAATCTCTTGCAGGGAACAGCATTGGGGGAAGGGGTTCCTTGTTATCAAGCCATGCTTTACAGTTCAACTCCTGTCCTCAGGTGTTATTGCAGAACCGCTGGCATGCTGTGATTCTGCCAAGTAACCATCAGGCTCTACTTCTACTGTCCCATAATGGTGGTACAACAGCTTCTTCTTTTGATTATAGCTGTTTGTTCTCTCTCCTCGCTACAGAAGATGCCTGTTCACACTGAATTTGGTATCAGTCATCTCAATGATGCTCCTAATAAGTACAGATACAAAACAACCAATATGCCTTCTCTTAATAACATTTTTCCGAGAGTAAACACACCTGCAACTATATATTGTAGTGAATACAATTCAGTTTATGAACGGTCTTTCCCGATTTTTAGCTCTTTTTTTCTCAACCGATGCTGCCTCCTCCTGCCTGAATTTGCCTGATTGTTAACTGTCTGATAACTTGTTCCACTTTGCTGTATCCTTGTTCCAGCCATAACATCTAACATACTTTTAAAACAAATGAATCTTGGAATGATAGTTACTCTTGAACTGTATAGAAGCATATTTTGTGTCACATATTCAATCACTGTATGTAAATAGGTTTGAGAGAAAATAATACATTTATGATGCTCGTGTGCATATTAACATGCTAAAATGTTATATATACAAGTCCCACATATTTTTCATAAATCTGTATTGAAACAGTATACTTACAAGTAGCAGTATTGTAGCAGCACAGCGTAGCACTTCGCCATATTCACGAAATGTACTTTATTGCTAGCTGAAAAGCTGGCTACTGCAGACAAACAATTACAACATTGTGACCTCATGTTTTTACACCGTGATCTGTTTGCCTGCTTCATGTTTTTGTATTTTAAGCAGCAATGTCAGATTTATTTAGACTAAACTGTAAGCTTTCTTGGCTGAAAAACAACATATTCATCGATCTTATGGAAAGAATTGTTAGAAGACCTTCTTTACAGTTTCCAGGCCAATGGGGATATCATTGTTATGAGCCCAGGATTTATAGAACTCTGGCAAAGATACTGAGAAACATTGAACCGGAAGAGTTTGATATTTTGATCACAGATTACATCACATTTGTGAAGAGAACGCAATATCTCCATTCAAAGCAGGTTAATCACGAGTTCAGTGAAATATGTGCTAACACAATTCTGTACTGGATATTTGCACGAAAAGGTAACCCTCAGCTGGTTGAACTACTGATGAAGAAAACTAAAGAATATTGTCAAGACAGAAGCTGCAGTTTGGCCCTGATTTTGAGGTAATGTAATTCTGCATGTGTTTTAGACTTCGTCATATAAATCATGTAATGCGAGTGAAGAGCAACCCATTTAGGTCTGGTAGGGAATATTAATTATGTTATTGGTTTCTTTTGTTAATATGGATGGTCAAAAAGTAGTCTGATCTTTTTAAAATCATCCCTACCAGAATATTTTAGTGGCATTCTTTTAGATTTAGGACACAATTTATTTTCCCCCACTAATAATGCAAAGCACGTATCATTCTTGAGTCCAAATTGCAGTACCGTTGAGGGACTGTGTGAGGACTCCATGTCCCTTTCCAACAGCAGGTAATTCTAACAAGCACTGGCAAAGCCAATCAGTCTAGCTTTGAAGCAGGGTGCAGGAAGCGATGTGATGATCGCATAGAAACGGTCAAGTGAGTGAAATGGAGAGAGAAACAGAGCTGGGAGGTGCCATGAAGAAGGTAGGTGGGAAGCGCACAGGCTAGAGCTTGGAGGCAGGATATAGTGGGGAGGTGAACGAGCGAGACATTATAGTGGGGGTGAGATTAAATTTTGGAGGACACTGAATTGAAATCAGGTGGGGAGAAATATTGATGCTGGAAACTGCCGCTAAAACGGCGATAATGGGCTTGATAATATGCCCTGTGAATTCCCATAGAAGCCCAGGTTCTGGTGTGAACCTGGGCTTCTATGGGAATTTACAAGGCCACATTATCAAGCCCCTTATCGCCGTTCTTGATAATATGCCATGAAGTGTGTTAGGAAGAACACTAGTTCGGTAGGAGACGGGCGTGGGGAGGTAGAAATCAAGTGGAAATATGAAAGGGAAGAATGATGACAAAGCCTCTATATTTGACCTTTTCTATGTTGAAAGAAAAACTAGTGCTTCAAGAGATGAAAATCATGAGGAGCTGGCTCCTATGTTGTAGCCCTGCTCAATTGACAACCCTGATTCAAAGCTAAGGGGAAGCAAAACATTCTTAAATGTATGTTTGTGAATGATTTACATGGCACTTCCTTCAGTTTCACGAGACCATAACCCATGGGTGTAGGTGATAGCAATGGACATTTTTAAAAGTGGGTATGTGCACTGTTTTTCATTTAAAGCAGCACCATTTGCACAGTATTCCATCTACCCTTGCACACACCACTACCAATTAATGGAATACCCTGGTTACTTCCCAGTATTCTTCATTATTCCGAGTCCAAGTCTTCCCTGATACAGTTTTCACATGTGAGATTCCTTCTCTTTCCAGTAGAACCCGTTCCCTAGTGTAACAATAAAAACCATCTCAACATGGCTGCCAGCCAGCCAGTAGAATAGGGAGGTACTACCACATCACTTACTGTTTATTTACAGATATACTAAGAGAAAAAAGACAAAAGTACCTATAATCAATCCCACCATAGGGAGGGAAGGTGGTAAACAGGATTGCATCTGGGAAAACTTGTAATCAGAGTTACGGAGATTACCGATAAGTAACCAGGGAATTACCTCCTCATCCGTATTCCTAGATACAGTCTTCACCTGTGAGAGGATACCCAAACATCCCAGGATTGCTTATCGAAGGATACACAACACAGTAAGTGAAATGCTAAATATCAGAAATGTATGAAATACAACACATGTAAAAGATTGCATCATTTAGATATCAGAAACTGCTGACAAAACACAAAGGAAGATGAAAAACCCTCACCCAACTGGACACGATAATAGGAAAGGAAAGTATGGGGGAGATGCCACTTAGCAGCATAAAAGACAGCCCTCAAAGAAGCCCCCTTAAAGGACACCCAGGAAGGCGAAACCCTCTTGTGGGTCTTCCTTCAATGGCAGATGGAAGAGGTACCTGGGCTAATAGATACCAAAGACCAATGGTGGATTTAATCCTTCTAGATAGGGTTGACTCACAGGGATGAGACCCCTTAGTAGATAATGTGAAAGTAGTAAATAGAGAATCTACTCTGTGAAACTTAGCCGTTCTGGACAAATACATCTTTAAAGCCCTATGTAAGTCCAGGGTATGAAGAACTTCTTCCTCAGTAAAGGAAGGATCTGGAAATACAGGCAGGAAAATGTCCTGAAAGCAGTGAAAATCATTCAGTATTTTAGGAAAAAAAACAGGACTAGGTCGAAGGACAACTTTGTCCAGAAAAAAGTGAATTAAAGGGGAAACTGACAGTCAACCCCTAACTCACCCATTCATCTTCCTGAACTTGTGACAACCTTAACACCACTTTTTGAGTTAACAGTTTGAGTAAGTGTGGCCAGCAAACTCTGCTCCGTCAGCGGAGTTCACTGAGATTTTGCTTACGCCGCATAGCGGAGTTGAACGGCACCCAACCACAGTAGCAGACACACCTAAACTCTGCAGCACGCCGGCGTACTCCAGTGGAGGGGAGTCTGAGTCAACCCCAGCACAGAGGGCGAGGCCGCATGCTGGCACTAGCAGGAGCGGCTTCATTCACCGGCTCCTGTGCGTGGCCTGTTTGAGGGGCTGTGGGCGGTGTGGCGCCCAATCGACAGCTGCCTTTCTGGGAGCTCCTGTGGGGGCTGTGGAGTGCAGTGGCCTGCAGCAATGGTGTGACCGGGGACGGCCGGTATCCTAAATAGTGCACTGGGGCCTGCCTGTTGCCTACTGCTGACATGCTGACGGCGGGTAGAGGAGCACACGGGGAAGAGTACTAGGGTATTGCAGGCAGGATGGGAAGAATTCTGTCACTTTGCAGGTGAGTGACCCTCCTCATCATGAAGTACTGTGCAATGCCATGGCAGTGGTTAGTCTGAATGTGGGTGAAACGGAGCTGAGGGCAGGAGGAAGGGCAAGTGTGTCAGCAGTCTTAGTACCAGCCGGGTGGCGAGCTGAAGGAGGAAGTGTCTCCTATTAATTCCAAATCATCAGATGCTGAATGCACACTTCCACCTGTGGGTGACCTAATGGGCTGCTAGGCTTGCTTCACTACACACGCGTCCTGCCAAACTGTTTTACAAGCAGTCACTGTTGCGCAGTTTTACGAGTCAGCGTGGCTCAAAGAAACCTGCTACAATTTAAGCGGGGAAAACTTGGTAGTTGCTAGAATAAACTTATGTCTCGTTTCCTTCTTGATTTGGAAAAGTTGTTACTGTGAAAAATTTTGAACTCCCCGTCAGATTTACAGGTGTGATCAATATTTTATAACTATTGGTTACTTGTAAATCAGGGGTGGGCGAGTGGAGTGAGCAACTACGCTCATTTGCGGAACCCCGCGGAATTCCACAGAATTTCTTTTGCAACCGCGCGGAATTCCACGCAGTGCAACTCCGCAATCTCCGTCCACCCTTAATCTTAAAATTGGCCAAGGGTGACTGGAATCTAGAACTTTCAACTCACTCTTTCAAATCCATGCACAAGGGAGAGAGACGGAGAGCAAAACCCTGGACCTGGATAGCAATGACACTGGAATCATGGGCATCTGGAAGCAGATGCCCGCTGATTCCCCCGATGGACTAAGGACTTTGCCTGCAGCTCACACCCAGGACCAGATAGGTCTCTTTATGACCAGCGGTGCTGGCCCCTTTATGCCCCCTGATGACCAATTAGGATAAGACATGGACTTCACTGTCGCCCAAGTGCCCTGCAATGCTGCCACAAGACTATGGGGCCTGTAGAGAGCAAAGGAGAGGAGAAGGCTGGCACATGGAGCCAGTGAAACCAGCTCCCCACACAGAGCACCGCTAGAGTGCAGCAGAGAGCAGCACGCGGACGCCAGACGCCAGATTTTGTACGACGAGGTACAAGCAAGGGAGCTGAGCAAGCTGAGCCGTGTCAAGCCGGGACAGTGAGCCGGCTGGCGAACCCGGCAACTTTATCACCCGCGGCTGACCTTTCCCGCTTTCCCGCTTGATTCCCTACTGCCGCGCCCCGTCAGAGCTCCGGTCAGGGGTGCCTGGCATTCGAACCGCGGTCTGCGACTCCCGGCTCCCGGCACCAGGCACTGAGGCACTGAGGCACCGAGGAGAGAGGGGTACCCTGGGAGAGCCTGGAGAGAGCTGTGGTGTTGCTGAAACTGCCGACAACCGCGGGGACTAACGTGCCCCCCCTCCCCCCGCAGCTCCTTTGGCTCCCTTGGCTCCCTTGTGGAATCTGCACCAGGGAGGTACCCGTGTGCAGGACGTACCCGGCGTGAAGTAGCGACGCCATACCGCCACTAAGCCTGAGGGGGCACACCAATCAACAGGTGAGAAGCGAAATTGGCCCCTGCTCTTGTAATCTGGCGGCCAAGCTGCTGAGGGGCTAAGCGGCAGTGACCTCGACTGAGTAGCTGGCCTTTATAGGGGTGGAAAGAAGGGCTGGAAGGAAGGAAGAGCTACAACTGGCAACTTTTATTTACACCGGATCCCAGTCAGACACAGACTGCGGTCATCAGCCACGTGGGTAGTGGAGAGAGCGGCTCCGTCTCTGCCGCATCACCGCCCTTCACCGCCCCTTGTGTGTTATTTCGTCTGTATGCTCGCCCGCATGCCCAGCAAGGCTTCATCCAATGGTTGAACTGTCATAGCACTTACAATCCCAAACATAACCATCAGACATTAAATAACAGGCAGTCCTATCAGCAGTTCTGTCAGCCTACCGCAGCAGCGAACAACTGTGTCACTGACGCAGCTGCGTCATCTTTCGTCCAGCCTAGTGAGGATCAGCGACTGGCGCTGAGCGACTCTGGAACCCGTCCTCCTGCCTCTCTCCCCTGCCAGTACAACCCTTGAACAAGCCCCTCGGTGTAACAGTCAGCAACAGTCAGCGCAGCTAAGCGCACTCCTGAACCCACGGGTTTAAACTACTACTTAATTTCAGCATGAGGTCAGGAAAAAAAAGGGTTCACATCGAGAACAAGTCAAAGAGCAAGGCTAAAGTCAAAGCTAAGCAGAATGCTGTAGCAACTCCCAACATAAAGGACAATGCATCTGGAGTCAGTAGCAGCTGGGTTCTTCCCCTAGGTGAAAGCGACGCGGCTTGTGATCAAGTTCTACGGGACGTGAATCCTCGCCCCAACCCTCGGCAGCCAAAAATCACATCAAAATTCTACTATCTGAAAGACCCACTCTCCACCATCTTCTCGTCCAGTGGGAAAATCCTGGGTCTCCAGAATTCATTACTTCCACTATCTCCCTGCGAAGTGCAAATCGACCAACCCCATGGCCATGGCAGTGGTATTACGAACAGCTCTTCAACAGCAAGTGGCCAACCGGCATCACGCTCTTCTGCTCAGGGAGAACTATGTCCCACAGGTACAGGTATTCTTACAGACACGGCCATCTGCAGCCCACCAGGCCCACGGTTGGGCGACAGCGGGGTTACATCTGACCCACAGTTCCCTTCATCTCCCATGTGTAACAACGCCCGTCTGCCACCAATTACCTTACCTGCACTAGGCACCAGTCAGAACTTAAACAATGTCTCGTACAATCTTACAACTTGCAGCGGTAGGGACCACCCCCAACGGCAAGAAGCCCTAAGCAGCGAAAACTCACATAATCTAAACAACTCTTTTATCACCGACAAAAGCTTTCTGGACCAATTGGTCCATTCGGACAGCTCAATACCTCATTTAACGCCAAAGGATGGCATTGGGAACGATCAGATCTCTGAAGACCACCTACCAGAGGACAGGGGTAACACAACAACCCCTGGGAGCGACGGCCCCGCCAATCTAACCTATTTGGGCTCTCAGGAGTGGGCCGAATTAGTTGCCTCATATACTCCGACAACATTGACGAATCCATCTTCGCTCACTGAGGTACCAATAAATAAAAACCAGCGAACAAAAAATGGTCACGAATGTGAGGGCGTCCTCAAGGACCTAACCATCTTACCGAATTCCTCTCTGTCGTCAACCCCCAACTTAAGGACAACCCAAAAAAGCCCTCTACCAAGGACTCAAGCATCAGACACGGCAAACACGTGGGACATTTTGCTAAACACCTTCCAACGAACCGTAGACACTCTTCATTTTCAATCTGACAAAATGGACTTGCAGCTGACCCTACTTGACACTCTGGCTGTTTTTGTTGGGCGAATAGACGAGAAACTTGGCCAACTCAATTCGTTAATCATCAGAGCCCAGCAAGAGGCAAAGCTAGCGTGCAGCTGTGGGCCTATTATCGACAAACTGTCAGCCCTTCCCGAAACAGTATCATCTCTTATTGAACGGTTGCCAAAAAGGCAACATGCAAGCCACGAGTTCACCAATTCCAGTGATACAGTCTTCTCTGGACAATCAAACAGAGTGCCTACAGCAGCCAGCCCTGCCGACAAGGGGGTATTGACACCCCCACCTGCTGATCAGGTGCTATCAGAGGGTCACCCGATAACAACTACCACCCCTCCCCTAAAGAATAACACTCTGCCCTTGAATGCGAAAGGGCGGCGGCAGCAAAGGAGGAAAGGCCGCAACAAACTGACCACTTCAAGCATGCCAGAAGTGTATCCACTTTTTAAGCCAGGGAGAAAGCAGGAGAAGCTAGCCCACGGCCCGACGCCAGGACCAGACACCAGCGGAAAACCTACCTCTACGGGGCCTCGATCCTCCATAAATGGACCACACGCAGCAGCCCCCACTGGGGTTCCTTCACAGGAGGAGGGGTCGGCCACGCCTGGCACCGACAACGACAAACAATGCACGTCGGGAAACCGCTGCCCGAAAAATGTAAAAGTCAACAGCCCCAGCAAACCACCGTCAACATCTGAAACTAGGGGGGCACAGTCTAAGCACAGCTTGGACACGGAACAAGAAGGACCGATCAGCACATACCGGGAAGGACCCCGTGCTCAAGAACTCAGGTCAACGGCACTTCCGTGCCCCCAAACTCAGCTATACTCCACCATAGCGAGCGCCCCTACAGCTCCAGCTGCTCCCGTTTTTAAGAATTTTCCTTTCGGGGGTACTCGCCCAGGAAACTCATCTCACCTGGACAATAGCGTCTTAGGGTCCCAAACTCAGCTATACTCCACCATAGCGAGCGCCCCTACAGCTCCAGCCGCTCCCGTTTTTAAGAATTTTCCCTTTGGGGGTACTCGCCCAGGAAACCCATCCCAGTCGGACAATAGCGTCTTAGGGTCCCAAATTCTTCCCCACCTCCCAACCTCTCAGGTGACTGATCCAAGCAAGACGCCCACCATTGTTCTCTTTACCCCTGAGTACGATTCAAAAGGCTCCTTCGATATTCTGAATAGAGGCAACCTCTTACGATTACTCAAGACAATACCAGCATTAAACAACATATCCTCAGCCGACCTTCTCTCCATAGAGTTTGTAGAATCTGTCAGACCACATGCTAATGAAGCGACCAAAGCAACATGGATTTCATCTGAAATTGCTAGCAAAATCCTAGAAGAGCAAAATCTCCTGAAAAAATGGGGGATTAAAACTACACTATATCACAACATCGGATACCCGCTGCCCCTGCTTGAGAGACCTAAGGAGGGAATACCTATAACAACTTCGAAAACAAGGTCGGTGCTGAGAGGCGCTTTGGGCCGATCTCCAACAACCTGCCGGGCGTCAGGGTTTAAAGACAGTTCATTGACGGCAAATCCCCACAGCACGGTAGAAGATCGACTTTTTAGAATATGCAATACATCATATAACTGCCAATGACAAGGACACCTAACGGAGTTAGGCCTGTGCCCAGCTACACCATGTTTGGAGTTATGTTCGTGGAACTTAAACGGCCTTAACAATAAAGCAGCGGATAACGACTTCTTAAACTACGTGAAATCATTTGATATAATTCTCTTCCAGGAGACATGGCTGGAGGAGCCGATTCACCTAGACGGCTATACCTGCCATCATTCCCCAGCCATAAGGAGAAGCAAGTTCGGTCGGATGGCAGGTGGCCTAGCAACCTACACAAAAATCTCAACTATTGGTAATGTACAAGCGCTCACTTCCAATTCTCCATCCATAAATACTGTTGAGATGGTATTAAATCTTGGGGGAAACAAGAAAGAGGTTCGGCTGATTAACACGTATATCAACCCAAAAAAGAAATCACAAGAGGCAAAGCGTTTAATGGACCATTTACATCATGTCTTGACAACGCAAACCTCACCCTACTTAATTGTTTCCGGTGACTTCAACCAATGTATTCTAGGGTCATCCTTGAACAATGACACTCAGGCCCAGTCTTACCACTGGAACATCCCAAATCAAACTTGGAGCAGCCAAAGTAAAACCACCAAGTCGGCAAAGGACCTGTTGGAAGACTTGGAACACATGGGCTTGAGGGTCCTAAATGGAAGATTTCCTGAAGACTCTCCGCCCATGGCCACGTTCAACTCGGGCATCGTAACCTCGACAATTGATTATACACTGGTCTCTCTTCCTCTTTTTCACAACATCTTGGGCTTTAACTTAGGAGACAAGGGAGACAGTGATCATCGCCCTCAGGAAGTCTCTCTTGGCGCCCTCCCGGATCCAATACTTCTAAACCCAACTGGTCCGCATGCTAGCCACACCATAGACTTTAAACGGATCAAAACCTCAGTCGCTAACATGCCGGAGGTATTACATGCTGCAAAACACCAACTAATCAGCTTAAACTACCTCTCAGGCAACCCAGTAGCAGGCTGGGAACAATTTACGGCTGATTTTGCAAATCAATATTCATCTATTGTACGGCACAACTCATCTGCCGGCTGTGTTGTCCTAAGGAAGATCTCAAGCTCCCAGAAATCAGCCCTAAAAACTTACAAAAAAGAGATCAACAGTCTGTTAAGAATGCTGAGAAAAAGCCGGGGGGACAAGGCCCTTCTTGTAAAACTTCAGAAGGTTCGGACGGACCTAAAAAAACTGACATGGTCAGTCAAAAGATTCAATGAGGAGGACCTCTGGGCAAAACTTCATCACGACTTGAAGGGTAACAACAGCGCCCAGTTTTGGTCTACAATAAACAAAATAATAAATCCAAAAAATTGCGGAATAACGTCCCACATTACCAAATCTTCTTGGGAATCCTTCTTAGACTCGCACTTTAACCAGCAGGTCGCCACTGAAAGCAAGCCCCAGGAAGCCCCGGAAGGCCACACGCTACAAACAACAACAACTTGGTTAGAATTCGAATCTAGAATCTCAGCGACTCTGCCTAAACTTATTGCGAAGGGAAGGAAGGCTGGTGCAGCAGGGCCAAATGGGATTCCTCCGGCACTGTTCAAACTTGAGCCAGAATATTGGGCAGAAACGCTCACCCCTCTTTACACGTCTGTGAGCCGACTTAGGACTCTTCCTGCCTCATGGAGGGGTTCAATCGTTTCACCAATTTATAAGGCGGGGGATAGAACGCTGCCAAAAAATTACCGGCTGATAGCACTCCTGGACATTGAGGCTAAATATTTTGCGGGACTCCTACTGACCCACCTGTGCGATTGGGCAACACACCACAACATAATTCCTCTGAGCCAAACTGGTTTCAGCAAAGAAACGGGAACAACGACAAACTTGCTGGCAATTTCGCAACTCATCGACAAAGCAAGGGTGACCAAACAGGCTCTTCACCTTTGCTTTGTCGACTTCAAGGCGGCGTTCGATAATGTCAACCGGGGCTACCTCTGGAGAAAATTGGCCTCCTGGGGGATCCCCGATCCCCTATTGCACCTTCTGATCGAACTGCATACCAACACGTGGGTCCAGGTCAAGCTTGGCAATGGTACACACCTTTCCAGGCGCATTCCGACTACCAACGGGCTAAAGCAAGGGTGCGTCTTAGCACCGACCCTTTTTAACTTATTTACAGCTGATTTACCACCTGCTCTAGAAACCTGCAATGCACACGCTCCACGCCTGGGGGGCAAAGCGCTGCCTAGTATATCCTACGCAGATGATGTGGTCCTGGTCAGTCACACCAAAGTAGGTCTCCAAAACCTCATCAATGCACTGCACGGATACGCCAAAGCGAATCTGTTAGAAATAAACACTGACAAGACCAAAGTTCTGTCTATAAATGGAAACAACAAGCGGTATACTTGGTTCCTCGGAACAAAGGTTGTCGCAAACTGTTCAGAATATAAATACCTCGGAATATTGTTCGACAAAGGAGGTCGCTTTTCGCACCAACTAGGGGCAATCAAGAGGAAAGGGATGCTGATAGCTACCACGCTCAAACAGCTAAAGTCTAATCTGAATGGTCCCACTCTTCTCCCACTGCTCCGTGTGGCACAGGTTAAGCTAGAGTCATCTATTACATATGGCAGTGAGGCTCTAAAAGGCATAGATGCGAAACTGCTGGACACAACCATTGGAAAGGCCTACCGACTTCTCTTCAACCTGCCAACCTACACCTCACAAGCCCAGATCCGGTTAGAGTTTGGACTGACCTCCCAAAAGCTTGCTAGAAGAGGCTCATACATTAAGTGCTGGCAGAAAATAAAGAACTCGCCAGAAAACTCACTTAACCGTCTGCTATGGCTAGATCTAAGCAGCTCTCTTCAACTGCCGGCGAAAACTTATCTAGAGGAATCCCTGACTGTCACAGGTCTAAAAGAACTATGGGAAACTCCCTTACCGCACGTGCAATTCAAGCGTGTTGTCAACAAGAGCATAAAAAGACAATCGCACTTGGAAGACAAAGCGACCTTTTCACAAAGGCGACACGCATGGATGACTTTGTCCACATACAAATCGCCTGGGTTACAAGCGTACTTTGGTCTGGGGTATGGCAGGAAATCAAAAGAAGCCTTCTTAAAACATAGGCTAGGAATTTTACCCTCTATTCCGCATCTGCAACCATGGCTGAGAAGGGACTGTGGGATAAAATGCAGGCTGTGCGGGGCAGAATATGAAGACTTAGAACATCTACTATGTATCTGCCCAAGGCTGAAAGAGGAAAGAGTAGCCCTGTTAAAAACTGCCTTCAACGAACAAAAAATCCGCACACGTAGACAAGCGGTTCTTGCTTGTTTCGACCCATCCCTTCCCCCATTAAACGGGAAGTTGGTCAAATTCCTGAAATGTTTGGAATTGAAACTAAAAAATCTGGAAGTTGGCACCAGTCCGGACTAGTTGAAAACTGGCCAAGTCACCACACTACGACCACACACCCGCACCAAACTGTTTTTATCAAAGATTTTGTTTTAAAGCATATTATATTTTTCTTACAGTCTTTTATCGGAAGGTATGAGTGATCAATGTACTTTTGTAACGGTTTTAATTAACCTAAAACAATAAAAATTACTTACTTACTTACACACAGAGCACCCTTTTAGAGGCCAGGAAGCCTGTTAAATATGTTCCAGGTTGCTAGAGCTCACCACCACGAGTAAAATGAGCCCGGGATCAAGACAACTGACCCAACGTGCCCAGAGTTATGCACTTTGAAGATTGCTCAATTAAATAAGCCAGATGGGGTAACAACTGTGTGGTGCTCCACAGAAAGTTTAAAGGATTGTCCCTGGGGTGGGCCAGGACCAGAAAATCCGTGCAGCTTCATTTTTTTAATTCTGTGGTGAGAGGGGCAAACATAGAGAAACTCCTCGCCGAACACAAGTGTGCCCTCTGCCCCAAGGGCAGACACAAATAAATTGAAAATAGCACCAC
Source organism: Lissotriton helveticus (assembly GCF_964261635.1). Classification (NCBI taxonomy): domain Eukaryota; kingdom Metazoa; phylum Chordata; class Amphibia; order Caudata; family Salamandridae; genus Lissotriton; species Lissotriton helveticus. The sequence continues at coordinate 31,624,953 of NC_136058.1, forward strand.
AGCGATTAATCATTGCCTGCCTCAAGGGTCCCCAATCCCTTGCAAAGGGCGCATTGATGCCCTCCTGTACCCTTTTCTGAGTACATGAGGGCAGCTTCTGCAGTGGCAGGGGCAAGGAAACAAGAGTTTGTCTCCCACACAGCACAGTAGCTGTGCATGGGAAGCAAGCAGGGTTGCAGGGGTCTTGGGTCCCCAAGAAGACACCAATGATCTCAGGGGGGAGATTGAAGCAGGTCAATTGCTTCCGCTTAATCGCCAAGCATGGAGATGCAGATTATGCAGTACCAGCACCCTTCCCTGCTGCTGAAAAGATCGCCTCGAAGCGGCAGCATGATCGGTGGACAGACACTCATGTTCAGGAGTTCCTGGTACCATACTGTCATAGCAGAAAATGATGCCACTAGGATGAGTTAGGCCTGATCGTTTCTGATATTCAGAACTCAGGCAGGAGAGGCAGTGACAGGGAGGCATACATGAGTCCTGAGCTCCACTCTAGATGGAAGGAGGCTCTGAGAGAGAGTTACTTTGGAAACTCCAATGCACAAAGGTGTTGATAATACGCATTGTCTGCAGGGATGGAAAGATCGAGCCAGGCTTCTCCTCATTGCTGGAGGACACCTTGTGCCACCTCTGGGAGCAACAGCAATTTATGGTCAGCTAAGCCCCTGTGTTTGTCCCCCTGGTGTTTACAGATCCTGCCAGTTGAGTTACCATCAGAGAAATTTCTTGAGGTCCAGCCACTTCCAAAGTCCTAGAGCCCCCTGACACAGTGCCCTAGACCCTACCCCTCCCTGCTTGTTGCAGTACTACATGGAGATAGTACTGTTTATGAGCAAGTGCACCCACCTTCCTCTGATAGTAAGTAAGAAGGTCTTCAATGCCAACAAGCAAATTGATGTGGAGTTGAGTCTCCATCAGAGGCCAGTGGCCTCTGATCTCCACCTCTCCCAGATGGCCTCCCCAACACCAGTAGTGATGATTCTGTGATATTGTTAGCTCTGGCTAAGGTAAGGGGAGGGACCCGCAACTGATCCAATCGCTGTCCAGGAGTCACCTCTGCAGATCTTTTCAGTCTCCTCTGAAATCAGGACACAACCCATCAGATTCCCCTGTTGTACTCACTGGGATTTTACGTCTCACTGCAAAATTCACATGTGCCTCCTGGTATGTTTGAGTAAGTGAGTACACAAAACAATAACAGCACATACACCATTGTAAACCTGGTGTAAACATGGGCTATAAACATAAACAACAATAGTTCACCTGTGTTTTTTAGCATATACTTTCATAAGTCAGCAAACTTGTATTCAGAGAATTCATTTAATGTAAAGAAGTAGAAATAAGACAACAATCAATGTACGAAACTAACCACAACGCCCTTAGTTGTTTTTTGAGTTTTTAATCACTCAACGCAATGTACAGTACCTTTATGTATTAATCAACCAATACACATACTTAGTCAAAAGCAAAACATATAAAACAAGTGCTCAGTGTCTCAGTGTGGAGAAAACATATAGAATTAGGTAGATCAAACTAATAAAACAACCATCCTTCAGGAGTGCCTCTTCTAAAGCACACATATACCAGCTATCAGTTTCAGCCTATAACAATTAGTGTCCAGTGATGTTGATGACATTTCAATCTCACTTGGAATACGTAGTTCTTTTCAGGACAGTATGATAATTGAGAGGAATAATAATATAATTACTAAGGGAACTATATACATGACCATATTAACATGGATGAAGAAGAAAAATTATTTGCCTGGGATTAGGAGGCCACCGGAACCAAAATAGTCTCAAGGAAATCTATCAGTAGGACTGATAAATAAATAAATGGTGTGGTGGCAAAGGATAACCAGAGTCTACGATCATGTGTATAGTAAAAGTCATCTGACACTCAAAAATATCACCACACAGTGAGGTATAAAGAAATCTACTCGGTTGGATGAATAACCTAAATATATGCAGTAGAGCATTACTATTGTGTCAAAAATGGGGGTCTATAGTTGGCCCCTTGCCTCTAGTCAGGATAAGGACGTTACAAACTTTAGATAACCCCTGCTTACTCCCTTAGTAGTTTGGCACGAGCAGACATGCTTATCCCAAAGGCAAAGTGTAAAGTATTTGCACCCAGACACACAGTAACACAGTGAAAGCACTACAAATGGACACCACACCAGTTTAGAAAAATAAGGTATCTTTGTCTACGCCAAACAAGAGCTAAATGACAGAAATCCAACATACACATTTCATGACTTTTAAAAGGATTACTGCAAAAATACAGCTCATAACATAAAGATCCAACTGGGACTATTATGACGTTGTGACAGGCACAAATCCAAAGTATGGCAGCAACCGTGAGGTGCGCAGGACAGCCACGGAGTCACACGGACCGCCAAGCAACAGTACCTTGGAAAACAAAGTCAAAAGAAGGTGCACAGCATCTTGGCGGTGAGGCGTCGATGGCCAAGGCTCCTTACTGCCACAGGAGAGGTGAGGCATTGAGTCCACAAGGAGGTGAAGCGTCAAATCCAGGCTGGCAGGGGAGGTGACGCGGCATCAGTGGCATGGCGGCGGTTCCATTCAGCAGTGCAGTGTTGATGAGTTTGGGAAATCACCCATGTCGGTTATTGGCGCCGCATGTCAAAATGCAGGTGCTGGTAGCGACCGGCATCAGTGCGAGCGCCGGTGTCGGAGAGATTGATAACTGGTGAGCATCGGAAGTGCAGTGCAGCAGGGCGGTGCATCATGCACTTCACGAGCGGTGCCCAGCGTCACTCGCGGCATTGCTGACGGCTTCAGTGTTGCTTTTCTTGAGTTAAAGCACCAACCACATGTTTCCATGGGCCCAGGAACTGGAATTGGCAATCAGGAGTTCAGCAGAGGAGTCCAGGCGCTGTTTAGCAAGATTCAGGTAAAGTCTTTGTAGCCCTGAGACTTCAGAAGAGGAGGCAGGCTCTACTTCAAGCCCGTGGAGAATGTTCTTTTTGCAGGATACCACAGCAAGTCAAAAGTCCAGTCCTTTCCACTTCCCACAGACAGAAGCAGCAACTGCAGGCTAGCCCAGCAAAGTTCATACAGCAAAGGGGTAGTACTCCTTCCGACAGCTCTTAAGCTCTTCTTCTTGGCAGGGTCCTCTTAGTCCTGAAGTAATCTAAAGTTCTGGGGTTTAAGGTCCAATATTTATACTCCATTTTGTCTTTGAAGCCTTTGTCTCAAGAGTCTCTGAGCTCAGTAGAAAACAGTCTGCCCTCCCTGGTCCAGCTTCACTACAGGAGTTGGAGACAGCATTGTGCAAAGGAGACACAGCCTATTCAGGTGCTAGAGAAAACTCCTTCCACCACTCTATGTGCAGACAAGGTCTATTCAGCCTGGCTATGAGTCACCCAGGCAAAGCAGGACACCTTAAACCCCTTGTGACTGTCTAAAGTGAATGCATATCCCAGCTCCTGTCACTCCAAAACCAGACAGTGAATACACAAACAGGCAGAAGCACACAGAATGGTTAAACAAGAAAAAAAACACTTTCTAAAAGTGGCATTTTCAACACAATTTGAAAACCACCTTTACTAAAAGACGTGTTATTAAATTCTGAGCTCAGAGACCCTAAACTCCAAATCTCTAGTTGTTCCCAATTGAAAGTTACGCATGTAAAATTGTTACAGTGCAGCTCCAATGATAGCCGGTGGGACAGCCAGCCTTTCATCAGTAAAAAATGAAATACACAGTATTTCACTATTATTACATGTAATACACAGCGGTATATGTATACCTTTCCCCTACACTGCACCCTGCCCATTGGGGTACCTTGGACCTACCTGAGGGCTGCCTTACATGTAAGAGAAGGGAAGGTTAGGGTCTGTCAAGTGGGTGTACTTGCCAGGTCAAAATGGCAGTTTTGAAACTGCATGCGCAGACACTAAAGTGGCAGACCTGAGACACATTTGAAAGGCTACTGGTGTGGGTGGCACAATCGATGCTGCAGCTCACTAGTAGTATTTGGTTTCCAGGCCCTGGGCACACACAGTGTCAATTCAATTCAATAATCTTTATTTTGTTGCGTTGCAACATAAAAGATATACAATAATACATAATAAAAAAAAAAATCATTATACAATACCAAAAAACCAGTAATCAATACTACGCGTCATCATTTTAAAACAATCTGTCATGGTTTAGAATTATCACAGGGTTTAAATAAATAGATTAAAACACATTATACAATGTTAAAAAGTCATTAAATCGAGTCAAAATTTATAACATCCAAGGCATAGAATTTTTAAAATTCCAAACCTATAAAACTAAAAAACATAGTCCGTGGTTTGAACAGGTCCAAATGGTATACAGTTTAAAAAGGGAGAGACATTTTTAATCTAATGAAATTTGCAGCCAGAAGAAATCTACTAATTCCAAACACGATTGCTTGGCTGGTGTCCGTTTTTAAAATTCTACCAGCTTCCTTGTGGGATCTAGAGCCAATAATATAACATAATGGCTTTATCCATTTTTTCCTTGGGATGCTATAACTAGGGCAAAAAAACAATATGTGTAAAACGTCTTCCCTTATATTATTAGAACATAAAGTGCAGTAATCACTATTTGTCTTCCCCCAGCTTTTCTCTGTTACTTTGGTTCTCAGTGTTCCATATCTGAATTTTAGGTACAGGGTTTTGGCCAACGGCGGCTGAACCTCATCAAGAAATGTTTCAAACCACGCCACATTTTTGACCATTAAGAATGTTTCGGTTAAGGGGCCGTGTGTCCTAACATACGCAGAATCGTGGCTCACATAAGACCAGAAAGATAACTTTACGATTTTCTTGGAAGCCATAATTAAGGACTCCGGCTCACTCCAAAAGTGCGCTAGTCCTAGTTTGGATAACCACACTCTTACATGCTTAAACCAATACATTCTGTTACCACTATCTAGGTCCAGTACTTCTTTCAACCCACTTTTGTAGTCAATCAATTCAGGGGTTGTCCATAATCTAACCCATAATAATAATGGTCTCAACATTGCATGATGGTCAGTATGCTTGATATTTAGATCTAAGAATAATGGTACCAATGGGGTGTTAGTGGGAACTTTTAATAATCCCCTAATAAACTTGTTTTCCAGTGTTTCGAAGGTCTTCCTACATACTGGTCCCCAAAGTTCCGCCCCGTACAAAACAGGTGATTGGACCTTGTACCTAAAAATCTCTATTGCTGGGGTTACTGCCTTGTTCACACATTTATTGTGTCTTTTTAATATTGGGAGACAGTTTTGTTTGAACACTATTTTAGATTTTTCTAGCTGAGGTCTCCATCCCATAGTCGAATCTAATAATACCCCTAAGTATGTAAAACTCTGTTCATAGTCAATCTTATGACCATTTAACATTAGGTTTTTTAAAAAACTTTTATGAGGGTTTAGTGCCATGTATTTAGTTTTTTTTGTGTTAATCTCTAACCCTTTTAAGGTGCAATATTGCTGGAACCTATCTAATAAGATCTGAAGGCCCCTAGGAGTCTGTGAGATGAGGATCGTGTCGTCCGCGAAAAGGAGGGACGGTACACGTTCCCCTCCCAATCGAGGCGAGTCATTATCACAATCCTCCATGTAAGCCGCAATATCATTAACAAAAACGGAAAAGAGTGTGGGAGCAAGTACGCATCCCTGGCGTACTCCCCTTTTTATTGGGATTGAGTCTGTAAGTTCCCCATTAGGGCCCCACCTGACCTTAGCATAGTTTTCCTGGTGAAGGCCCATCACCAGTTTTAAAAGTTCCCCAGAAAGTCCCTGCCTTTCCAAGGACTTCCAAAGCAGGTCACGAGGTATTAGGTCAAATGCTGCTCGTAAATCTACAAAGGTCACATACAAGTGGCCCTTGCGGATGATGACATATTTCCAATACAAGCAGCATAACCTTAGAACCTGATCTATGGTCCCAGTTTTTTCCCTAAACCCCGCCTGATATTTTGATAAAACTAATTCTTCGTCTAACCACGTATTTATACGATTTAATATATGCCTGGCATATATTTTTTGAGTTATGTCTAAAAGACTAATGGGGCGATAATTGGCTGGATCGCCTCTCTCCCCCTTTTTAAAAATAGTGATAATTTCTGCACCATCCCAAGTTTCTGGCATATGGTCACCGGCCGCAATAGTATTGAATAAATGGTTTAAATATGGTGCCCAAACATCAGTGTTATGCAAATAAAGATCGCCTGGAATTTTGTCAAGTCCAGGTGCCTTCCCTTGTTTGACTGAAGCAATTGCTAACTCGGTTTCGTGTAAATCAAAGACTACCAGTGGGTGTGAGTTCGCTGGCTGAAAAAGAGTCGGTTCTTCCAAGGGAGCAACCTCGCTTATTTTAGCTGCGTAGAGGTTTGTAAAATGTTTTACCCACGTGGCCTCGTCTAAAAAAACCTCTCTAGAGCCTTTCTCGCGTTTATTCCCCTTGGCCACTAATTCCCAGAAGTGCCTCTGGTCCTTGGTTTTAGCTGCTTGTAACATACTGGACCATATTCCGTCGTCCCAAGAGGATTTTACTTTTACCAATGTTGTATTATATAATTTCCTTTTATCTTTCATTTCTACGGGACTTTTTCTTTTAATTGCCTCAATCAGAGCGGTTTTGGCAACACGGCATTCCTTGTTATACCATGGTTTCCCAACTGGTTTAGCATTTGCAATACCAGTCCCTTTTTTTGGTCTTTTTGTTAAAAGGTCTAGTAATTGGCTAAAAAAGGATTTGTGTAGGTTAATAAATTCCCATGTTCACTTCCGAGCGGACAATACGATTCAAATGTATTTGCTAAGGTGCAATAAATATTAGATAGGAGGTCCTCTCTCTCCAATATATATGCCCATTTGACAGCCCTTCTATTGTTGCTAACAATGATGTTATCTAGTGTTGGTAACTGTGCATTTGTAACACCTCCCTCTATATTTCCCTGCCCATTTAATAAGTTTTAAAAAAAGCTGGTTTCAAGGGGGTAATGGTCACTATCAAATCTCTCATTGACTTTTAAATCAATTGTATATTGCCACAAGTCAAACGAAATGATAACATAATCAAGGTTACTTTTGTAATTTCGCCTCCTAAAGGTGGGTGCTTTCGGGCTATCAGAAGGCATACGCCCATTACAAGCCCTCAGACCATGGCTTGTAAGCAACCTAGTGATCTGAAGGGCTAGTGTAGTCCCAGCAACGGTTCCATTATCAATCAGAAGAGGTATCCTATTAGCCACATCTTCTTCTTCATACAAATTGACCATGCCCGTGATCGGTTCGAAATTACAATTCATGTCCCCGCATAAAATTACACTTGCGTCAGGCTCTAGGGTGTCCATAAAACTCTCCAGTTTTTCAATACATGGCGACACCTTATGAGATGGATGAGGACTATTATACACATTTATAAGGTTGATCACCCTTTTGTCCTCTATGGTTATTTCCAGGCCTAATATATCGAGGAAGTCAGTATTTAAGATCTTTATACCGATATTAATAGATACACTGATCCATATTAGTAGGCCTCCTGCGGCTCGACCTCTCGGTGAAGGGACTGCCTCTATTTGATATGTTTTGTATCCCACTCTATGGACCTGGTCCGTAGCCCATGTCTCCTGCAGCATACAGATATCAAAGGTGTTCATGTATCTATTCCAATCTGGGTCACATATTTTTGCACGCACCCCCGCCACATTCCATGAAACTAATGTAATCAAAGAGGGCCCCTCATTTGACCCACAGATGACAACTATTGTAGGTGAAAACAAGCTACAATTAATCCCAGTGCCAATTACAGTAACAGAATTGTCTGCCCTCAGGGATCTACTTCCTTCTTCCTCCTTTGCTCCATCAGTATTATAGTTGTTTGCACCACCACTATCTACCTCCCTGTTCCTTAAACTTCAATCACATTCATCCAAACCACTGAAAACATCAAACCTGTTCGATGTTTCCAATGGCGTGAATGGCAATATGTGAGACATTCTTCTATATTCACTTGTGTTGTATCTTGGGGGTATGGTATTCCACCCAGGTAAAACAGGGGCTGATGCTGGTTGGTACATATGAACAGGGTTTCTAGCAAGCTCCAAGTTAAAAAAATGGTTATCCAAGAGAGCATTGCTAGTTACCGGTTTATTTGAAAATACTATGGATCTTGGATAAAAGTAAGTCAGTGGACGCGGTATAATACAACTATTCTCATTACCATGCGGCCAGGACAGTATATATTGGACCGCATTTTTATCTCTGAAATTCACCACAACCACATCTCCCCCTATGTCCTTTGGTCTTCCTCCTCGCCAAGGCAACCGTCGGACATGGATTATTTCGCCATTAATATTGCTGGCCTTTGGTCTGTGTGAAATTAGCCAATGCATTATTTTGTTCTTAAGTTGGAAAAAACCTTCCCGCGTTTTTCCAGGCAGTTCTGGTACCCCAGTGAGTACCACCACGTAGGGTACAGCTTCTGGTGGGAGTTCTGTGGGTGGTCTCCTACCTTGGACCCCTCTTGTATATCTGGCTTCTTCCCCTTCCAATCTAGGTAGCCCATTTGATGAGTTACCCGCTTCCCTTACTTGATTATTATTAACGGGGATATCCGGAATATGATTCGAAGCTGCAGCTGATCTAGATGTCACTGTTTGAGTCTGATTTGGTTTAGGAGTTGGGGAATATTTGGTGGCAGATAGTGTGCCTGTAGGCTGGTTTTTGGTCACAACTGGTGTGGCTATTTTCAAATAATTACAAGGAGTAGTGGTGGGAGGTGTTGCCGTGGGCCGAAGTGGAGGCTCTGCTATTATTGGACCCTTATTTCCTAAAGCCCTAGCAGAGTTTCCATGTGTGGCCAAGTCCGCCTCTATTTTCCCTAGTCTTGTCTCCACCCCTTTTAATCTTTCAACTATGGCTAGCGTATAACTCCTCACAATTAGTTCTATACTATCTAGTAAATTACTAGTGGGAGTTGATGGGGACCCTTCAACATTTATGGCATGTTCTGTATTGTACTTAATGGTCAAGTGTGGAGTCGATAATAAGAGTGCTGGAGGGTCTAACACTGTCTCTGCAGCTCCCTTCACAACTATAGATCCCGTTGCTTCAAAGGTGGTAGAATTAGACTTTTTCCCAAATTCAGAATGACTTAATTTGGGCTTAGTAGGGTCCAATCTTTTGCGTCTCTTTTTCATTGGCGGTGGGCCATGGATTTTATATGGCAAGGGTCTTGTTGTTTTTCCTCTTACTATCGTCCCTGGCCTGGGTGTTGGTGAAATCATAACTTTTGATGCATTAGGGGTACTGGAAAAATCAAGGGAGATAGGAGCTGATTCAGTATGCGTTGAACCGATAAAAGGTGCTAGACACTCCCTTAACAATATGGGCACACTGTCCCCAATTAATGTAGCGTCCATGGTGTCAGCACAAGAGTTATTAACTGTTGTAACAACAGAGATTGGTTCAGATAGAGCCCTGTTCTTAATTCGTTCTATAGAACGGCGGCGGTCGTCCCGGCGTTCTGCTAAAGATAGTACTCTAGTACCTTCAAGGGCAGTTTTTGTAAAATAGTTATCGAGGGTACCATTCAACAAGCCCCCTACTTTATCAGGGGCACTAGCAAAGGGTGATGTAATCACGGTGGTAGACATTACCAACAATAGCACCAAAATACAAGAAGTTTACACTCTTACTTAAATAGAGTCCCACAACCAGGGGGTCTGGCCCAGTCCAGTCTCCTCAGGCCTCTGAGGGCCACAGAGGGCCCGCCCTTTGCCGGGGTTTCGCCCGGCGTCGCCCGCGCGCGTCCCGCGACGCGGTGGCTCTGCAGTGTTTTTATCTTGCCTCCTGGCGCGAGATAGCGAGATTGGCGTCAGCTGGTTTAGCCGCTGAGGAGTCTGGGGCGTGTAGTTCGTCCCCTCCGCTCGGCGGCCGCTCTGGTGGTTATGGCGGCAGCGGGAGGGGAAGACAGTCGGTCCCAGTAAGCAAATGAGCGAGCCCAGGCAGGTAGGGGCAGCAACGATCCCCAAAACAGTGCAAGAGAGCCTCAGTGTACTTTACTATCGACCTACTAGTAGATCAAATATGGCAATCATGGATAACCAATCATAACCACAATTTACTCAGGGAGCACTTGTACTTTTACACTTGATCGGCAGTGGCAAAGTGCCCAAAGCGTCTAAGCCAACAAAAATAAAATGCAGTACACAATCAAACATTCAGGAGGTAGAGGCAAAAAGTCTGGGGAAACCACCCCAAGTCTAACAAAAGGTAAAGGAAAGGAATCAGTATGTAAAACTGTCAGGGGGCCAGTGACTTATGCCATGGTCACTCCTGTCTCAGAACGAGAGAACTCAGCCGGTCAGAATCTGGAAACAGGACGTCCTCACAATTTGACATGGGTCCATTTAAAAATGCCTTCTTCTTTGGGCACGGGCGTGGCCAGAAGGAGGAGCTGAGAGCAACCGAGACATCAAAACACCAAGCTAGAAAAGGTTGGCATCTTTAATCATTACGAATAAAGAGCCTAGGGAATTACGGAGGATATGTAGACTGCTCTCGAGGAAGAGGGACACCACGGGTAGAGACCTGGTACCGAAACCAGCCCCGCCTTCACTGTCATTCCAGTGGCAAAGTGAGCAAGGGACCCATGTCTGGGTATACCCTGCCAACTTAGGGCAACTACGTTGGGAGGGATTCAAGCTAGCCTCGCTGATGAGGGGTGTAACCCCGAAACCGGTCCCAGGATGCTTGTTTGCAGTCCAGGGAAGACCTGGCTTGGCATGTCGGGCTGGATTGTTCCCATGAGGCACTGGGTCAAGACTAATTTGCATATAGCTGGGTCTGAACTGGGATGGCAAAGTGAGCTAAAGAATGATGATGAATTCAACCCAGATCTGTGTCTGGGAGTGAGTGAAAAGTTTCAGCGCTCCGTCCATCATCTCTTGTGTTTGCATCACTCTTCTGATCACAAGAGGGGCACAGATGAGGTACTGCAAACTGCACATGCTCCTGGCCGACTGTGATTTACAGGTAGTGCCTGTGGACTTGCAGGCCGGATGTATGAAAATAAGCATCCTGCAGGTCCAATGTCACTATCCAGTCTCAGGGGTCTATGGCAGGCAGAACCTGTGCTATGTAAGCCTCTTGAATGTATCCTTCTGCATGAGGGCTTTAAGAGGACGAAGCTCTAAAATAGACAGTGGCAGATCCTCCATAGGGGCGTCACCCCACTGCTTTCTCACAGTGCGAGAAGCAGAAACATAAAATGGCAAAACTACTATTTTATGTTTCTGCTTCTCGCACTGCGAGAAAACAGAAGTGCCTGGTTGGGGGCGGGCGTTTGGGTGATCCTGATCGAGGGCAGAGAGCAGTGGCTTGCCGGCTGTTGTGGGTACTGACTGTTTGGTCGGCCCCAGAGCCGACCAAACCAGTCATGCGCACTCTCCCTTTTTCTCTATGTAGGCTGCATGCAGCCTACACAGAGAAAATGGCCAGGCTGGGGCGCTCTCCCCTGCGCAACACCAATCACAACGCTGCCATTGCAGCATTGTGATTGGCTTAGGGGGAGGGAGGCTGCCTGCTGTCTGCTTCCTGTTCCTGCAGGAAAGCAGCAGGAACACGAGGGACCCGGCTGCACTGTTACAACAGCTAGAAGCGAAGGCGGCGCGGTACCCGTCGGTAAGGTAGTTTTTATTTGTTTGTTTTTATTCACCCTCCGTCCTCACCCCTTCCCTCCCTCCTGCGAGCATGCAGGCCGTGGCTGAACAGGAGAACGGGCCCTTAAATGGCATGGGTCTGCTGGCTGCCTTCTCTTCTCTCCGTCATACCCCTATAAAGTTTCGTCCTTTCAACATTTTCAAATTGTTAAACTTCCCTTGCTGTAATTCTAATAATTCTTTCAACCTTTAAACTTGCTTTACATACATTTGCATAATTTACTCTTAAAAGTGGGTTGTCGTTTTTAATAGCTTTGGTGATTGTCTTATATACGGGTTTGGCTGCAGCTGGAGTTGTTAATGCAAATTTATGCTTCAGGCACCACTACATTTTGACATCACCAGGTCCGAGGTATTTGCTGGTGCTACGGCTTTTTGTATGTTTTCTGAGTATAGTACATACCTTCGGGGTGGTGTTTGCTATGTTAATGAGGCAGTCGCAACCAACTCCCTTTGCAGAGTTGTAAATAGATGTTTTACCATCTGCCAAAATACTTGAAGTATTTGTCAGAAAACATTTGGTGACTTAATTATTCTCGGTTTTCTTTGACATGTGTTGGATTCGTAATCACTGATTTGCTAATTAACAATCGCTTGATTCAGGTATATGTGAGGGGCTACTTATTTAAATGACATTTCTACTGAATTGGTCGGTTCTAAAGCCAGGAAATTATACCTGAACTAATATATTGGTAGGTAGCTTGTTTGAGTATGCAAGCAAAGCGAGTACATGTCTGCAAATGTTAGCACCTGCCTGTTGTTATATTATTTCAGGAGAGATGGGGATAAAAATGGTAAACGGGTGTTAATCCGTGTATTTTGTGTTCTTCCCGGATTCGTTTAGAATGGCAGCCTCATTAAAAGGCCGTCCTTCAGAATAACAGCCTCATAAAAAGTCCATCCATTCAAGTGGCAGATATGCAGTTTATCTTACTTTTATAATAACACACTTTTGTTTTGCGATTTTAATTCGAATGTCAACACTGGGTGACTTGGTATATCATTCAGGTTACTACAACATATCTTTAATTTTTTTAATTCAGGGAAAGAAAAAGAGCTTCCAACTTAAGGAGGCACCCCACCCCCTACAGCTTAAAAATCCAACTTTGCTGATTGCTCACTTGCCAAGAAATGCAAGAAAGTATGTACAGGATTGCATCGATGATGACGCCACATAAAGGCGGTGTGCAGTCAGGATTGAGCCGCGCCACATCAAAATTGACACTTTGAAGAAGGCGTTATTTATAGCATATTAGTGGTGGCATTAACACCCAGTTAGCACTTTCGATAGGCCAGCTGCTGAAAAACAAGCCCGCTGTATTGACGCAGAATAATTAGGCCGGTGTTTTGTCTAGTTTGTCACTATGCTTCAAGAACCCCTTAGGTGTTTAAATGCCGTAAATATCCAAGAAATATCTAAAGGTACCAGCCCTGTTTTTCCAGTCCTGACCATAACTGGTGATTTGACATTATAGGGAGAAACACAGAGGACCATATGTATCCTTACGCTTGAGGACTTGAGCACTTAAACAAGGAGTGTTCCTTGGCGACCCCGTAGCTCACTTTGAGATACAATATCTTTCTCAGATTCTCCTGTGATTTCGGGCAACTCACTTAATCTCAAAATGAATGTGTCCATCTGTAATGTAATGCAAATGGTAATCATGTAAAAAGCCCTGATTCCTTCTGGTCGAGTTTGCGCTATATAAAACTGCAAAAACAAACAAACAAATAAAAGTTCCTGTAGAAACCTGCTGCCAGCTCTCCCACATGCTGACGTTGCCCACTACAAATGCTGCCTATTCTTGATTCCACCTAATGTCTCTCCCTTCCACCACCCAGTACTTCCTGTCTGTTTAACTCACTCGTGGGTTCTTTTGCATCACTGCTTTATCCCCTAGTCTCTGTTTTCTTACCTTGCTTTACTTCCGTCCTTCTCCCTTTTCTGACTTTATCCCCCTTGCTCTGGGCTAAGCCTGTTGATTAAAAATAAGTTGCAGACCACACAAATAAAGCCAGCGCCCACCACATGCAACCACTGGCACAAATTAAGCACAGCAGGCACTGATCCCATAGTATGGACTCCACATGATACCCCTGGTCTCCAATCAGTAAAGCAAGAATGTTTGCTTGAAAATGCACCATTTGTCCACTCTTTCTTCAAAATGTTCTCGGGGGGAGAACCCCCCAAAACTCCTGAAGATTATTTGGGTTCGGTCACTACGCTCGTTTGCCACAGTACAGTACGACAATTGATTTACAACCCACCACTTTCAAATGTCACCAGCTGGCACAGAAAATAGAGACTGGCCTCCCCCATTCTTCAGCACGTGAAGTAGTGGGTGTAACACCCTTTTCCTACTTCCAATGTGGGAACCCTCTTAATAGCCCCTTTGCCCAAAGGGGTTAGACTTGTCTATGAAAGATGGACAGATGGTCCTCTGTCAGCCATTCTACTAGTGGTAGAAGGTGTGGTGGGGCAGAAAGAAATGGCAGAGCGTAACCACAGAGTACAATTTGGGGAACCCACTTGCCTAAAGTAATGGTTTGCCACTCATGGAGCAAGTATTGGATCCAACCCTGTTGTCATATGGTTCCTACAAATTAAGTTGGACTGCGTATTCAAACATCATAAACATCAGAATATAGGGACTGAGTCCACTCACAACTTGAGTAGTTTGCCCAATTTTCTAGCTCAAGTGCGCCATCTTAACCCTAACCTTACAGGATACCGGATAGTATCTGCAACCTCAGTACATGACCACTCTAATTTGCACAGAAATCATGGAAACAGATCTATCCATTCATTATTACACAGACATGCTCAAAGGGAGACACAAGAAATATGCAAAGTAGTGTTTCAAACATTTATTGAAGCAATTGTATTTTTGTGTAAAAACATGAACTGCAATTTTTAGCAGGAGGAAACAAAGCATTGTTACCAGAATTACAAGAATGATGAAAAAGATAAACAGTTCAACCATTATGACATTGCAGTGATTATATGAATATTTAAGGATATATCATACCTATACTCCTACCTAATATTACCTACACTAGCGAGAGCATAATGGGAGTGCCATTTGCCATATCTCTTGGGACAACCCAACTCCCCATACCTATACAAGATGTATCAGGAAGCCAGTCTGGTGTAGAACACGCCTGCTGTCCTTTGCAGGATAGAGATTAGAGTCAGCAGGGTTGAATCTCAGTCAGTGGCAAGCGTCCCAGGATTATCCGTAGAAGTGCTCCTCTGCGGAACATGGCTCAGAGGTGGTGTATATAATTAAAGCCTTGTTTTATTCACACTGTGTCAGAGGTGCAACACCATTGTGATTGTTTGTATTTCTGGTTCAGAGCTATCTCCAACCCGACAACCAAAGCAAGGGTAATGTGCTCGTTGTTCCACAGCCTTGGACAGAGTGTACAAATGTCATGATAAAGAGCTTATGAAGAAATGAGCTGCAAGCAAAATACTTTCTAACTATGTTATCATGTACGTGCAAAGCATGTTAAAAAGTCACCGTCTAAAAAGATGTGAAGTTTTAAACGTGTAGTTCAAAATGGAGATTTATGCACGGACCCGTTGAAACTTAAAATATTGTGCTGGCAAGGACAATTTTGCAGCTACTGCTGCAGGTGGGATAAGGGACAAGGCTGCATGTTGTCCCTGCTGTCTTGGATGTTGTCTCTGAGATCCATGGCCTCTGAAACGAAAAGGCTGAAAGGCCTGCTGGGCTCGTAGTAGTAAATAACAAGAAAAGATGCCAATACTGAAAAATAATTTTAGTAGATTACCTTCTCACTATTTGAACTGAAACAAAAGTGATGTAGACTACTTTTTCTGTCTGATTTAATCAGATTGTATTAATTTATTCAAAATCATGTGTTTTTAGAATTTTTTTATATACTTTTTCATTTTTTGGTAGCAACAATGAAACATTAAAAAGTTATACAAAATGCAGATCCAAAGAACCTCAAAAACATTTTCACATTCAACTAAACATTTGGCCTACCTTCATACATACCTACTCCACACATTCATCCTACACAAAACACAATTATTTACAATAATTCCGTCTTTTATATATACATCATATAATTGCCATAAAGAAATAAATTCTGACGAACTTTTTTCTTTTTGTAATTGATTTCAAAAGGTTTCTAATTGCGAAACATTTATGGCTGGAAAAAGTGGGGTCTACGCGTTTCGAACTAAGAACAGTTATAGAGTTCTCATCAGGACCAAAGTAAACAAGCTCTACAGATCCTTGTTGGGAGCCAGATTATATCTGCCGGCGATAAATTTGTTTTCAATGTCTGGATCTTTAATTTGGACTTGAGGCGGGATGTTCGTAAAGTCGTGTCATTCAGGGCGCCGCCGATCTTGGCATCTGTAATGCATTCTAGTCTGTTCGGCTTGTGCGCGCTTAAAGCGCTGCTCGAACCGCCATCTTTATTCCGTTTGAATATCTTCGCGCTTGCGACCACTTCTGTTGTTTGGTCGGAAGGGGCTCGTAGTAGAGCATAGCATTGGCAAAATGAAAAATCTCCACCACAGCCATGGAGAGGGCAACATTTCTGATGGTACTGTCTTGTGGGAGGAGAAAGCCTAAGGAAAGGCAAGAATCATTTTCATTAAAGTTGCATGGACATCCCGGGAGAAGCCTGTAGACCTCATCCTGGCGTGGCGTCGTAGGCCCACCCTAGTACCCACTGCTCGACCTACGTAGTCGGTCATGTCTGGTCAAGACTTTGCTGTATCACAACTATCTTAAATAGTCTGGGTAAGGGCCATCTGAAGGTTGCCTGGAACAGTTGGTAAAAACAGTAAAAGACTGAAGTACACAAAAAGTGTTAGATGGAATGCTTGAATTAATCTTAACCACTGGCAATTACTTGGGGCCGCATCCCAGTCCATTGTTATTATTTTGCACACCAAGCCACTTCAGTTTGGACCAGGCTATATGCAAATCAGTCCTAACTGTGTTCCATTGGAAGCAGTTTAGCCTGAACTGCTAGGCTGATCCTCCCTGAATCAGACCACAAGCAACCTAGAACCTGTTTCACCCTGATTAGGGCTCAGCAGCCAGGTATAGCTTTGTTCCAGTTACATACCGGCAAAGGGCATAAGAGTAGCAGCCTAGAAGGCAGCTGGCATTCACAGACCTCATGGCCTGGCACATATGTTTAAAATATGTTTTCCAAATATCTCTCCTCTTTTTAATCCACAATCAAGCAGAGCTGTAGGAAAAGCATTGAGATTGACTTTTTTGGGTGACATTTGTACCACCAAGCTCTCTGACGTTGGGGGTTGATAAGAAAGCCAGGGTCAGGGACGATGACAACAACCTACTTACCTATTAACAGGCAGACTTGGTTTTGAACAAGTGACCAAAAGAGTGTAGGTAGGGGCCTCATTATATGGTAATAGGGGTTCTGGGGGCTCCAGGTCAGGTTGAAGTATTTCAGTCAAAACATTAGTCTTCACATCCATAGTGGGGAGCTGTAAATGGAGAACGTCTGCTGATCTATGCATACAAACAGCAAAAAAGGCACTTTCCTCAGTGGCAGGACCAGGAGTAAAACACGGCTAGAATCTGGGGAGGTATCCAGCCCAGTGACAACTTGAAAGTCTTCATTAACAATTTTTTATCATCATATTGGAGAACATATTTGTCCCCATCATTGTTAGTATCAATGTCTGAGTCAGTGCCAAAACCCTTATGTTAAGTTTGGGGTCTATGATGTGGTGAGGGCAAGGTACCAAAATCTGAAGGATTGATTTGCGGCTGAATGCCGGTTGGAACTGGGTATTCTTGGTCGAGCTTGTGTTGAATTGTGCTTGGAGTTAAATAGCACGAAGGGCTGCACATCCTCCTCTGGTGTCAACGGCATCATTATGGATGCAAAAAGTACCAGTGAGGGAATGGTACCAGAATCAAATTCGCCATCGGACTGGTGCACAAGCCTTCCAATGCTGTTCAAGGGGCACAGACAGTGCAGATTCTTTTTTTAACAAACTTTATTATATTTTCATGATTGACAAATCACATACAGACATCCTCCGCTGTTCAGAAGAATCATCATGGGTAACATAGCATTGTGACGACTTACACGGTACCTTACCCAGTTGCATAGTAACGTTAATAGTGTTTATGATTAATTATCATTATACATGTTGTGTCTGTAATATACAGGCTACTATACCGTTAATGAAAATAAATCCCTCCCTCCCACCCCTCTGTAATTAGACATCGTCACCGAGTGTATACCTTTTGTAGGATCATGTACAGAAGGTATTATAAGTCTGTGCGATATATACTGTTTATTTCAGGGGTGCACCAATGTGTGGGTGGTATATTTAAGGTGTGTTGTAGCCCTCCTCCTATTTTTGGGGGCTCCATTCCCGATATATCAAAATATGTAGAGGCAATATCATATCAGATGGGGTTTAGGTTAATTATGCAAGCTAGATCTCCAGAGCAACTGGTCAGTCATTGGTGGCATCTTGTGTAGTTGCAGGGATTCTGCTCAGTCACAGAACTGTGCACAGAGACTCAGGACCTCAGGGAATTAGGGTGTGCCAAAACTCACCTTAGTACCAGAAATCCCCTACCAGATTAGCATCAGTGTCACATTAGCTCTTCGTCCTATAGCAAAGTCACCAATGATTAGACAACCCAGAACATGCGACTTAGGATACCTCAGGTAAGGTGGGAAACGTGACCACTCTTTCGTTATTCTCTCATACCAGTCCAGAACAGGGAGTAACAGGAGACAGGAGCAAGTTTAAAATGTTTATTTCAACGCCGTGATCTCAGGTGCAGCATCTTAGCTAATACAAGCAGACATATGATAAGAAATAGGATTGTCAGCATAGTTACTATTCCATAAAATACAAAGGGAGAAAGCATGTTATAATGCTAAATGGAAACAGGTTAAATATATACCTATATTTCACCCTCCCTTGCTAGTAGGTTATTTTATACCTACAGAAGGTCTCTTAGGCTTGCATAGGCGACCACATACCTCAGAGTCTAGCAGGAGTGAATCACATCGAGTTCTGCACAAGCTCTCAGCATACGGAAGTTCTCCAAGTGTGTTCAATCATGCCTACACAGTGTATTATTAAAGGCGCCAGTGTCTGAGCTGTCCGCAGCTGCATATGTGTTATGTCTAACGTGCGCTGATCAGTTCGAACAAAAGCAACAGTGTTGATAACCTTGAAGGCCTCACACTCACTGTTCAGACTATGCTTACGAGGCAAGTCTAGCAATGTGGAAAAACAAGTTATTCTCATGTGAAGCAAAACTCTCAGCCTAACGTGAAATAATAACTAACGTGTGCAACAGAAAGCAAAAAGGTAAAATGGCGTTTAAACTTCTAATAAGCTCATGCTAACTTAACACTGTAGAAATACAAGGCTCAGCCCCACTACACTATGCCAGTAAAAGTGCCTCAGTGGTTGGCCTTGACATTCCTTGCAAGCATCGGTCATGGGGTTGTTCAGGCATGATCAACATTGCACCTTCGTTGGGATGAAGGTAGTGGATTGTCTGGCCCGGGAGCTCTCTGAGTCAGCAGCCCCCATTTTTCGCTGTTGGCCATGCCCCTCTAGCACAGACGGGGCTAATTCTGGACTCACCAGTTGAAGCTTGACCGATAGCACCAGCGATAACACTGTAGAAATACAAGGCTCAGCCCCACTACGCTATGCCAGTAAAAGTGCCTCAGTGGTTGGCCTTGACATTCCTTGCAAGCATCGGTCATGGGGTTGTTCAGGCATGATCAACATTGCACCTTCGTTGGGATGAAGGTAGTGGATTGTCTGGCCCGGGAGCTCTCTGAGTCAGCAGCCCCCATTTTTCGCTGTTGGCCATGCCCCTCTAGCACAGACGGGGCTAATTCTGGACTCACCAGTTGAAGCTTGACCGATAGCACCAGCGATAACTTCGGGCCCAAAGGCATGCCAGAGGGCGCTGCTAACTCCTGAATATGCACAGCCTGGCCTCTCTCATGGCCTCTGCTTGCTACAGCATTGCTGATTGACCTTGAAATTCAGGATGCGCCAGTACTAAGCTCGGATTCATCTCCAATGGAAATTATGAACAACACCAGGAGGCACACTGACACCCTTGCCCCCTCTATGGAGTCAGAAAATGGCAGGAAGGACTGATTCCTGCTTTGATTTTATTATGCTTTATCTCAGGCTTATCCAAAGATTTGAACCGCGATGATAATCTGCTGTCTGGATGACTACAGTAGCAGGAATAGGACATTCCTTTCCACTGACTGGTCATGGCATGGAGACTTCTTGTGGTTGGTGATGTAAAGTTTGCTGTTAAGGTCAAGTATGGTCTTTAAGTACCGCCCCAAGTAGAATGGCTAAGCCCAGACGTGGGTCCCATACTCACTGTGTTTTTTAATTTTTTTTATTTTCTAGAGTTTCATATAGCGCGAACTAGACCCAAAGATATCAGGTATCAGAGTACTTTACATGAGCACCAGTTTCGTTACACAAGGACACATTCATTTTGTTTGTCATGGGGAGATTAAGTGATTTGCCCAGAATCAAATGATGTTGAGCGTCTTTGCCGAGACTCAAACCTAGTTCCCCAGCTTCGAGGTCGACCACTCTAGCCGTAAAGCTAAATCCTCTCCCCTGTAACTGTATTACTGGAACCAAGCTGTACCCGACTGTTGAGCCGGGTACAACTGGGCAAAACTGGTCTTGGGTTTCTTGTGTTCTAGTTCAGGGAGGACCTGGCTTGGCAGCTCGGGCTGGACTGTTCCCATGAGGAGCAGGGTCAAGACTAATTTGCATATGGCTGGGTCCAAACTAAGAAGACATGGTGAGCAAAAGAACAATGGGTGGAGTGATATCCCAAGCGAATGCCAGTGGTTAGACTTATTGCAAGCAGCCTCCAATCACCGTTTGTGTGTTTCATGTGATTTAAATCGTTATCATTAGTTTGCTGCAGTTTATCGATTTATTTTTTCAAATTAAGTAAATACTATTGAAGACACAGTATAAGCATTAGATAAAAGCAAAGACTAAAACACAAAAATACCAACAGTAGTTATAATGAAGTCCTTTAAAAGAAAAACAGAGTTTAAAAAGGGGCACTATGCACATTTAG
Source organism: Lissotriton helveticus (assembly GCF_964261635.1). Taxonomy (NCBI): domain Eukaryota; kingdom Metazoa; phylum Chordata; class Amphibia; order Caudata; family Salamandridae; genus Lissotriton; species Lissotriton helveticus. The sequence continues at coordinate 31,645,810 of NC_136058.1, forward strand.
GATACCTTCCTGAGAAGAGTGGGTAAAAAAGTGGGTAAGAGAATGGGTTTACTGTTTGGGTAAGTGAAATGAGAAAACTGAGACTATAGAGTTTCACAGAGCCCCAATGCATCAATAACCCTGGTATATTCTAAGTCAAAGAGACAGTGATGTAGAAACTTAGAAGTCATCTCAATATCTTCCATCAGTTCTGATTCACTCCTGTTTAGGCTCCTAAGTGCCCAGTTTCTCTTTCAAGGGTGAGTAGCCATTCATTAGTCAATGAGCACAATAGCAGAAGCCCAGATCATGTCATGAACTGTTAGTATTAATCTGAATCCAATATTCTAGAGCAAGTCTTCCCCTTTATTCCATCTCAGTCATCTCCGTCCTCCCATCTTTATCCTCCCTACCTTTTAGGAACAGGCACCACATGTGTAGAAAGATGTCTAACTGCTTATGCAATCTATGATTTGCTCATGTTTGTGGCAGAGTATATATTTTATATTTGTTTCGACATTCTTGTTTGTTACATGTATTACTGGCTTATTTTATTTCCCTTTATCAATGAAATATTAGAGTGGAGGAACTGTTAAAAAAGTTGAGTTATCTTCAGTAACGTTGTTTCAGGGGGATGCTCTATCAAACCACAGATTCCTCATCTTCTGAATCTCCCAGGTGATAGGCTGGATCTGAAAACTCTTGCAATAGCTCCTGCACAACTGTAGGTGAAACCATCAACTAGTGGTTCAAATCCCTCCACTACCGGACATGACAGTACAGAGCAGCATATAGCTACTACCCCAAGCAAATCTTTTTCCATGCCCTCAGACGTGCAGAGCAGCTGACAAGATTGCGTTTGTACTAGCAGTGTGCGTAAACTAACTTGGGACCTTATTGCTCCCAAAAGTCCATACCACAGACTGGGGATGTGGGCTTGTGGTAAGTAATCTGCAGTTTGACAGTGTGTACACTATAAAAACCCGATGCTAAAGGTAAGCAACTCAGGGGCATATTTACAAGCCCCTAACACTAATGGGGCATCACTTTTTCTGATGCTCCGGTGGTGTTGCTCCAAACCACATATGTACAAGGTGCCGTTAAGCCACCTAACATGGCTTAACGTTACCGTGTAAATATGCCCCTTTCCACAGCAGTCCTCTTCGGCAAAGGGGCACGCAATGGTTGTTGCAGTGGGCGTTCCACCACAACAGCTGTTACTTTTCGACTCTGACCCATATTTACAAGGAAGGAGCAGCACCAAAAACTAAGGTCAGCTAAAACCTGGTCTTTGGTTGTCGATACGAGGAGAAATTATTATTTCTCTTCGTATTTTGCTCTTTCTATGTGTGCTGCATTCTGCAGCACACATAGAAACAGCAAACCGCCTTTAAAGATTGTTTATGTGCAGGCAGGTGTCACTTGGCAACATGGTGCAAGGGTGCCTGCACTGGCTTTAGGCAGCTTTTAGCACGAGTGCTAGGGAAAACTCAGGGGTGCACCATATTTTTGTAAATATGGCACATCTCTGCGTTGTGAAAATGTTGGAGCGCAGCGTTGCCAAATTTGGCATTACACTGCACTCCTACATTTCTTGTACATGTCCCTCTCAGTCTTCTGATGGATTCGTCTAACTACAGATCCCTGTGAATCAATATCAATGCAATGCCCTCCCCAAGGAGATGGGTCCAAGAAGTGGTTTCTACGAAGAAATCTTGCATGACTGCAGGGTAAAAAGCCCCTCTCAGTAGACATGACAACTGATGCAGTAGTGCCGGGTAAAAGTATAGAGACATATCCATGTGGTTACCTGTCAGATGTCCAGGACAGGAATACCCCGAGCCAGGGCCCTACAAGCTTATTTAGCTCTGGTGGTGTCATGTATTCCTATAGGTTCTGAATCGATCCCCCTATTCCTGACCCTATTCTAGTTAAACAAACCAACAAGTTAACTAGCAGTCAGCCCATGAGGCAGAAAACCCCCATGATGCAGATACCGTTATCTGACGCAGTCACACTACGGCACAGGAACGTGTTATCTGATTAGGTCATAACACTTGCGATCTAATTAGACAAGCGATATTCCTCCAGCCCCTGATAAGGCATACGGAGTTCTCATAACAAATCAAACCTATGACAACCTGGGCAAAACCCTGCGGCCATTGTTTTGATTTCACCGAGAACTTTAGTAAAAGAATGTGCTAACGAGCAAGTCGTATGACATCCTTATTGACGTATCTATGTCCATCCTTACGTCAATCTCGGCACCTTAAAGGTATAAATATTACCGATCTTGCCCTATGCAAACACACACGTGGTGACGAGACGGAGCAGCCATACTTGCCGAAGCGAAGAGCAGAGCAGACCCCGCTGGCAGCAGCCCCGCCTTTCTGACGCGCTGAGAGACGTGCTGCTTTCTCCTGCCGAGAATCTAGCACCGGCGTTTCTGGGCAGCCCTCGCAGGCAGCCTGGAATATCGAGACCAGAGAGAGAGATACCATTCCTCATTCATCCTAACTTCCAGGTACAGAACTGAATAACCCCTCACAGAGAATTCTTTAGTTATTCACTTGGCAAAAACAAACTTAACTTAAACTGTAACTATCTATTCCCGCCCACGTATTAGACTTAGGTCAGGTACACGGGGTAGGCGTACCTAGAAACACCAGTTGAGTACGTTTAGTCAAATGTATATGTGTATGTAATATATTTTATTCATTTTAAAACATCTTATGGCTTAGAAACCATATCAATGTTTTTACAGTATTATTTTATACTATTGCTTTTAATGTATGCACTTTACTTAACTATAAGTATTGCAATAATATCGATCCATTTCTCTTGTATGAGAAAAGAGACTGATCAATAAATAACACCTTTTTATTGAACACGCCCGTCTCTTCCTTTTCTCTACATTCTGATGAGACTAAGAATGCACGTACTGACTGAGTAAAATAATTTGCCTTTTGTTCACACGACTCTCGAGATTGACTCTTGATTAGGGGAGAGCAAAGTTGTCATGTTCTATGGTTGTCAGAAACTAAATCCCTTCTTGTCTAATCAGGGAAGTTAATTCCTCCTTGAACATTCGAGAAAGTTTCTAGTGAACTCTGAGCTAAGCTGGCAAACCCAAAACTTTAAGTCTAGTATCGACAGTAGTAGACCTAGTTAACGTCTGGCCTAGGCCTTTACTGCTGTAGGTATTATTCCAATGCGCAGAGCCTATTGGGAAGATAGGAACTACACTACAGTGGCATGAGCCTTTAAGCATTCAGAAGGATCATTTGTTGCCAATGTTAAACACAGTTTTATGCAAGAGACACAATTAATGTGGTGGACAAAAGACTGACATAGCATGATGTGCTGCTCAATGTGGAAAGGTGACACCACTTTAACAAGAAAGAATACACAGGTCCTAGGTACCAGCGTGCCCAGGAATAAGGTTGTTGGCGGAGGCTGCACTAGAAAAGCCTGCAACTCCGTGAAATAACACAGGAGTGATGGCAACAAGATATGCAGATTTCAAGGTCAAATGTTCAAGAGTCCAGCTGTGGGGAGACTCAGAAGGAGCACACATTATAAGGATAAAACTAAATTAACGTCCCATTGCAGCATAATGAAAGAAGCAAGTAAAACTATATGCCGAAGCCTTTAACATATCAAAACCAGTGAATTGATTAATGACAGCTGATCAGACAAGCAAAGAAAGGCTTAAATAGTAAATAAGTAATCCTTAACTATGCCCAAAGGTAAGTCTTGTAGGGCAAGGACAATACAAACAGTCGGAACATAAAACAGGTTTGCCTCTGAGGATTCGCCGACTTGCTTCTCCTCACTCAAGGTGGCAAATTTAGCCCAACAACCTGAACATGCAGACTTAATGGAAGGTGGAGAGCAGCCATAATCACACTCACCGCTTCTAAAGAAACATCCTCTTGGGTCCACTCAGGAGTGGTGGCAACAAGATATGCAGATTTCAAGGTCAAATGTTCAAGAGTCCAGCTGTGGGGAGACTCAGAAGGAGCACACATTATAAGGATAAAACTAAATTAACGTCCCATTGCAGCATAATGAAAGAAGCAAGTAAAACTATATGCCGAAGCCTTTAACATATCAAAACCAGTGAATTGATTAATGACAGCTGATCAGACAAGCAAAGAAAGGCTTAAATAGTAAATAAGTAATCCTTAACTATGCCCGAAGGTAAGTCTTGTAGGGCAAGGACAATACAAACAGTCGGAACATAAAACAGGTTTGCCTCTGAGGATTCGCCGACTTGCTTCTCCTCACTCAAGGTGGCAAATTTAGCCCAACAACCTGAACATGCAGACTTAATGGAAGGTGGAGAGCAGCCATACTCACACTCACCGCTTCTAAAGAAACATCCTCTTGGGTCCACTCAGTCTCTATGCATGGAGGTGTGGATTGTGGCGGTGTAATTTGCTTCCCTGCTGCAGTGACAACAGGTCCTTCCGAAGTGTTAGCAGAAACAGATGGCAAATTCTCACCGTCAAGACACTCCGAGTCCAGTCTGGGGCAATCAACTGAGCTGCAGTTGCTGTCAACTGACCTTCTACAGCACCTGTGTGATCATAGGGAGAGGAGCAAAGGTATACAGGATGGTGACGTCTCACCAAAGGAGAACACATGTCTTCTTGAGACCATTAAGAGGGTACTCTAGAGCACAAAAGATTGGGCACTGAGGTTTTTGGAAGTGGGAAAAAGAACTACCAAGGGCACACCCTATTGTCACTTCAAGGTGCAGACACTTCTCGATGCAGGGCAAGGGATCCTGCTACATTATTGGCCATCGTGGAGATTATGTAATGTGCCATACCAGTACCAAAAACTCAATGCCTACAGACCCAGGGACTGTTACATCACATTGCCTTGCTTGCTACAGGGATCATGTTGTCTGTTAGCACTTAGATTGACCCGTGATTGATGGAAGGTACAAAGGTACTGTCACATACCTCCAACCAATTTATTAAACTAGAATACTCTCATCTCAACATAGCTTAGGTTACCTTCCCAATATCACAACTGCCATCACAGTGACATCCACAGGGGTATGAAGACGGTCTGCAGCAAGTCAAACTATCTTTCGTTATCCACCACTGGAGGTCCTGAACTGCCTCTTTTGTAGTGGGCAAAATGCACATGCACCTTGGATCTTGTCCAAGGGCCATCCCAAATGTTGGGATTATTGCAGATTTAGGTTTCATTAAATGGCCTCCATGAGCCACGCAGCATGATACACCAGCAGAATGCAACATATTAACAGAGGAAGGAGCTTCAAAACCATCAGAGATGGAGCTGTAGTTGTTGCACAAAACACTCGGATCATAGTCTGAATGGTCTTGTGCTCGCAGCTGAAGGTAAAATGCCTTCAAGGCAACTGGCCAAAATATTCCTGACAAACTACAGCCTCTGTGAAAGTTGAAGATGAGATTTGAAACCGTAAATTGAAAATATCGGCATGTACAACAACCTTGTTTGCTGCACATGGTCTGAAACTAGCTGATGCAAGCCCACCTTCAGTAGCCAGTCATCGAGATACACATGTATCCGCAACCTATGAAGATCGTCAGTAACCACTGACATGACCTTCATCAAGACCATAGAAGCTGATGTAAGATCAAAGCAGGATGGTGAACTGACGGCAGTCTGATCTCACCAGAAAACTGAAGTATGTCCAGTGTGCAGCAGGACTGGAACATGAGAGTACACATTCAGTAGGTCGGTGACACCATCTAATCCTCTCCGTGCAAAGCCAGTAAACTTGTGCAAGGGCCATCATCATGAACTTCATCATCATGAGTATCAGGTTCAGCAAGTCTCAGTTCTTCTTTGGTACCAGAAAATAAGAGATGTACCAGCCCTCTTTCCTTGGTCAACAACAACACATCCTCAGGGAGAACACTGGTGTGATCCACCAATGTATGACTGTCAACAGGAGGAATGTGGGGAGGGTAGTCCAAAAAGGAAAGGACATATCCAATTAGGATAACCTTGGGTATCCATGATTACAAAGTGATTGAGTGCCAGTGGGGCACACATTACCATATACAAGCCGCTACCATACCAAAGGTTTTTGGAAGGATTGCCTGGGGATGAGCAGAAGAAAATTGGTGTTGTAGCTGCGTTCCGTTGGCTGTGCCTCTGCCTTTAGATCCAGAAAAAATCTACATTGGCACCTGGAAGGCCTGTGATGTTTGCCACTGGCACACGCCAATGACCATGGAGTAATCTCTGAAGTTCCTGTACAGCTGGTGGTGCTGGGGGCCAGGATAGCAGTCTTAAGGAGTGAACTGTAGCTCTCCTAGTTTTGAAACACTGTTGGTCTACTCTCCAAAAGGCCTCATCATCAAAGGCATTTCATCACTGATGGCGTGATGCCTCTTGAAAATCTGGGGGAGTACATCCAGGTGCATCTGTCACAATGCATGGTTCAAATTTTAAAGCTTGGTGGATGCGTGGGTGCAATACGCAAAAACCACTTACTATTAGCTCAATTTGAGGGAGGAAAGGCGATGGCGGTTAGGTTACATAATGTCAATGCCATTTGGTAAAAGGCTTTGTGTCTCTGTAGAATGCACTACGCAAAACAACTATTTGATCATTGGCTGGTAAATCTGAAGAACATTAGTTCTTATTGTTATGTGGAAATGCACTGGGTCTTCCCATCAAAGACTGCTGAATAGTCATGAAATATATTACCTAATGTAGGTCGCCAGTAGAAAGTTATAGTTAGGATCATGTTTCCATAGCAAAAGCAATTTTTGACTTGCCTATATCTTTAGCGCTGTTTGACGAATCTTCACGAAAGTTTTCCCAAAAAATGCACAGGTGATTCTTGTTGCGCATGAAAAGTTTCAGGTGATCCGTCAAGAGGGGGCTGAAAAAATGGAAGGGTTAAAAAAATGTGTTTTCCATGTTAATTCCCAAGAGCTTGAACACGACTACATCCCTTATTGCTGGACGGAATTACACCGAATTTGGCCTAAAGATATATTTGGTTACGCAGATCACACTTTCACTTATTTAGTGTAAATCCTTTCAGTTGTTGTTGAGATATTTAAGGAAATCCAAATTTGTTTATCTGTGATTGTGGCTAATTTGCAAATAATAACAAACTTGTGCAGGAAAATGCAGAGCTCTGACTGTCTGCCAATACTTCAATGGCTTGAGCCAAGTCCCCCCAAAAATTTGAAAAAAATAAAAAAAAATGGCAGTTGAGGAATACCCTGACCCTCATGCCTCAGGGTCACAGAGGGGCCCCGGCAGGGCAAAAAGCATTTTTATTTTAAATGTTGCTGCAAATTCGCAGCAACAATTAGCCCTCCCAGCGGCTAAACAAACATTGATGGGGGAGCGCGGATCCCCCCTCTCCCAAGCCCCGGGGACTACCACATCCCCGGGGCCAATTTTATTTTTTAATGGGCCCTGGGCATTACCACCTCTCCAGGGCAGCCTGTGAACAAGAAAGGAGGAGGACAGTGCTGCCACCCCAGGGCCAACTCCTGCTATGTACCGGGTGCCGAACCCCAGGACATGACTGTTCGCTATTGCTTGGCAGGAGCTTTGACAGCTCCCACCAAGCAAAAGCAATCACTACGGTTCCAGCAGATGGGAGCAGTCAAAGTGCTCCTGGCCGCTGGAAGCGAAGGTTTCATCTCTTTCCCTGCCCGTAGATATGTGGGCAGGGAAAGAGATGAAACAATTGTGCCTGCTTGGAGGCAGCTGCCTTTTCAGCAGCTTCATTTGTGCAGTAGCTTTATAGGCTGCCGCCGGAGGCAGGGTGTCAGCAGGGAGCATAGGGGCCTTGAGGCTCCCCCATGTTCCCCATGCTGCACACTGGGTACCCAGGGCACCCAGGAAATGTGGCAGGGCCCCAGGGATGGGTTCCCTGGGTTGGAAATCAGTCAATGGAGGCGGCCACACTGCTCCCCTCCCCATTAAAAATATATACATTTTAAGGCCAGGTCCCGGGGAATGGGCTCTGCGAGGGCTGACATCAGCCCTGGTAGGTTGGCCGTGTGGCCCCCCTCCTCCACTTGTTTGTGGCCGGGCCCTGGGGGATGTGGTCCGCAAGGCAAAATCGACCAGGGGAGGCAGCACACAACCCCCTCCTCCATTAAAAATATATACCTTGTAAGGCCGGTCCCCAGGGGATAGGGTCCCCAGGATCGAAATGGGACCGGGTAGCTGGTCCGTGCAGCCTCCTTCACCCTCTGTATTGTGGCTGGGCCCTGGGGGATGCATCCACTTGTAGTCTCACTGAGAGAGTCACACACACACTCACACACACACTCAGAGACTCACAGACCCACTCACAGTCCCATCCAGATACTCACGCACCCACTCAAAGACCTACTCAGAGACTCATACACCCACACCCACAAACCCAGACACTCAGACCCACTCACAGACTCAAGCACCTACTCACAGGCCCACTCGGACACTCACGTACCCACGCAGAGAATCATGCACCCAATCACAGACTAACTCAGACTTATGGACTTACTCACATATCTACTGTGACACTCATACACCCACTCACACACACACTCAGAGACTCATGCACCCACTTACATTCTCACTCAAAGACTCACGCACCTACTCACAGACCCACTCAGACATTCATGTGCCGGCTCATAGACTAATGAACCCACTTATTGACACTCATGCACACTCACAGACTGACACACACACTCATTGAGGTACTCACACACCCACTCAGACACGCTCACACCTACTCACAGACCCACTCACTCAGACACTCATGTACTCACTCAGACACTCATGCACCCACTCAGATACTCATGCACTCTCTCACACACCTAGTGAGACTGTTATGCCGCCACTCCTAGACCCATACCAGCACTCACATACCCATTGAGAAACTCCTGCACTTCCTCTCACGCCCACTGAGACACCCATGCATTCACTCACACACTCACTCTCAAAGGTTGCAGGGTACAGTTAGTAAATACAATTAAAAAACCTTAAAAATTCACTTAAAAAACAAAGGTTACAGAGAAGATATAGTCAGGAAACAACATTAAAAATAAATTTACACTTTGACATGGCTTCATTAGTAGCTTCAGCTGGTTCTAACCCACCACCTCCACCAAATCCAAGAAAGAGAGGACCACCTGCTGAAGTAATTTTGCAAGAAGAGGAAGAACAGGAAGAGGAGGAAGAGGAGGAAGAGCCAAGGTTTTTGCCAGAGGAGCCCAGGAGGTACAATCGAAAGGAGAATTACATTTGGCAATTCTATAGAATTCCTGAGGGGCAAAAAAAAGTTAATGCACGCTACGTGTTTTGCCGTATATGCGGTGATAGATTGTCAAGGGGAACTGAAAAAAAATACAGTTACGGCAATCACACTATGCATCGGCATATGAGTAGGTGGCACCCAAATAATTATAGTGCTGCCCAGCTACGTGATGAGCAACAAAATCCCCTCCCAATGGCAAGAAGATCAGTTGTTCCAGAGGTGTCGGGACCAGAGGCGAGGGAGATGATCCCAAACATCCAAATGTTGTTTGGGCACGTGAAGCAAGTGTGCGTGCACTGCGGCGATTTCATCTGCTACAGGGAAAGTAGCATCATTTTGATTATGAGAGCTATTCAAAATCATGTTAATGTTTGTCCGAGACGCCCCAAAGAATAAATTCTTTTTTTTTTGTTGCTCCTGTTGAGCCCTTTACAATGGATCGTTTTTGTTTCCCCCCCCCCCAAAAAAAACCAAAAAATATATAAAAACGTTCAGAAAATACAAAAAAAGTAAAAAAATGTTTAAAAAATACTAAAAAAAATATAAAACAACAAAAACATAAAAAAAAAAGTTCTTTTTAGAACTACCTCCCCATTATAAAAAAATTGGTAGAATATTTGGAACTCTGCCAACCTCTATTTCTCTTAGTTCGCTCCCCGGAGCGCTACCCGGTACGCGTACCGGAAGCTAACCAAAAAAAATATTTTTTAAAAAAAAGAACAGTAAGTATAAGGTAAGCAAACAGACAGTTATGTGAAAAGAAAGACAGCTCTAGGGAGTAAACAAGAGATACTGTTACCTACAATCCACTGCTGATGATGTCACATATTACATCATTCATGACATGGTCAGTAACATCAACAGCAGTGGATTGCTGGTAACAGTATCCTTAGTTTACTCCCTATAGCTGTCTTTCTTTTAACATAACTGTCTGTTTCCTTCCCTTATAGTTACTGTTCTTTTTTGTAAAAATTTTTTTTGATCAGTCATAAACAGTGACATTAATAGAAACAGAGAGAGTGAACAAGAGTGAAGAACTATGGTCCTCCTCAGCTACCCTCAGAAAACCAAGGGGGTCAAGATACATCTACCGTGCCCCCTTCTACCCATTCTGAACATTATTTGCCCTCCATCTTGTATCTTGATTCGACCGAAACACAAAATGGTGGACTCCCGTAACGCTGCTGGTTTGCGAACCGGGCCACTTCCCGGGAAGCGGTCCAAAAAAAAGGTGGGAAAGTAATTCACAGACACTAAGAGTAATAGAGACGGAGTGAGTGAACAAGACTGAGGAACTATGAGAACAGAGGGACTGAGAAAAAGAGTGGAAGGAGTTGAGTAAGTAGGTAATAGAGAAAGGAATGAGGAAAGTAGCAAAGGCAGGAAACTGAGGGTTAAAGAAGTGAAGCAGTGGATCTAATAGTAGGTGAATGTGATAGAAATGTAACGAAAAGAGTACAACTATTTACCTTATAATTGCCGTTAAATTAATCACTTTTTATTTTTATACTTTCAATCTGTGAAAGAGAGAACCAACATTTGAAAAATATTAAAACATGTATTTAAAAATTACAAAAGACAAGGGAAAAGATTGAAGGATAAATAGTTTTTCAACAACTTTGACACTGACAGAAGCTTCTGCTTCTCCAGGTCCCCTACACAGTCCTAAAGATATACATTTTAAACTAACAGTATCTTGATGCAGATGAAGTGAGGCCTATCTTAAAACATGGTGCATCTTTTGCATTGCTCTTGTTTCAGAAAAGTGTCGCTTCAGGATGCCAATAACATGTCTCCTATCCAGAGATTTGTTTGAGGTGAGGCCTACTCAGAGTTCAAGATGAGATTTACACTTGTTGAAGTGTACAGAGGAGATAATATCTGTGAAAGTCTACCAATGAAGTGAGTCATGTCCACTGCACTCTTCAACAAAGTAGAAACCTCCTATGTTTCCCTGGACAGACCTAAACTTGATCTGCACAATGTGATTCATAATGATAGGAAACACAGGTGATGTAATTGAAATATGTGCAATTTATTTTGTTCATTTCACAATCACATCACTTGTGTTTCCTTTGCTTAGGTATCTCATTGTGCAGATGTAGTCCAGCATATGAAAGAATACGTAGAAGTGCAGCACTGCATGCAACAACTTTCACACTTACAGAAGCCTCACCTTCTCCATGCCTCCTACACAGTTCTACATATACATCATAAATGCAAACAGTACAGAATTAATTATACATGTTAAATGGTTTATTTTTGCTGTTCTCAGAATGTATCAAAATTCACTAAAAACAGTGACTTGAAGGTATTCATCATGTAACAGCGGGGAAAAAAAAACACAATCAAAATGATTGTGTTTAAAAAACCCATACAACATCAGAAATCAAAATTCAGAACTCCTTAAAGTTAACTTACTTTCCATGACGTCCAAGGATGTCCTATGAACAGCTTACACTCTTTTGTGCTGTTATTACTTTCAGCCCGCCACTTTCTGAAAGAAAACCTCCATCGTTTTTAAAAACACGTTACATGCAATAAATGACTTCTTGCTCTCTACCACTATTTTCCACAAGGCCAAATCTAGTCAGAGCCATTTATAACTCTTGGATTTCTTGTAAGCCAATCCCATCATTTGGCATTTCCGTAACTTTCAGAATTAAAATGTTGAAGATCATTTTCACAATCCTGGAATAGTAATATCTTCCCCTTCTTGCTCAGTCATGTTCTACATTTCCTATGACACTGATACTGCTTAATATGAAGCAGACTTACACTACCTCTATGACTACTACAATTATTTAATTCTCTACATCACTTTTAATCACAAAGCAATGTAAAACAGTAGACAGCATTGCAGACTTACATTCCCTCTACTCCATGTTTTGATTGGCTGCTTCAATTAGCTTATAAAAAGAAACAGTTTTTCTGAACTCATTCAAAGTGCACATATATCTCCATGATGTCCAGTCCTATGATTAGAAGTTATGTCTCTGAACTACACTTATCCTCAAGGCCAAATTGTGTAGGAGCCATTAGAACTTCTTCAAATTCCACAGAGCACATCCCGAGATTATTTCCCTAAAATTTTAGTTTTAAAAACACCAGGTAAGAGTTTTTAAGGTCATACGGCAATTTTTTTTTGAAAATTAAAACCGAATCATTGCAGAATGACCAGCCATTTCTAGACTTTAAATAAGCTGTGTAATGTCCTGATGTTATTGAAGGGCCGTCATGATATATAATTGCTGTAGTTACAAAAGTCCTTCCTGATATTGACAACTGCGAAGCTACAAATTTTTTTATTAAAGTTGTCAATTTTGTTCCATCAGGCCTACATCGTTGGAACATTAAAATGACGTACTGGCCATATGTTCGTATAAATAATGTGGACATCATTTCAGATTTACATTGGCTACACTCCATGTTGTGATTAGCAGCTTTTACTAGCTTATTAAAGGAGACTGATTTACTGTCTGGCAAAGTTAAATATATAAATCTTTCTGAGTCTACACTAGTAGTACTTGATACCATACAGTTCTCGCAGTCATGCTGCCATTGATAAGAAAGCCCAAACAGCTGATCTACATCTACACCTTCAGCATGTAATACATCAAGCATATACATTAAAAACTCCTGACAATCTTGCTGAATATTTTGAGAGAATTGTGTTTGGCCTGAACATCTGTCTAACAGATTTCGAATTTCAGACACACTTTCTATGTTTCTTCTATCAGTGGTACATTTCTCTAACACAGAATTTAACAAACTGCAAAATCTTTGATCAGAATTGACCACAATCTCTTCTTTTACATTTTTTAGAGAAAACAAAACATTAATTACTACATTAGCATAGCAGTTGACACCAGAACTGTTTTCAAACTGAAAACCAACAACATCTTCAACAGAATCCTTTTTGTTTCTGCTTGTAATTTTAGGTTCATTGACTTTTTGTCTTTTTGCTACAACCTCCCCAGTATTGTTCTCATTTCTTCGTTTCCGGCCTACCACACGTTTCTCAAACAAAGGAAACTGAGGCAAATGTGGCGCATACTCTCTTCTTAACCTATTGTATTCCTTAACACAATCTAGATCTGCACAAATGTTTGTGACATCACACTCAATCAAGTACAATCCCGATAAAGTTCTAACTCGTGACAATGCCACATATGCCATACCCTCCTTGAACACAGAACTGCCAATATTCACCAATGCACTGTCTACACTTAAACCTTGCGATTTATGGATTGTCACCGCATATGCCAAGCAAACAGGAAACTGCTTACGGCGAACATATAAGTCTTTTACAAGCAAAAATCTAGCAGAACAACGAGCAATTAGCTGTACTTCCTCAATGCCATCAAATTTAATTTTTAAAAATTCAATTCCATCTCTATTTCTGTATTTCACAAAATCAACAACATTACCCATTGATCCATTTACCAGACCTCTTTCAACATGTAAATTCCTTCTTAAAATTATACGGCAGTTCAAGCACACATTCAGAGTCTTTTCAAAACCTGCAGTTTTAGATATACTCTTCTCTAATGAATCCAATTTTGTTTTCAGATTCTCAGACAAAATAATTGTTGATCCCATATGCTCTACTCTATCAATAGCTTCCATTTTCACAATCTCTTGCTTTTCTAAATGCAACATTTTGTTGTTAAATTTGGCACATTCTGCAAGAGTTGGCATCAAACATATTCCAGATTTCTTTTCAGTAATTTTCTGAAAAATATTCTCAGGCACAACATCTTGTTCTGGATATAAATTTGACAGTAATCGTGCATGTAAAACTTCTTTCCCATGCTCAGTCACTTTTCTAATTCTAACATCTTGTAGAATAGTCTTGTAAACTTCATCCTTCGCCTGACGCATATTTTCATGCAGTTCAGCATAATTGAAGTTTAACCATATATTGACGTTGCCAATGCTGCCTAGGCACTTCCTGGTATCTTCATGCGTGAGCATTTTGAACACAGGTTGCCCTTTCACTGGTGTCAGCTGCAGAAGATCTCCGAAAACAATGATGTGTTTGCCACCAAATAACACATCATACTCTGTTTTGAGAACTTCTTGCATCCTCAAATGCACAAAGGCAAGCATGACATTGGAAACCATGCTTACTTCGTCAATGATAAGAAGTTTCATTTTCCTCAAGATTCTTGAAACTTCAAAACAAGCATCTCCAGATAGCTTGTGATATTCTAATTTGTTGTCATGCTCCACTGGCAGCATCAGTAAACGATGTAAAGTAATCCCTTTAATATTATGTGCTGCCAGTCCAGTTGGAGCAGTGACAACACAAGACAGCGATGACTCTGTCCTTTCCTGCAAATAGCATGAAATTGCTTTAATGAGGAAACTTTTTCCAGTTCCCGCTTCTCCACTCACGTACAGTCGGACAGGTTTCAACGACGTACATGAGCACTCTTTCTTATCATGACTTAATCCATGATCAATTTGCATGGTAACTTCGTCATATATTTTCCTCTGCTCAACGTTGAGTTGCCTTTCCAACTCTTCTAAGTTAACCGCATCCTCTTGAGCATGTGCCATGGCTCTTTCCACTTCATTCATAGCAGTGGCAGCTTCATTTTCGATAAGAGGTCCTCCTAGTGGATCCTGACTCAATGAAGCAGAACTCTGACTGTCCTGAGAACTGTCTCTGGCAATCTCGGCTGCAATCGTTGCTTCCTGCTCAATTTCCGCATTCAACATTTCTACATATTTGGGAAAAGCAGGACATTCTATGGTCTCCTTGGCGGCATTGAAAGAGTCTTCGTAACAGAGAAAATCTCCAAGCAGTTCCTCTTCTGCACGCCAAGGCTTGAAAAGTTGCAAAAGTGCTAAATAGAAAAACTCCTTTTTTTCAGGAGATTCGCCACTCAATTTTCGATGGTTTACCAAGTGGCATTTTCTTTGCTTGACCAGACATCCCTCCCTTCCTATTACAGCATACACTCCTTTCTCAGTATCTTCTTTGATGTTCCTCTTGAATATGTAATTTTGCAGAACCTCATACAGACAAACATTCTCGAGATGACTGCTTCGATTTGGATAATATGTATCCAACATGTTTGTCTTCAAAATGTCGGTACTGTTTGGCTCCTTTTCCGCCAAATACTCAATTTCCCGCACAGGTTTGAGAACTCGATTACGCGTTGCAGCAAGACCAAGACTCGCCCAAACGATACTCCTGTACTTGGCATAGAGACTTGCTGAAGACAACCGGTCAGAACATTCGTACGCTCCGATTTCTCGATGCGACAACATCTTCAGACTGAAACTGTACAACTTCTTGCTGAGGCTCTTTTCATGGGAAATGTCCTCCCACATATCCTTCAATTCTGTCTTCTCTTTTTTGGTGATGTAAGACGTCACATACCGAGCCACAGCCATACAGTTATCAGCCACAAACTGTATATCCATGTTCGCATTCCACATCGACAAAATCACCGGGTTGTAGTCGTTGATGTACTTGGACTCTTCGTTCCTCTTCAAATTGTAAGTGTTTTTAGGTGATTTCTTCATGACATTGTGTCGCAACGAAGACATCAAACTGTTTACTCTTCCTTTAGAAATCACCGGTCGTGGAAAGCCGAAACGACATTTAGTGTAGAACTTGTCTTTGTTTCGGAATTTACGACGGCAGTACTTTCCACATCGATGGCTTTGGAAACGCAGAACTTTTTCTCTTAGGCTTTTCTTCTCCTTTGCGTTTGGAACAGCACACGTAGAATACTGTTGGATGAAACTCATCACTGAGTCTTCTGGATCCGTTCCAAATTTAGGTGCATCCTTGATCCACAGCAACATATGTATATGAGGAGCACCTCTTGCTTGGTACTCCTTTCTCCAGAAGAAATCCAACACCTCTCCAAGAGGTGGATTCTTCTTATTCATGATGAAAGACATCATAGCTTCAAATCTATGATTGAAGTACCTACATACATTGACTGGATCCAAAGAGCACAGTTCTCCAGGTGTCTTGAATTCGATGTTATCTACGTTAGCATTTGCCTCTCGTAGAAATTCAAGTAAGTCTTCCCAGCCATACTCGGCACAGCTCAGAGTGAGGAACCATGTGGGAGTACCTAAGTTCCTCAGCATACATTTTAAATCACCATGACGACGGTACCAGTACTCATTAGTACCACGCTGACACGCCATGAGATTAATCAGGTGAGAATCCAAAATACTATCTTGGACATTGACTTTATCCATAAAATCACTTGCCGAGATGTTTTGCATGTGTATACCACTTTTCAAGATGTGGTTCACTGCATATGACAGTCCAGACAGATCGCTTTCAAACAGGAGATGAAACGAATAAGGAATGCATTGTCGAAACCTAGCATCTCCTGCATACAATCGCAAAGTCCGGTATTCAGAAGCAGGAATTTGATGAGGTCGCTCATCATATCTTCCTCCCTGACCTGTTGGAAAAAGCTGTGGGAAACACCGAGCTTCCAAACTTTCCTCCCAAACACTAATGGGACTCCCTTTGGCTTGTTTCATTTGAAACAACTCAATAGCATTCCCCATGACTTCCTTGGAATGCAAAGGATGAACACTATAATGTTCATATATTTCTTCACTAGTAGAGGGTTCTACTTTCTCAATTTGACCAGCACACAAATCGCTATCCTCTTCCTCACTTACTTCCTCTTCTGCAACATATACATTCTTATAGTATTTATTATTTTTTTTCAAATACAATGTTGCCTTTTTAACTTTCCTAACATCTACTAAATCTTGCCATATTTTCTTATTCTTTGTCTGAACCCCATTAACTAAGATAACCAGAGGTTCCTCTTCCACTTTTTCTACTCCAATTGTGTTAATGTTTTTCTTGAAATCTAGAGGCAAATAAACAACTCTTCCCTTTAATCCTCTCTGTAAATCTGATGGAGGCAATTTCCCTGTCTTTGGCTCCATTCTTACAATAGCCTGAAAGGGGTGGATACTTTGAATCAAAATAGATTCATAAGTATTTAAGTCCTTCAATTCAGAAGGAATCTCAACCAATTCCAGATTATTATGAACTGCTCTAGTAGGCATCTGGTTTTGTTTTAATTTGTTACAACAATAAGTACACACACGTTGATCCAATCCCAAATCAAAACAATTTTCTACCATCAAGTATGTTGCAAAATCCTTCCATTCACTATTATTTTCCCTTTCACTTTTTGCATATAAATCCACTAACTTAGTCTGATTCTTATAATAAGTGCGTCGACAACACACACAAGTGAAATTAGGCCTCTCACTTGATTTCACGTCAAACGTCGCAATTTCCCTCTGGAAATTATCTGTACTGGAAACCTGTACACTATCTTCCACATGACCCTCTACTTCTTGCTCAATTTCAACATTCTCCTCTTTACTTCCAAAGTAACAAAACTCAATTTCTTCACATATATTCTTCACATCTATTTCAGAACCATGCAAAAGAGCAGCGCATAATTGTTTCAGCATAATTGCTGGACTCTTAGCATAATACAACATTCTAACTAATTTCCTCACTTTGTTATGATGCACTGCTAGCATCCTGAAATGATGAAAAACACTCTGGCATACTCTCCTGGAAAGACAAGCCAGTGAATGACCATGCAAACCTGTCACTTCTCTTACTCTGCAAGGATCTAATTCTTGCAACAACATCATTTTCTGCTTCAAACTTTTTTTGTTAAATGACCGTACAAAATCACAAAGCAAATTGATGGAATCCTGTCGCACACTGCAAATACTACTACACTTCCAGGTGTACACAAGACCCTTAGCACGTCTTACTAAAACCTCATTACCTAACACCTCTTCTGCCTCTGTTGTCACAAGTTTTTCTTTTTCAACTGGACAACCATCTTTCACTTCATAAGCACGACCACTAGTGTCAACTGCATGCACCAAATCATTATCCTGGAAATAACTCTCCTCATTAAAAAATGCCTCAGAGCTTGAACTATGCATCCATTCTCCAGAAAAAACTTCACAAAAATTACTACGATTAACTATTCTCTTCCATCTACTATTTCTTTTGAAATCAAAAATTGCCTTGTTTAGCTTCCTAATTCTATTGATTATCAAAATAAATAACTTACGTTTAATTTCAAATGCCTGATCAATAACTTTCTCAACTTTTTTTTTTCTCTTATAAAAAACTAGTTTCTGTTGACCTTTCTTAATATTTTTTAACAAATTGCCAATTATCCTGTTGCGGAACATTCGTTTACGAATCTCCCTAAACTGTTGTTTCCTTCTACTATCATGCACAGATTTATCTCTTGCTCTAGCAGTAACATTTTTCATTGTCCTTTTCTTTCCATTTGATTTCCTTCTCGTTTTATGGACTGAAACATTTTCTGTAGTAATATTTTTTTTACTACAAATATTTCTTATGAAATATTTAGAGCTCTTACCCGGTGCTTTCTTCGTGGCTTGAGAAATCTTTTTGTTAGAGGACTGCTGCGTTTTTTTTTTCACCTGCTGTCTTTGACGTTTTGCAGCCTTTATCTGTCTTTGTATTGTAGGCATGGTGAAATCTTGAAATGATCTGCAGTTGAATCTGTGGAAAAATATAATAAAAAATGTTATTAAACATTATTACCAAACAGTAAATCAGTAACAGTGATCAAAAACTTAACACACTACTTGACATTTTAATTTGAAGATTTTTTAGTCATTGGCAATTTTACAATACAGAAATACCAGAAAAGAAATGACATTTATATTTATGTTACCTATGCTATTTTATATGTGAATCTGATCTAATTTTATGAGCATATTTTAATATTTTATTGAAGACACTACACATAACCTGTTTTTGAAGGTGTCTTTATTTTTAAATTAAACGGTTTACCTTTTTACTTTTTATTGATTATAAATTTTAAAAATAAATGTTTATATTTCCAAAGGCTCAAGCAGGTCAGCTTCCCATCCTATATCATATAATTCGGACAAATCTGCATCCTCATCACGCTCTTCTTCATCCTCAGGATTTAAATCATCCAAAGGATCAACATCCACTGATGTTTCAATTACAAGTTCAATGATGAGGTCAAAATCAACTGATTGCAGATTGTCGCTCATGTTGAGGTTGTCTTTATCTTTAAAGAAAGATAACAACAATGAGATGTTGCAGAGTAAGAAACAAATCTCAGAGATTATAATAGTAAAATTGTTTAACAAGATTAACATTTTGCAGCTATTATTTAGCCATGTCCAGCAATGCTGAGCAGGTGAAGCCTATGTCTAATTTTTCACTGAACAGGACTCATCTCTTCTTAACCTTGGATAAGCCTCACCGACTCTGTGTCCCCTGCACATACTTAAATGTTAAAGGGCAGATTTATATTAAATGGCACATCCCCAGGCATGCACCAGTTAATGTGCACCACTGCTCTACCACCCATGGTGTGCCGCATTTACAATCAGATAGGAGAAAGCTGCGTCAAAACCCTGCGCCTGCTTGAAGCTGGCATAGGTCTTGACGCAGCATTGTGGAGATGGGGCACCCCTGAGCCTTGCTGGAGCTGCATCGCACTTGCGATACAACTCCAGCAATGCGCCACCTTTACGGCACAGATGCGTCACGCATCTGTGCCGTTTTTGCCCCATGCTGCGCCGCATTGTAAATGCAGCACACCATGGGTGGCGGAACAGCGGCGCAGGATGACTGTCACATCCCTGGTGATGCGCCAGTCATCATAAATCTATCCCTAAGCTTCTTATCTTGTTACAGATGAACTGCCATATGTATCATCAAAATATTTTACATTTTATAAATAGCGAATTTTAAGGAATAAATAGCGATTCTTTACCATTCCTAATTTGCGATGAGCAAATTGATAATTGCAAGTTACCCATTCATTTCCATGGCCTAGGAGGCTCATATGAATGAAGGTTTAATTTGCGATTAGCAATTAGCTCATCACAAATTAGGAATTTTTCCAAGGGTGCAGGGGTGTCTCAAGAACACCCTGCTGCACCCCTGAAAAACAAATTTGGGGGCATATGGCACACATACATGCCCTAAGGGCATGTGTTGGCGTCATATGGCACCTTTTGTTTTTTTGAAAAAAAGCTTTTTGAAAAGAATTCACAAATTACCACCAATTTACCACAATAGTTTCCAAATCCTTAATGTCATTTTTTACATAGTTTTTGTTTGATACATTGCATTTAAGTAGTCACAAAATTTGCAAATCCTTCAGTGCAATTGCAAAATAAGGAATAGCAAATTTTGCTACTCCTTATTTTGCATCAAACTTGTTTGATACATACCATTTGTCTAATTAACATTCGCAAAGGCCGAAATTCGTAGAATTTTGATCTTTGCAAATGCTAATTAGCTTGATACATATGGCCCCAAGTGAGGCCTGTCTTGCGACATGGTGCATCTTTTGCATCACTGCTGCTTGGGTTTTATGTGGTACGTTTTTTTTACACCATGCCATATCTGCCTAAATGCATCAATTTGTAATGTTGTCGCCTCATAGCAAATCTTTTGCACCACCGCTGCATCATAAAAGTGACGCACAGTGGCACAAAAGAGGCATACACCTATCATAAATCTGTCCCTAGCATTTTAAATGATTAATCCAGGATGACAATAAAGTGTGTCCTATCCAGAGGTTTGTTTAAGGTGAGGCCTACTCAGGATTGCAGATTAAAGTTACGCTTGATGAAGAATACAGAGGAGATAATACATATAAAGGCCTACCAATGAAGTAAGTAATGTGCACTTTATTGCGCCAGTCATCATAAATGTATCCCTAAGCTTCTTATCTTGTTACAGATGAACCACCATATGTACCATCAAACTATTTTGCATTTCCTAAATAGCAAATTTTAAGGAATAAATAGCAATTCTTTACTATTCCTAATTTGCAATGAGCAAATTCCTAATTGCAAATTACCCATTCATTTCCATGGGCTAGGAGGCTCATAGGAATGAAGGTTGCAATTTGTGATTAGCAATTAGCTCATCACAAAATAGGATTTTTTTCAAGCGTGCAGGGGTATCTCAAGAACACCCTGCTGCACCCCTGAAAAAGAAATTTGGGAGCATATGGCACACCTACATGCCCTAAGGGCATGTATGGGCGTCATATGGGACCTTTTTTTTTTGTGGAAAAAAATGCTTTTTGAAAAGAATTCGCAAATTACCACAAACTAGAAGTTGGTGGTAGTTTCCAAATCCTTAATATCATTTTTTACATATTTTTTGTTTGATACATTGCATTTAAGGAATCGCAAATTTTGAATTATTGACATTTTAAGTCATTTCCACATGTGCAGTGTTTTCAAAATATGATTTGAAAATCGTTTTTGGGGAAAAGTAATGGTTTGCAAATTTATGACAAGGACATAATGGTGTATGCTTCTCTATAAGCCATTTCAGTGTCTCTGATGTCATTTTTCCCATATTACATTATAAGACCTTTCCCCATGGAGCACATTCCTTCTAAATATGCTCCCACCTGTGCATTGCGAATTTAGATTTTGACTGTTTGAGTCACAGAGCCATGTTAAAAGTGACCCAAAAAAATTGCAAACGTTTTAAAATAACACATTCATGTGTCTTAAGGACATTTTAAGTCATTTCCCCATGGACAATGTTTTCTAAGTTGCGCAAAAGAGGCATACACCTATCATAAATCTGTCCCTAGCATTTTAAATGATTAATACAGGATAACAATAAGATGTAGCCTATCCAAATCCTTAATGTCATTTTTTACATAGTTTTTGTTTGATACATTGCATTTAAGTAGTCACAAAATTTGCAAATCCTTCAGTGCAATTGCAAAATAAGGAATAGCAAATTTTGCTACTCCTTATTTTGCATCAAACTTGTTTGATACATACCATTTGTCTAATTAACATTCGCAAAGGCCGAAATTCGTAGAATTTTGATCTTTGCAAATGCTAATTAGCTTGATACATATGGCCCCAAGTGAGGCCTGTCTTGCGACATGGTGCATCTTTTGCATCACTGCTGCTTGGGTTTTATGTGGTACGTTTTTTTTACACCATGCCATATCTGCCTAAATGCATCAATTTGTAATGTTGTCGCCTCATAGCAAATCTTTTGCACCACCGCTGCATCATAAAAGTGACGCACAGTGGCACAAAAGAGGCATACACCTATCATAAATCTGTCCCTAGCATTTTAAATGATTAATCCAGGATGACAATAAAGTGTGTCCTATCCAGAGGTTTGTTTAAGGTGAGGCCTACTCAGGATTGCAGATTAAAGTTACGCTTGATGAAGAATACAGAGGAGATAATACATATAAAGGCCTACCAATGAAGTAAGTAATGTGCACTTTATTGCGCCAGTCATCATAAATGTATCCCTAAGCTTCTTATCTTGTTACAGATGAACCACCATATGTACCATCAAACTATTTTGCATTTCCTAAATAGCAAATTTTAAGGAATAAATAGCAATTCTTTACTATTCCTAATTTGCAATGAGCAAATTCCTAATTGCAAATTACCCATTCATTTCCATGGGCTAGGAGGCTCATAGGAATGAAGGTTGCAATTTGTGATTAGCAATTAGCTCATCACAAAATAGGATTTTTTTCAAGCGTGCAGGGGTATCTCAAGAACACCCTGCTGCACCCCTGAAAAAGAAATTTGGGAGCATATGGCACACCTACATGCCCTAAGGGCATGTATGGGCGTCATATGGGACCTTTTTTTTTTGTTGAAAAAAATGCTTTTTGAAAAGAATTCGCAAATTACCACAAACTAGAAGTTGGTGGTAGTTTCCAAATCCTTAATATCATTTTTTACATATTTTTTGTTTGATACATTGCATTTAAGGAATCGCAAATTTTGAATTATTGACATTTTAAGTCATTTCCACATGTGCAGTGTTTTCAAAATATGATTTGAAAATCGTTTTTGGGGAAAAGTAATGGTTTGCAAATTTATGACAAGGACATAATGGTGTATGCTTCTCTATAAGCCATTTCAGTGTCTCTGATGTCATTTTTCCCATATTACATTATAAGACCTTTCCCCATGGAGCACATTCCTTCTAAATATGCTCCCACCTGTGCATTGCGAATTTAGATTTTGACTGTTTGAGTCACAGAGCCATGTTAAAAGTGACCCAAAAAAATTGCAAACGTTTTAAAATAACACATTCATGTGTCTTAAGGACATTTTAAGTCATTTCCCCATGGACAATGTTTTCTAAGTTGCGCAAAAGAGGCATACACCTATCATAAATCTGTCCCTAGCATTTTAAATGATTAATACAGGATAACAATAAGATGTAGCCTATCCAGAGGTTTGTTTAAAGTGAGGCCTACTCAGGATTGCAGATTAAAGTTACGCTTGATGAAGAATACAGAGGAGATAATACATGTAAAGCTCTACCAATGAAGTAAGTGATGTCTACTTCATTGCGCCAGTCACCATAAATGAATCCATAAGCTTCTTATCTTGTTAGACATCAACCGCCATATGTATCATATAACTATTTTGCATTTCCAAAAAAGCGATTTTTAAGGAATAAATAGCGATTCTTTACCATTCCAAATTTGCGATGAGAAAATTGCTAATTGCAAATTACCCATTCATTTCCATGGGCTAGGAGGCTCATATAAATGAAGGTGCAATTTGCGATTAACAATTTGCTCATCACAAATTAGGAATTTATTCCAAAGGTGCAGGGGTGTCTCAAGAACACCCTGCTGCACCCCTAAAAAAGAAATTTGGGGGCATATGGCGCACATAAATTTTAACAACATTCCTTTACCTCAACAACGATTTTCAAATCATAACTTCAAAACACTACACATGGGAAAATTACTTAAATTGTCCTTAAGACACATAAAAGCGTTTTTTGATTGGCTTTCCTGCATGGTAGGGTCACTCTTAACATGGCTATGTAACACAAACATTCAAAATCTAAATTTTCCATGCACATGTGGGAGCATATTTACAAGCAATTTGCGCCACAGAGAAATATCTTACACTAAAATGAGAAAAATAACATCAGGGACAGTCAATTGCCTTATAAAGAACCGTACACCATTATGTCCTTGTCATGAATTTAAAAACAATTCCTTTTCCCCAAAAACGATTTTCAAATCATAATTTCAAAACACTGCACATGAGAAAATGACTTAAAATGTCATTAAAACACATGAAAGCGTTTTTTGATTGCCTTTCGAGCATGGTTGGGTCACTTTTAACATGGCTATGTAACACAAACATTCAAAATCAAAATTTTCCATGCACATGTGGAAGCATATTTACAAGCAATTTGCGCCACAGAGAAAGGTCTTACACTAAAATGAGAAAAATAACATCAGGGACAGTCAATTGCCTTATAAAGAAGCATACACCATTATGTCCATGTCATGAATTTAAAAACAATTCCTTTTCCCCAAAAACGATTTTCAAATCATAATTTCTAAACACTGCACATGGGAAAATGACTTAAAATGTCATTAAAACACATGAAAGCATTTTTTGATTGCCTTTCCAGCATGGTTGCGTCACTTTTAACATGGCTATGTAACACAAACATTCAAAATCAAAATTTTCCATACACATGTGAGAGCATATTTACAAGCAATTTGCGCCACATAAATCATAATTTTCTCCTTAAAGCACACTATTCTCTATCTAACTTAAAGAAATATTTTCTCACCTTAGCAAATACTTTGAGTTTGAAAACAGTCTCAGAAACACACCAATTTGTCTTCAGCAGAGCAAAAGGTATGCACTCCAGAGTCTGCAGCTATCAAAAGCACAGAAATGCTGTAATTCTTCACACATATTTCTCATGTCACCCAATCAAAACTCTTCCCTCACTTTTTTTCAAATGAAAACCCTTCCCCCTCTGCCCTTTCTGCCTATTTTCCATAGCAACCACCTCCTGGAATACCTCTGGTGTTTGCAAGTTCACACAACAATGTTGCAATTGAACTCTGAACTCTCAGTGCACCTGCATATCCAGTGCATTCTTTCTTTTAATGATTTTTTATTGACCACTCAAAATACATCTTTCAAAGAACACATCTGTGCACCCTAACTTTCTGTTTTCATCAATCAAAATCCACCAATCACTGTTACTGCTTCATGAACACAGAAACTCCACAGTTTTTTTTTCATTTTACACTCTCATTTTTTCAACTGCCATTTCATTGCCACACTTCATCTGACTGCAGGAGAACCTTCTCTCACCATGTTTTCTGTCTGGATTGTTGGTCATAGTTATATTCACTGGGCTCAAAGGTACGTTGAAAGCAGGAATTTACCTAACCTCAATTTACAAGATGTGGAAATTAAGTGGTTTGGCCACAGAGGATTAAAATGTCACCAATTGATACCATTGGTGAAAACCTTTATGCATTTGCCAAAACCTGACCTGTTAATTGTGCACTGTGGAGGTAATGACTTAGGCACTTTGACTGGTGTAGGTCTGGAAATGCTTTTAAAGGACACCTTTGAGCAATTAATGGCACTTTTTCCTCAGACTGCCTTGGTATATTCAAATATATGCCAAAGACAGAAATGGAGGTGGTCAAACCAATTTTGTCCACAAATTGAGAAGTCGAGGAAGCATGTAAACAAATCTGTTTCAGCTTACATGAGAGACCATGGAATGGGCTCCCTGTACAACAATAACTTGCGTTACTACATGCAAGATATCTACAGAGGAGATGGAGTTCACTTCTCAGATGAGGGCAACAGAGTTTTCACTCTGAATTTAAGAATGTGCATTGGTACCTACTTATAAGTACCTAAATGTACCATAAACCCAAAAGCTCTTCTCAGAGCTACCCTACATCTGATCACTCACAATTATTATTTTACTCTAACTTTTTTCACTAATTTTCAACAAAGTACGCTCCCTGGGGCGCTACCCGGTACCGGGAGCTAACCTCGCGAAATTTTTTTAAAAAAATGTTTTTTTTCGCACATATAAGCCTCCTCAGCCACCCTCAGAAAACCTAGGGGGTCAAGATAACTCTACCGTGCCCCCTTCTACCCATTCTGAACATTATTTGCCCTCCATCTTGTATCTTAATTCGACCGAAACACAAAATGGTGGACTCCCGGAACGCTTAAGGTCCGCGAACCGAGGCGCTCAACGGTACGCGTACCGGGTCGCTCCCTGGGAAGATAAAGGAAATAAAAAATAATCAACAAATCCAACAATCAATTAACATACAGCATTTAAAAAGACTATCATTCATTTTTCATTGTAGTACGCTCCCCAGAACGCTTCCCGGTTCGCGGACCGGGCGCTAACCACGAAAAAAAACAAATTTTTTTTTATTTTTTTTTGCCCTGCGGGGCCCTTTTAAAACCTCCACATTAAACCTAGGGGGTCAGCGAGGATCTACTATGCCCCCTTATGGTTATTTCCCCCTTTGTTTTGGCCTCCTCTTGTCTCTCGATCCTACCGAGAGACAAGATGGCGGCCGCTACGGACTGTTTGGAATGTTTACAGACGCCGGAGAACCAATCAGCTTCGCAAAGCTACGTAACGTGAAAAGTACGCGAAGCGGAGCGCTGTTACAGATATATATCTTTTTTTGAACGTTAATTTCTCAAAATCCACTGGAGCACATATATTGAGACCTAGCAAAGGCACATCGTGCTACCAGTCCCTACAATTTTGCCAAGTTTCGTGCAAATCCATTCAGCCGTTCGATTATTATTATTTTTTTTGCCCCGCGGGGCCCTTTTAAAACCTCCACATCAAACCTAGGGGGTCAGGGAGGATCTACTATGCCCCCTTATGGTCATTTGCCCCTTCGCTTTGGCACAATTATAAGGTCTGGTTCTGGGAGATGCATAAAAGTTTTCACCAATGGTATTAATTGGTGACATCTTAATCCTCTTTGCCCAATCCACGTTATCTGCACATTTGGTAAATCAAGGTTGGAAATTCGTCTGCTTGCTGCATATTTTCCACTCCAGTGAATATAGCTGTGTCCTAAAAGCCAAACCTTCATTTTCAAGGCAGATGCACTCGTACTCCGATGGGTTCTGGAAGTGGAATGGCAGTTAGAAGCTGAAAGTCAGGATAAAAAAATGGATGAAGCTTGGTGTGGTTGAAAAACGAAAAATGATTGGTTGATTCTAATACGTGAAGATTGAAGACTACGTTGCATGTTAATGTTATGTAGAAGAAAAAGTAGTATTGGGTGTGAAAAAAATGACATGTAACAGAGCTGTGGATAGGCAGGTGTTTCTGGAGGGAGAACAGTGTTGTTAGTTTGCTGTAGAACGTTGAGATATGAACTTTTGACCTGTGCCTTCAGCCAGGTGCAGATTGAGGTATTACCTAGGAAACAGCCAGAGATGGCAGTGGGTGATGGGTGACTTTTATGTGACATTGAAAATATTGTGATGGACAACCAACTGAAATGTAAATTTGAATACAAAAGTTTGCGGGTGGAAATATGATTGGCTGAAGAAACATATATGAGTCTGTATTGACTGGATATCTGTGCCATTGAATTTTGGTTGCAGTGATAGCAGCATAATTGAGACTTCCGTCAAACGAATATCTATTTTGTGACTGTCACTGTTGTACATCGTACAAAGCATTGGTAAAGGTAAGTCTGTAACTGTTTGTTTTGTCATGTACCGTAAAATATGGTTTACTCACAAACAATGATTGATTTTCCTCATAGTTTGAAACTAAACTCATTTTTGGCTGTCATAATGTGTTGTATTTCTAAAACTATTTTTAATTTAAATGTGAAATATGAAGTATAAAATATGTTTAATATAAAGAGTAATTATTTGTGTGATTTTGAAGCCTTTATATATAATGAGAGAAGTTGTTTATGAAGTGAAAAAATGATATTAGCAGAGAGACAGATAATGCAGATAGAGAGAGAAATGGTAAATTACATGTGATACCGTCATGAAAAAATTTAATGGTTAATGAATTCGTAAACTTTCTGTCACACGACAAAATTAGAGTGCGGTTTCTGGACGCGGCCTGCATTGGTGGGTGTAGGATGAGAGGGGCAGGTGGTTGAGTGAAATAAAATGAAAAGTTGGTATATTACATGTGATACCGTCTTGAAAAAGTGGTAATGTTTAATGAATTCTTAAAGTTTCTGTCAGACGATAAAATTATAGTGCGGTTTGTGGCCGCGGCCTGCATTGGTGGGCGTAGGGTGAGAAGGGCAGGTGGTCGAGTAAAATAAAATGAAAAGTTGGTACATTACATGTGGTACCGTCTTGAAAAAGTGGTAATGCTTAATGAATTCTTAAACTTTCTGACAGACGACAAAATTACATTGTAGTTTGTGGCCGCGGCTTGCACTGGTGGGGTGAGAGGGGGAGGTGGTCGAGTAAAATAAAATGAAAAGTAAAATGCTAATGGTTAATGAATTCGTAAAGTTTCTGTCACACGACAAAATTAGAGTGCGGTTTCTGGACGCGGCCTGCATTGGTGGGTGTAGGGTGAGAGGGGCAGGTGGTTGAGTGAAATAAAATGAAAAGTTGGTATATTACATGTGATACCGTCTTGAAAAAGTGGTAATGTTTAATGAATTCTTAAAGTTTCTGTCAGACGACAAAATTATAGTGCGGTTTGTGGCCACGGCCTGCATTGGTGGGCGTAGGGTGAGAAGGGCAGGTGGTCGAGTAAAATAAAATGAAAAGTTGGTACATTACATGTGATACCGTCTTGAAAAAGTGGTAATGCTTAATGAATTCTTAAACTTTCTGACAGACGACAAAATTACATTGTAGTTTGTGGCCGCGGCTTGTACTGGTGGGGTGAGAGGGGGAGGTGGTCGAGTAAAATAAAATGAAAAGTTCTGACCATGAGGTTGTACAGAGATTTGTGCAGTAAATGTGTTCGTAAATTGAGGTACCAAACGGAGTATAAAAATATCTCTCTTACTCCTGCTGTTTGACTGCATCTTAATCTGCCTTCTGTTTTCCGTCTCCGTTGCCCTGTGTTATCTTATTGTGTGTGTGTCTGTCTGTGTCTGCCTTCAGTCCGGGCTGAGGAACTTTGCTGTGGAGGCACACACAGATAGTCGCATCAAAGTAGTTGGAACGTTTTCAAAAGACTATTTATATAATTGAAATGCTTTTTTGAAGCGCTAGTGAATGTTTTCTTTCAGAATTACCGCTCGGTTGTTTCCATAGAGCAGAGGGTATGTTGTATTTCACTACTTAGTGCCTCTGCATCTGCACTCTGTTCTCTGGTGGCTGGCGGAGAAGTGTTTGTTATTGTGGAGATTAAAGCGTGATAAGGAGTGAAATACGACATAGCGTCTGGTCTGTAGAAGCGTGGGAGCAGTGATTAACACTGAGTGGAGCGGAACTGCGACGGTGCTTGAGAAGAGTAATAAATTATTTTTTTACAGAGGTACAACTGTCTGCATGGTGCGCGACCTACTAAGAAAGGGTTCACGGGCTGTTATAGGCCTGTGGGTTCTAGTATGAGTAAATCAGGTCGACAAAAGAAAATATTAAGTTAGTACAGCTGAAGTTACGTGGAACACATGAATACTGTTTCAGTATACAATCATTTTAGTTGAGATTATGGGTTAAAAGAGAGAACGTGTATATTTGAAATGTTTATTCAGAAATGCACTGTTTTCAAGGCAAGTTTCTAATCTAATACGAGTAGAGACATTGCAAAAAACAAAGTAATCGGTATAGTCAGTAGTACATAGAATACAAACGGTATAGTTGATGAAAAATGAATATGGTTTTGCAAAATTAATTATACACTCTTATGAGGAAGTATATTATATTTTAATAAATGGAAGAAGGTCTCTGGCCTTTCAGTTTAGGAACGATACATGAAAATGCTAGTGGTTAGACATTATGGGGTCGATTAGGATCGCGGACGGACTTGAGTCCGTCCGCAACCCCTGAGGAGGAGGGAACGTCCGCATGGGCTGCGGCGTTCCCTCCGATCAAATTAGGATGTGACCGCCAGGGTGGCGGTCACATCCTCTATCTCTAACATTGCGGCGGGTGCAGCTTCAAGCTGCACCCGCCGCAATGTAAAAAATCCATGCACAGCATTTGCGTGCACAAAGCGGCAGGCACCGCGCGGTGCCTGCTGCATTGTGCACGCAAATGCAGGGGGGTACCATAGGTACCCCCCATGTGCACCCCCCACCCCACCTTCACCCAGGGGGCCCGCAACGGGCCCCCGAAGTGAAGGTCCGTATGCTTTTCCACGGCGGTAAAGCCGCCGCGGAAAAGCATATATTTTCAGACATCCTAATATGCCTGGCGGTGTCTGATAGACACCACCAGACATGTTAGTGCTTTTCCGCCGCGGTCGCCTTCCGACCGCGGCGGAAAAGCGGCGGACAGATTATCAGACCCACCAGCCATCCTAATTTGGCGGTGGGTCTTTGGAGTCTCCGCCGCGGTTTTTCCGCATCCTCCAGGCCGGCGGACACTTCCGCCGGCCCGGAGGATGCGGAAAAACCGCCATCCTAATCGGCCCCTAAGTCTTTATCAATCAGCTCTCTGTATGCGAAGCACTATCACGTTTCTGTTATGCTATTGTGTAAGGGAAAAAAAACGCGACAAAATGGCGAGAGGTGCATGTATGTAATCAAAATATTTCAGTTTATGGAAAATTAAATGATCAGAGGTGTCTGAGGCGGAATTAAGCAGTTCAAATGCGAAATTGCGTTTACAGTTATTAAAAACTCATTCTATATTTACACATTAATTAGGGCACATGTAGCATATATTAGCGAGTTTTGGTTCGAGTACGTTTGAAATAACATAAGATAAGATATACAATAGAATTGTTGAGATTAGACTTTAATACAAAATAAAGTTCAAAATCGAGTAGGTGAAGAAAAAAAATTTAGTCCACATAAAAGATCAAAATTTAACCAGTAGGAAATCATAATGTCCACTGTTAGTAAAGCCAATACGTCTGTTCATGTTAAGAAAGTATCCAAGAAAACGTGAAAAATGTAGGGAGGCAAAACGAAATGTGGACGTCAATGGCTTGCATAACAGTCAACCCAGGATTGTATAGGCAAAGTAGGCAGCAACTGCTTCTAACAAGAAGTCACTGTTATGATCCGAAAACATGTCAGCCATCCAATTGAAAAGAGGAAAGCAGCATTCATGATCTGTTATTACCGGAGCCTCTAGTACCATCAGAGGACAGCTCGGTGGGTTTTCAATGTAGCTGTCTGTCAGGAAATCTTGCGCCGCTGCGAATATATCCTAATGACCCAGAACTCCTTGTATCGCTGCAAAGGCCATAATCCCTCCGTTGCAACAAAGCTGTTCATGATCAATTAACGGATTCATGAGATGATTGTAATTCACTTCAGGAGGTACCAAGTTGCAGAGACATAAGTCCAGGGCCCACATGAAATCACAGCTCAGGCAATGAAATACAGGCTGCACACAGGTGAAATAGGAATATCGAAATGATAATCGATATGAAGTATTCAGAGTCGAGAGTGCTAAGATGCCGTAGTAGTCAAGCATCTTCTGGCGAAATAGTTCTAAGTGTTCCGGCTTGTTTGCGAAGACAGGAGGGACATCCATTTTGAAATAAACAAGATGGGAACACAAACGTCGCAGCACTGGCAGTTCAACAGGAAGTCCACAGAAATAGGTCGCAGAGCATGGAGTGAATAGTAGCAGAATGACTTGATATAATTTTTGGCAGTCTGGTCACTAAACCATTGGTTAGTAGTTATAAAAAAAATAGCCTGTCTTGAAGTGGAGGATGCGTTTAAAATTAAGGGAGTCACCTTAGTACATTGTAAAGGAAGGCCACTCTTTTATAAGGAATGGTGTTGTCTGTGAATATTAGCTAAGTGAAAGATATGTTCGCGAACAGATGCTACGCTAACTTGTTTTTGTGACAATAAGGCTGTTGTTCATGTCTTGTGATTCAAGGCCGGAATTCGCTGCCAGATGAAAACATCAGGGTTCACATGCGTGGGGTAGATAAACTACATTCTTAAAGGGAAGCAAATGCAGAGTGATTTTTACCGCGTAAGCTTTGTCGTTTAAAAAGTCATAGTGATTTTCATTATATGTAAAAAATAATATCACTGATGAAGAATGAAAAAAAATCGTTATAATAATAGGCACTGGTGTATTTTTGGAAAGATATGCAACATTACAGGGATTCCACTTAAATAAGTCATGTAATTGAAAGTGCCTGCATGTGGAGGACTAAATATATGTTTAGGCGTTTAATATGCAGCTTTGAAAAAAAACGTGCGTTTGTTTTAAAAATGAAATGTAAAGGTTTAGAGCAGGAGTTTCCAAAGCGGTCGTGGAGGGCTAGATGCATGGCAGATTAAAAAAATTACTACATGTTTTTCAATGGGGTTATTTTAAACATATGGGGGCATATTACCAAGCAATAGCGATAATTATCGCTATTGCTTGGTTAGAGACAAAAATGTACCGCTGCGCTGCGGTAATTTTTATCGCAGACAAACCTTGGTATTACCAAGGTTTATCGCAAATGCGATAAAAAACGGCCGCAATGCATGAATATCGCTGAAAAGTCAGCGATATTTATGCATTACCGAGCTAATGCTCTTAGCCATGTTATCCACCTCCCATTGGATAACATGGCTAAGAACTGCTCAGGGCAGGTGTTAGCTTTTGGAGATATTCGCGCCTAGCACGAATATCTTCAAAAGTTGGTAATAGGAGATAGCGATGTTAGCGACTGTTTCCAGTCGCTAACATCTTGGCACGCCCACTTTGCATGTCATTAGTGATAAATATCACTGACATGCAAAGTGGGGCCCAAGATGGACGCTATCTCCTACTAGCTGTCGCTAACTGGTGTTAGCGACAGCTAGGTAATAGGGAGATAATTTTATCTCCGCTTTCTTGGCTTTTAAAGCCAAACAAGCGGAGATAAACCCCCTTGATAATATGCCCCTCGTTTCTTTATCTACTGTGTAGTTTTTCTGCATGTTGCCTATTCTTTGATTTTTACTGTTGCTGTGTCTTACACATTTTCCAGGGGCGGGTATAGGGTCATGGCTGCCCTGGGCAGGGAGCGTAGGTAGGGGGCTCTGTAACAGGGGGTTTGGGCGGGGCGGAGCGTGCAGCCCACTGAAGAGGGGGGGTGGATCAAGGTGTTTGGAAGTGGAACAGAGGCAGAGCACGCCAAATTCCTGCCATGGTCCGCTACGCAAATATGTATGCATCCTTAGAGGATTATTATATTAAGGATATATATTAATATGGTGGCTCCTGGGGTTTGGTGGTTCTGTGCAGGTGTACTGCTTGCATATGCCCATGGTTGGCCCTGTATTTTCTGTCTATGCACTTGTTCTCCGTCACATGGGCTTTTAGTTATGAAGGCCTTGTGTCGCTGGTGCATGAGTTTTAACATGGGAAAAAGTGATATATCTGTGGCGCAATGGTTTCATAAATGAGACATTTTGTATCTTATTGTAATGATAGAGAATCTTGGGGAATTTATCTGTTATGCTTGTTCTTTGCTATAATGGCTCTATGTTGTGTAAGAAATAAGTCTGTAATAAGTTAATTAAATTTTATTATTTTCTTTTTTACAGTGTTTGGTGCTGAAAAGCAACAACGTGCCTTCTGAATTACAGAATTTGAGGAATTATATTCTTTTTTTCAGGTGAGTTGGTATTTTTGCATAGGCAATTTTTTTGGGTGCACATGAAAATAATGAAGAAGATTTTTTTAAATGTTTGTAAAATTTCATTTTGGAATATGATTTTATCTTGAATTATTCACATGGGTTGTATCTGCTTATACTAGATATGTATTTTGAGATATTCTCCGCTGACAGTTGAAATTATCTTTTAATGGGCTTGGTGCATGTGTTCTTTTTGATGGAGTTCAGATTTACGGATCATTGGAGTATAATTCTTTCATGTTTTCATTACTTAAATCTTGTGAAGTGCTCATGATTTTTGAAATCTTGTTGCATTATGTTTGGCAGTTTTTCTCCTTTATTTACAAAGAGGTATTATGATATAGTTCTAGGTGTGATGGGTATCTTTCCTGCATATCTGTAATTATACTATGTATAGGCATTGTTTTACATATTCATGCAGAGGTTTATTATGAGGTTGTTCTTCATGCTTAGTATGACATTTTGTATATGCTATGACTTTTACATGGTGAGTATGCTGTTGAAACATAAAAGGAACTGTCTCTGTGGGAAGTAGTAATAAACCTTGGTATTACCAAGGTTTATCGCAAATGCGATAAAAAACGGCCGCAATGCATGAATATCGCTGAAAAGTCAGCGATATTTATGCATTACCGAGCTAATGCTCTTAGCCATGTTATCCACCTCCCATTGGATAACATGGCTGAGAACTGCTCAGGGCAGGTGTTAGCTTTTGGAGATATTCGCGCCTAGCACGAATATCTTCAAAAGTTGGTAATAGGAGATAGCGATGTTAGCGACTGTTTCCAGTCGCTAACATCTTGGCACGCCCACTTTGCATGTCATTAGTGATAAATATCACTGACATGCAAAGTGGGGCCCAAGATGGACGCTATCTCCTACTAGCTGTCGCTAACTGGTGTTAGCGACAGCTAGGTAATAGGGAGATAATTTTATCTCCGCTTTCTTGGCTTTTAAAGCCAAACAAGCGGAGATAAACCCCCTTGATAATATGCCCCTCGTTTCTTTATCTACTGTGTAGTTTTTCTGCATGTTGCCTATTCTTTGATTTTTACTGTTGCTGTGTCTTACACATTTTCCAGGGGCGGGTATAGGGTCATGGCAGCCCTGGGCAGGGAGCGTAGGTAGGGGGCTCTGTAACAGGGGGTTTGGGCGGGGCGGAGCGTGCAGCCCACTGAAGAGGGGGGGTGGATCAAGGTGTTTGGAAGTGGAACAGAGGCAGAGCACGCCAAATTCCTGCCATGGTCCGCTACGCAAATAAGTATGCATCCTTAGAGGATTATTATATTAAGGATATATATTAATATGGTGGCTCCTGGGGTTTGGTGGTTCTGTGCAGGTGTACTGCTTGCATATGCCCATGGTTGGCCCTGTATTTTCTGTCTATGCACTTGTTCTCCGTCACATGGGCTTTTAGTTATGAAGGCCTTGTGTCGCTGGTGCATGAGTTTTAACATGGGAAAAAGTGATATATCTGTGGCGTAATGGTTTCATAAATGAGACATTTTTTATCTTATTGTAATGATAGAGAATCTTGGGGAATTCATCTGTTATGCTTGTTCTTTGCTATAATGGCTCTATGTTGTGTAAGAAATAAGTCTGTAATAAGTTAATTACATTTTATTATTTTCTTTTTTACAGTGTTTGGTGCTGAAAAGCAACAACGTGCCTTCTGAATTACAGAATTTGAGGAATTATATTCTTTTTTTCAGGTGAGTTGGTATTTTTGCATAGGCAATTTTTCTGGGTGCACATGAAAATAATGAAGAAGATTTTTTTAAATGTTTGTAAAATTTCATTTTGGAATATGATTTTATCTTGAATTATTCACATGGGTTGTATCTTCTTATACTAGATATGTATTTTGAGATATTCTCCACTGACAGTTGAAATTATCTTTTAATGGGCTTGGTGCATGTGTTCTTTTTGATGGAGTTCAGATTTACGGATCATTGGAGTATAATTCTTTCATGTTTCCATTACTTAAATCTTGTGAAGTTCTCATGATTTTTGAAATCTTGTTGCATTATGTTTGGCAGTTTTTCTCCTTTATTTACAAAGAGGTATTATGATATGGTTCTAGGTGTGATGGGTATCTTTCCTGCATATCTGTGATTATACTATGTATAGGCATTGTTTTACATATTCATGCAGAGGTTTATTATGAGGTTGTTCTTCATGCTTAGTATGACATTTTGTATATGCTATGACTTTTACATGGTGAGTATGCTGTTGAAACATAAAAGGAACTGTCTCTGTGGGAAGTAGTAATCTGTTAAGTGAATGCTATGGTTTGTATAGTGTGAGCCTTCTCTTCAGAGTGCATATAGTTTACATAGCTCTTTGTACTGGTGAACTGAAAAAATGGGTCTCTAAAAATTAATTCTACAGATTATCAATATTTGTGATTTCTAGAAAATCTAAAAAGAAATTTTACAGTAAAATGTCTTTTAACAACAGTAATTATTTAATGGAAAAAAAGATCAGTGTTAATGTTTAGGGTTATATTGCCAATTTCTTTTCAAAAGAAAAGGAACGTGGTATCTTAAAATATATAGAGTTAATAAGTTAGAAATTATAAAAATATATGTAGTTTAAAAATTAGTAAAGGTACTTTTAAGTTATACATTTATGAAAAAAGATATAATTTAGTCTCTATATTTTTTTAAAAGGATACAGAAGAATAAACTGAGTCTAGTTATGGAGAATTCCTCAGAAGAAAAACAAATTCATTTTGAAATCATTAACGAAGTGATGGAGGAAATTTTAGACGCAGTCTTTCAAGAGGAAATAGATGAAAAAAATTATTTTATGGACATGTCTTTAGACTCCGCCTACTTAGAGATGGTTGAAGGAGATGAGGACTTTGGACTTGAAGAAGTCCCTGATGATATAATGGTGGAAGTTCTACAAAATTATGAAGATTTCAATAAATAAATTTTTTTTTGATAGTAAAGCATTCTTGAAGACAGTTTTCTTGTCCTATTCGTTGTTGATGTGCTTTAGGAGAGTGATAAGACATGTTCTCATGAAGTGTAAAAGAGATTGTAGTAAAAAAGATTAAAACATCTACGATGACCCATAGTTCTTGAAAAAAGTGTACTGTTTGTATGCTTTAAAAATTAGAATTAAAAACTGTCTATAATGTTAAAACAGATATGGAGTGTGATAAAATTAAGAACCAACATTCACTACAGGATTTCCTACTCTGTTCAGAGACTTTATGTTATTTTCTTTATTCTACTTAGAAAATGAATCTGTGGTTTAAATTTGTACGTTATATGCTAGTAGTCAACTATAATATTTGTTATGTTTGTGTTTTACAGATTGAGAATTTCATCAAAATTTTAAATTAAGATGCCGACCAGAACTGAAAAAAGAAAGCTCTATAAACGGACTTACAATTTGAAGAAGAAAGGAATTGAAGAAGTATCAAAAGAACATAGGACGGATAAAAAGAAGAGTGCTCCTGGTAAGCAAACCAAAAAGTTTTTGAGAGCAATATGTGGAAGGAAAAATGTTAGTATTGAAGTGGACAAGGAAAAAAGTATACCAGTATCGAGAAGGAGTCATGGAACCAAAGATAAAAATGTTTCTGGAATCAGGAGACAGGAAAATCTGTACATTAAAACTCGGATGAATCAATTTAGCCAAATCAGGAAGCGTATGTTTTACAACAGAGTAGTTTCGAATTTATTACAAAAGGAGAAAGTTTCTAAAAGAAGATCTGCTTTTCTTAAGAAGAAACAATATATAGAGGGTATTGTTGAGCGCGCGTTTGAGACAAAAAGAAAATTATTTATTTT
Organism: Lissotriton helveticus; assembly: GCF_964261635.1. Taxonomy (NCBI): domain Eukaryota; kingdom Metazoa; phylum Chordata; class Amphibia; order Caudata; family Salamandridae; genus Lissotriton; species Lissotriton helveticus. The sequence continues at coordinate 31,683,542 of NC_136058.1, forward strand.
AGTACTTAATAGAATAAATACGCTAAATAAGGCAATACGAGTTTTAAAAGCTAAAAGTAAATGGAAGAGACACATAAATAGGAGTAATTTTTGTAAAGTGTTTTCTGGGAAGTGGATGCATACTTCAACGTCTGAACCATTTTTTATTGAAGAGAGTTACTTTCAAAGTAACGATTTGTTGCATGCAGTTGACACCAGTGGTCGAGGATACAAGGTGAAGGAGGGATGTGTAATTGAGAAAGAGAAAATTGTGGTTAGAAATGCAGAAGAGGTGATGGCTGGAGAAGCTTCAGGCGGACGTGTTAATGTTCCTGTTTACAGTTGGAATTGTAGTACCATTTGTAGTGTACGACAGGATTCAATTGATTTCTTTCGCAATTTCTTACGTAAGTACACTAAAGAAAGTCTTAGAAAAAAAATTGTTATGTTGCAAGAATTAGATCATTGCAGAGTGCGAGAAAAAATAGGTCTGCAAGGTCATTCTCTGGCTTGTCTTTCTAAAAAAATATGCCAGAGTGTGTTTCATCACTTCAGGATGTTAGCAGTGCATCATACTAAAATGAGAAAATTGGTGAGAAAGTTGTATTATGCAAAAAGTCCAGCACTTAAACTTAAACAGTTAAATACTGCTCTTTTGTATGGATGTGAATTAGATGTTAAGAAGATTTGTGCAGAAATTGAGGTAAGTTATTTTGGTCCAGAGGAAGGTAATGCAGAAACTGATATAATTATAGAAGGAAATGTGTTAGAAAATGTTGGACATGTTAATATTGAAAATTTTGAACAGGAAATAATAAAGTTTAAGGTAATTGCAGGTGAGAAACCACATTTTTCTTGTGTCTGTTGTCGACGCATTCATTACAAAAGTCAAACTAGGTTAGTTGATTTATATTTAAAAAGTGAAGATGAAAGTAATGGTCAAAGGAAAGATTTTGCAACTTATTTGTTGGTGGAAAACTATTTTGATTTGGGTTTTGAGCAACGTATTTGTAAATATTGTTGTAATAAATTAAATGAAAATAAAATGCCCGCTAGAGCTGTTCATAATAATCTAGAGTTGATAAATATTCCATCAGAATTGATGGATTTAAATACTTATGAGACTATTCTGATCCAATGTGTACATCCTTTTCAGGCTATTGTTCGTATGGAGCCTAAGACTGGTAAATTAAATCCTTCAGATTTACAAAGAGGATTAAAGGGTAGAGTTGTATATTTGCCACTTGATTTAAAAAAAAATATGGAAACAATTGGTGTTGAAAATGTAGAAGAGGAACCTCTAGTTATTCTAGTTAATGGTGTACCTACAAAGAGTAAGAAAATATGGCAAGATTTAGTGGATGTTAGAAAAGTCAAAAAGGCAACGTTGTATTTAGTTCAAAACAATAAGTACTATAAAGATGTATACGTAGAAGAAGAAGATGTAAGTGAAGAAGAGGAGAGTGATTTGTCTATTGGACAAATTGAAAAAGTTGACCTATCCAGAAGTGAAGAAATTTATGAACATTACAGTGTTCATCCACTGCATTCCAATGAAGCAATAGGGAATGCTATTGAATTATTTCAGATGAAAAAGGTGGAAGGAAATCCTATTAGTGTGTGGGAAGAAAGTTTGGAAGGTCGTTGTTTCCCACAGTTATTCCCTACAGGTGAAGGTACACGATATGATGATCGACCTATGCAGATTCCTGCATCTGAATACCGGACAACAAGATTATATGCAGAAGATCTGAGGTTTCGCCAATGCATTCCATATTTGTTTCATCTTCTGTTTGAGAGTGACTTATCTGGTCTCTCTTATGCAGTAAATCATATCTTAAAAAGTGGAGTTCATCTGCATAATATTTCAGCAAAGGAATTTATGGATAAAGTGCAACAGAAAGATAGTGTTTTGGATTCACACCTAATTAATTTAATGGCTTGTCAGCGTGGTACTAATGAGTATTGGTACCGTCGTCATGGAGATATGAAGTGCATGCTTAGAAACTTAGGAGCACCAACATGGTTTTTAACTCTAAGCTGTGCAGAGTATGCTTGGGAAGATTTACTTGAATTTCTTCAGGAGGCGAATGCAAACATAGAAAATATAAACTACAAGACACCCGGAGAACTGTGTTCGTTAGATCCGGTTAATGTTTGCAGATATTTTAATCATAGATTTGAAGCTATGATGTCTTTTCTTACAAACAAGAAAAATCCGCCTCTTGGTGAAGTACTGGATTTCTTTTGGAGAAAAGAATACCAAGCAAGAGGTGCTCCTCATATTCATATGCTGTTATGGATCAAGGATGCTCCTAAATTTGGAAGAGACTCGGATGAGACTGTACTCTCTTTTATTGAACAGTATGCCACTTGTGACATACCTAATAGTACAACTGATAAGGACTTAAGAGGAAAAGTGTTACGCTTTCAAAGTCATCGTTGTGGAAAATATTGTTGGCGAAAATTCAAATCAAAGAGTAAATTCTACACCAAATGTCGTTTTGGATTTGCACGACCGGTACTTTCAAAAGGAAGAGTCAACAATTTGATGTCATCTTTGCGACATAACATCAGAAGAAGGTCACCTAAAAATACGTACAATTTAAGAAGAGGTGAAGAATCCAAATATATAAATGACTATAACCCAGTCATTTTGTCCATGTGGAATGCTAACATGGACATACAATATGTTTCAGACAACTCTATTGCTGTGGCTCGATATGTAACGTCTTACATCACAAAATCTGAAAAGACGGAACTGAAGGAGATGTGGGAAGACATTTCTCATGAAAAGAGCCTAAGCAAGAAATTGTATACGTACAGTTTGAAGATGTTGTCTCATCGAGAAATTCGAGCATATGAATGTTGTGACCGATTATCATCAGCAAGTCTTTATGCTAAATCAAGGACTATTCTCTGGGTGAGTTTCGGTCTTGCAGAAACACGAAACCATGTTCTAAAACCTGTGCAAGAAATTGAATATTTAGCCCAGAAAGAACCAAACAGTACAGACATTCTGAAAACAAATATGTTGGATACATACTATCCAAATTGAAGTACTGTTTTAGAAAACATTTGTCTGTATGAAATAGTTCAAAACTACACTTTTAAAAGGAATGTTACAGAGAACATTGATAAAGGTGTATATGCTGTAATTGGACAAGAAGGATGTCTGGTGAAGCAAAGAAAAGGACACTTGATTAATCATCGGAAACTGAGTTGCGAAACACCTGACAAAAGAGAATTTTACTATTTTGCTCTTTTGCAACTCTTTAAACCATGGCGTAGAGAAGAGGAACTACTTGGGGACTTTGATAGTTATGAAGATTCATTCAACGCATCTAAAAGTAGTATTGAATGTACTGTTTTTAGTAATTATCTGCAAATGTTGAATGATGAAATAGAGCAAGAAGTGACAATTGCAGCGGAGATTGCTAGAGATAGTTCACAAGATATTGATCCACATTCAGTCCATCACTTGTTGTTTTTGCAATAGTTCACAAGATAGTCAAAGTTCGGCTTCATTAAGTCAAGATCCACTGGGACAACCAATTATCCAAAATGAAGCAGCCACTGCCATGGATGAGGTGGAAAGAGCAATGCAGCAAGGTCAAGAGGAAGTAATCAACTTAGAAGAATTAAAGAAGCAATTTAATATTGAGCAAAGACAGATATATGATGAAGTGACAGAGCACATTGAGCATGGCTTTCGTCATGAGAGAAAAGATTGCTCATGTATGTCATTTGAACCTATTCGATTATATGTAAGTGGAGAAGCTGGAACTGGTAAAAGTTTCCTAATTAAAGGAATTACTACATATTTACAGCAAAGAACTCAGTCAACACTGTCGTGTGTTGTTACTGCTCCAACTGGATTGGCAGCACATAATATTAAAGGTATTACTTTACATCGTTTACTGATGCTGCCAGTTGAACATGAAAATAAATTACAATATCACAAGCTATCTGGAGAAGCTTGTTTTGAAGTTTCTAGAGTGCTTAAAAAAATGAAACTTCTTATTATTGATGAAGTAAGCATGGTATCTAATTTAATGCTTGCTTTTGTGCATTTAAGAATGCAACAGATACTTAAGACAGAGTATGATGTGTTATTTGGAGGTAAACATGTCATTGTTTTTGGAGATCTACTCCAACTAACTCCAGTGAAAGGACAACCTGTATTTGAAACTCTTACGCATGAGGAGACTAGAAAGTGCCTGGGCAGTATTGGAAATGTTAATATATGGTCACATTTCAAGTATACTGAACTGATTCAAAATATGCGACAGGCAAAGGATACTAAATATGGAAATATTCTTCAAGATATCAGGATTGGAAAACTAACTGAAGATGCGAAACACACTCTACGAACACGATTACTTTCCAAGCTGTTTCCTAATGAAGATAATGTACCTGAGAAAATATATAGTAAAGAGGTAGCAGATAAATCAGTGATACGCTTGATGCCAACTGTGAAAGAATGTTCAGTTTTTAATGAGAAAATGTTGAATTTAGAAAATCAACAAATTAGGAAACTGGAAGCTAAAGATAGAATAGAGCATGAAGGTAGTACTATTGTTTTGTCTGAAAAGTTGAAGTTAAAATTGGATTCTCTTCAAAAAAGTATATCTAAAACTGCTGGTTTAGAGAAAAATCTGTATGTATGTTTAAATTGTCGGATAATTTTAAGGAGAAATTTACATGTAGAAAGAAGATTGGTAAATGGAGCAATGGGTAATGTTGTTGGTTTTGGTAATTATACAAATAGAGATGAGATTGAATTTTTAAGAATACAATTTGATGGAATTGAGGAAGTTCAGCAAATTAGTCGCTGTTCAAATCGTTTTTTGCTTGTGAAAGACTTATATGTCCGTCGGAAGCAATTTCCAATTTGTTTGGCATATGCAGTGACTATTCAAAAATCTCAAGGTTTAAGTGTAGATTGTGCTTTGGTAAATATTGGAAGCACTGTATTCAAAGAGGGTATGGCATATGTTGCTTTATCGCGAGTTAGAACTTTATGTGGACTTTATTTAATTGATTATGATGAGACAAAGATTAGTGCAGATTTAAATTGTGTGAAGGAGTATAATAGGTTAAGAAGAGAATATGCTCCAAGTTTACCTCAATATCCTTTAATTGAAAGGTGTATGGTTGGTCAGAAAAGGAAAAATGAGGAGAAATGTGCTGAAGTAGTTGAGAAACGACGAAAAAAAGATGTAGCTGTTGTTGGTAGGCATAAGAAAACGGTTAGTATTGAAGAGATTGTTGGATTTAAGTTTGAAAACAGGTCTGGTGTCAACTGTTATGCAAATGTAGTAGTTAATGTTGTTTTTTTTCTAAAAAATGTCAGGGAACAGATTGTAGAAAATCAGGAGCAAACATTTTGCTATTCCTTAAATTCTATATTTGAAAAATGTAGTAGTGGTGAAAGTGAAGTAGGAATTGTTTCAGAACTAAGGAATGTTTTAGACATATGTGCAGGAATAAATCAATTTTCACAGAATATTCAGCAAGATTGTCAGGAATGTATTATGTATATGTTTACAGTTTTGGAAGATGAAGGTGTAGATATTGATAATCTTTTTGGCCTTTCTTATAAATGGGAACATAACTGTGTTAATTGCTCATTTTCAAGTAGTACTGATATACACAGTGAAAGATTTATATATTTAACATTACCAGACTGTAAAGAAGTGTCTTTTAATAAACTAGTTAAAGATGCGCATCAGAACATGGTCTGTTCTCAATGTAAGTCTGAAATGTTATCAACTTTATTTATCCATAGATATGGACAACATGTAATATTAATGTTTCAACGATGCAGAGCTGATGGGAGTAAATTGTCAACTTTAATTAAAAATTTTGTGGCTACTCAAGTATCTATTTCTAGAAGACCATTTGTAACTGTAGCCATTATTTTTCATGAAGGGCCTTCCACATCATCAGGACATTATACAGCTTATTTGAAGTGTGGAAGTGGCTGGACGCTTTGCAATGATACCCAATTGACTTTTAAGAAACGTTTGCCTTTTGCCTTAACTAACTCCTATCTGCTATTTTTGGAACCCAAATTTCAGTAGAATCACTTGCTGTAGGAAGATTAATACTGTAAAGATATGAAACTTTCTTGTTTACAAATATCATGTGACTGAGGGTCTACAAATCTATAAATGAAATTTGTGTCTGGTATAGTGATAACATCAGGTAGAAATTTAGTTAATGTTTGGTGGTATAAAGCATGTTACACATTTTTACTTTAAAGGTTCACAAAAGAATAGATAAGATTAAGATTAAGAAATTTCAGAAAAAAACTACTTAACTCATAGTATTTGGCCATGTGGAAAAATATGAGAGAAGAAAATGAGTACTTTAGATAATTATTTTAGAACATATATGGACGCAAGTTTTTGGGAGAGGTATTTAAAAGGTAATGAGTTAACTTATACAATTTGGCCATGCGGAAAGGTATGAGAGAAGAAAATGTATACTTAAGATAGATTTTTATAGGAGATACTTGCACGGTGTTTTTTTGAGATATATTTAAAAATAGGTCGTATAGTTTAATTAGTTTGTAACTGTGGAAGATGTAGTGTGCTTACTCAAGAAATTGCGAATTTGAGAAAAACATTTAAGATATGTTTTTTTCAGGTATTTATAATATGTATGGAGATTTTGGATGGGTTTTTTAAACACAATCATTTTGATTGTGTTTTTTTTCCCCCGCTGTTATATGATGATTAATATTGAAATCACTGTTTATAGTGAAAATCAATGTATTCTGAGGACAGCAAAAATAAACCATTTAATATGTTGTTTGAGTTATTTTGTTACATTGAATTTAGAAATATGTATTAAAACATATTTTTTACTGTCTTCCACAGATATTATATTTATAAGGTAAGTACAACTAATAACATCCGAGAGTTTTCTCTGCCTCTCTCTTATTGACTCCTACTTTTTTTTATTTTATGAAATGTACATTATAATCTTATTTTTACTTTTCTTCCACAGGTACTACGTTTTTAAAAGAAATTTACTTTACTTTTTTACTATTTTTTAGGTAAGTATAAAAAATAAAGAAACTTTTACATCACTGTGTCATTTCTTTGTCTATCCTGCTTAAAGCAATGTCATGTTTAATATAAGCACTTCCACATAGGATTGGGTGCATTGTTATAAGGCATGCTTTAAAAGTGATTTAATGAAATGAGCGACATTTTACTGAGTGAGTTCAGCAACACTAATATATGAAAACATTGGTGGGAAATGATATTAAATGTTACATGTTGTTCTTTCCAGGAGTTTAAGTCCTTTGCTGCAGTAGCAATTCTGCCTCAGCATTAGGGGGCCGGGGGGCTGAGTGGTACTTCTATGCTCATGATAGAGGTACTCCTTCATGAGCCACGGTTGAGATCTGTTCATGATACAGTGGTTCTCTCATGGCTCTGCTTAGTCAATAGAACGTGTCATGGAGGTACAATATTAGTGCTGTGCAAGCACAGCGGCAAGCCCATGACAAAACTGGTCTATTCTGGGGACAGCTGAGGCAATGCTCGTGATGGAGCGGCTCTGTCATGAGCATGGAAGGACTTAACAGGTGTTAAAAAAACATGAGGGGTCTCTTCAAAGAGAGTGTTGGTTGTAATTTAAAGGGCACTTTAAAACACATTGTAGCAGCTTTATGTTGACGTTGCGTCTCTTTGCGCCACAATTTCGTCAGTTTATTTAATACAATGACAGTGGAAATAATGTACCATATTTACAACGTTATGGATCTAGGAGATATGTCACATTCTAAAGCCCTGCACCATAAGGAAGTGTTCCTCTGAAGGAATGCGTCTTGAAAGTGGCTGACTGTAATGCATGATATTTCACTCAGTGACTTTCAGACCTATGCTGTTTCAAAACTGTGCATGTGCTTGAAGTAGGCGTAGGTATTGACGCAGTATTGTGAATATAGTGCATTGGTGAGCCTTGCTGGAGCTGCATCACAGTTGCGATGCAACTCTAGCAATGTATTACTTTTTGAGCACAGATGTGTTACGCATGTATGGTGTTTTTGTACCATGGTGCGCCACATTTCAAATGTGGCACACCATGGGTAACGGAGCACTAGCATACTGTGGTGCACATTAACTGGTGCATATCTGGGTATGAAGTAGTTAACATAAATCTGCCCCATAGGTTACAAATCCGCGTTTAGTAGAGTGTTCGGCCTTTGTAGTGTTATGTTTTTTCTGTTATTCTATGTAGGTATGTAATATTGCAAGATTTTTGTCACGAAAAAGAAGCCATGAGTATTGGGTTTGTGAAAGATTGCAAGATTTTTAAAATTAAAAAGCAAGAACCATGGCATTGTTTAATATAGCATTGTAAATACTTATCTTTAATAATGATGAGAGAGTAAAAAAAGGTTAACCTGATGTTTTAAAGTTATTCACAGGCTTCTTTAGAGGAAGTGTTCTATATGATTGTAGCGTGGGTGTTTGACTTTTTTATAGGTAATAGAATGCATTTTGTATGCTGTAGCAGGAGGAGTACTACATGCTTGAATATTCTTCAGTGCTTATTTTCATTTCGTAAGTGGTATTGAGACCGACACAGAACTTCAATGGATCGGAGGGGCTGTTCCTGTGCATCTGGAGGACTGCCAAGCCGTTGCAGCAGTGGGAGTGAGGCCTCTCACGACAGAGAACTTCAATGGATCGGAGGGGCTGTTCCTGTGCATCTGGAGGACTGCCAAGCCGTTGCAGCAGTGGGAGTGAGGCCTCTCACAGGGGCGTAGCGCAGCTCCTTTTGATGCTCACAATTGCAGATAACAGGGTAGAGATGTCTGTGGAATTTATAGAAGGTTAGTCACACTAGAGTGTGGGCGGCGCCCCTAGCACTTCATTACGGCACACAGGGGAGCCGCGTTGCACAGTTTGAGAATCAAAGACTTAGGAGATAAACCTTCATAATAGGAAGGCTTCTAAGTGATAAAAATCGCCGGTGCTCGGCGTTAAAAATATCACTGCTATCGGTGGAATTTTCCACGGTGTTAGTGCTTCAACAGAAATGGGAACACATATCTGATAGAAAATCCTGTAACAATCTCAGTATTTCACATTATCGCGTGAAAAGAAAGTCTTTCGAAAGATGTTGAACGTTGTTCTCTTTTGAGAGTAGAAAAGATAGTGAGAGAAGTGGGTGGAGTTCTCCGTGTAAATTGCAGAATAGAAACTACTAAGAACCAATTGGAAGTGTTGTTTTCAAGTCACATGACTTCACATGCGCGTCTCGGGACGTGTAGGCGGTGACAGTATCTGGTCACGTACGTCATTTGGAAGTAGCGGTCTAATTCAGCGAAGTTTCAAAACGTGAAAAGGAGTAAATCCAAACACATCCGGATTTAATATATCTTCTGAGCTCGATTCAAGCATACAATTGTTAAAGTATAAAACCTTTTATATATTTTTTTAAAAATACCAAGGTGTGTACATTCGGTCACGCACGAAAGTTTAAAAAGACATTCGGCTCCATTTTATGAAAATTTTCATAATAATAAAAAAGAAGCCTAGGTTTACTGTCTTTGACGTAGTATAAGTTCTTTGATGGGTCTATGAAGAAATTTAAGAAGTTGCAATTGCAAAGTTTTCACGAAATATATAGGCGGGTGCGCGCACACGGTCGCGCACGAACGAAAGCCAAAAAAGCGGAGATAAACCCCCTTTATAATATGCTCCTGGAGCTCTTTTTGGTAGAATGAGTTAGTTCTGAAAAGAACTTTTTTTTTTTTTTTTTTTTTTAAAACAAGTGTTATGTTGTTTTTGATTTTTTAAACTTGCAACAACATTTTCATGTGTGACACAGGATCAAAATGAAATGAAGAAATTTATCTTTTCTCAGGGCATTTATGACTCTCAATTTTTAGTTTAGTAAGAATGAGGCTCTGCTCTCCGTACAGAAGAATTTCTCCACACTCGTTGCATTTCATGTGCACCTTTGCAAGATATGGTCTCAAGTCCATCACAGCACTCGATGGTGATACAGGTCGTCCACCAGAAGATGTGCTGGCCACCTCTGATGGTAATAGCGTGGCCAGGGCTCTTGTCGATGCCTGTGCAAATTCCACAGGGTGCACTTTTTTGACATGCCGCACCATGGTATGTATGGAAAAGGAATAATTTTTTCTTGGATTTCCTCTTGAGAGAACCGAATTGCATATCGTGCAGGTAACTTTTGGCGCATTCACTTTCTTTTGTTCTTCAGGATAAGTGAAAAATTGCCAAATAAAAGATTCCTTTTTTCTTTTTAAAGGTAGTCGCTCATTTCCTTCAGATTCGGAAGATGAATGCGGGGCGGCAGCCATTTCAGCAAAGTCTTCCGAAGGGTGTTGAACGTCGTTCTCTTTTGAGAGTAGAAAAGATAGTGAGAGGAGTGGGTGGAGTTCTCCGTGTAAATTGCAGAATAGAAACTACTAAGAACCAATTGGAAGTGTTGTTTTCAAGTCACATGACTTCACATGCGCGTCTCAGGACGTGTACGCGGTGATAGTATCTGGTCACGTACGCCATTTGGAAGTAGCGGTCTAATTCAGCAAAGTTTCAAAACGTGAAAAGGAGTAAATCCAAACATATCCGGATTTAATATATCTTCTGAGCTCGATTCAAGCATACAATTGTTAAAGTATAAAACCTTTTATATATTTTTTTAAAATACCAAGGTGTGTACATTCGGTCACACACGAAAGTTTAAAAAGACATTCGGCTCCATTTAATGAAAATGTTCATAATATTAAAAAAGAAGCCTAGGTTTAGTCTCTTTGATGTAGTATAAGTTCTTTGATGGGTCTATGAAGAAATTCAATAAGTTCAGATTGCAAAGTTTTCACGAAATATATAGGCGGGTGCGTGCAGTCGGTGCACGAAAGCCTGGAAATGCGCTATCCATTTTATTGAGAACTGTTGCCGAGAGTGCGCACACCGGGTCGTGCACGAAAGTTTAGAAAGGCTATTTTTATTTACAGGCAAATTTTAATGCGTTGAAAAAAAGGTAAGGTACAGACTTTGTAATTCTGTATCGCTTTACAAGGAGTCTGTATGCAACTTGAACAGTGAAGAAAACGGCTTGTTTCTGAAAAAAATATTGCCAGAACTTTATTGACAAAAGTATAGGTTGTATACACGAGATATTTCTGAATTAGCATTTTAAAAACCAATGAAATTCACTGAAAAAACCATAGGTTTTACACACGTTATAGTTAGGAAGTAGCATTTACAAAACCTATGAAATTCACTGAAAAAACCATAGGTTTGACACCAGTTATAGTTAGCTGGAAATTTTACTGATATAAAACCAATGAAATTCCACGTTATAGTTAGTTGGACTCACTATAACTTGCGCGTGTAATGCACTGCTGATGACGTCACATATTACATCACTCATGACATCACTGATGACACCATCCTTGTGACACAGTGACAGACCTCCTTTCACTGTAATCTAACCCTTGAAACACATATTCAAAAATAGAAACTAAAATTTTCAAAAAAATGGAGATACCCATACCAGTTACAACAACCAATTCAATAATTCCACCATCTATATACACATGCACTAATTCACCAACAGTTCTATATAGTCAGTCATACATATATTCACTAATCATATGTAGTGATACACCTACACATCCTGTTACACACCGACAGTCATCCAAAAGTTATTCACACACATACTCACACATGCAAATAAACTATTGAACATCCATTTATTTGCATAAACAGCTATACACACACTACCACTTTACTTCTAAGGAAACTTACACATACTTACCCCCACATGCATCATTGTGAGTTTGTGCGCATTCTTATTTGCGAAAATTAGGGACTCGCAAATAAGAATTCGCATATTGAGATGCATCAAATTATTCGCATTTTCCTAGCGAATCGGTAAAAATCGCTTTTTTTACCGATTCGCATGGAAAATACGATTTCTAATCTGCGAATTTGCATGGTGCGAATTCGGCAAGTGCGAAAATACGCACATGATGAATTCATAAGTGATTGCAGTGTGCCTACCTCTGATCAATTATAACCACCTGTGGGCTGCCTTCAATGTGTACCTGGCAGTTTAGGGAGTCAGTTTGAACGCTGCTGGAGAGGTTTCTTTATTTTCTAGTGAACATGGAGTCAAGCAGTGACGTTTTGGAGCAGCAGCCCAGGAAAAGAAAAGTTAAATTTAGTGAAAAAGAATTGGAGATATTAATTGAGGAAGTCACAGCCAGGCAGGATCAGCTTTTTGGAAAAAAATCTTTGAAAGTACCTGAGGCTTAAAAGAAAAATATGGATAACAATACAGTCCAAGGTCAATGCTGTAGGTGTCGCCCACAGAGACATCAGCAACCTCCAGAAGAGATGGTATGATTTGCGCAGCAGAGCCAAAGAAAGGATTGCGTCACGCATCAAATCTGCAAGGAGAACTGGTGGGGGTTCACCAAAAGAAATACCAACTACCCCCTGGGAGGAACTAGTAGAAGGGGCTTTACCTACTGAGGCAGTGATTGGAGTATTTGACATAGACACCTCTGAGCAGGCAGGACCAAGTCAAGGTAATTGTTCTTATATTTAACTACAATGCTTTTTGACACCATGACTAACTTATAATTTTTAAGTGGAAAAAAAATAAATAGCTCATGTTTGTCCACAGTCTTCTACAACAATGATATACTTTGCATAAAATAATGGCTTCATGGGGCAAGTAGTTTGTGTAACATTTTTTTATTGAAATTACATAACAAGGTCCATTCAGAAAGTATGAAGAGTCACTTTTAGGTGTAGTTGTCAGCAATGCCTCTATATATGAGATTCATATGTTCACATGTCAAAAAAACATAGGCAAAAAGAGAACTTTATTTAACAGTTTACTTCCACTGTTTCATTTGCAGATGTAGATTTGGATGCTGAATTCATTCAATTTGCAGAGTCTTTTACACAAGATTTAATCAATAATGCAGGAAATAACTTAGACCCACCACCTTCACCCATAGTGGAGGCTCAAAGTCAAAGACGCAGAGTGCGTCAACTAGTAGACACAGAATCTGAGGCAGAGGTCAATGTAAACACTGCAGTCCCAAATACAGAAGTCAATGATGAGCCTGCTCCAAGGGTTCCAGGCAGGCGTCACAGACTGCAACACTTCTTTCGGCGTCGCAGACGTCCTTCTCAAAATCAGGAAGCGATGGCTGACTTTGTAAATGGCAGTGTCATTGAGAGGAAGTTATTAAAAGTACAGCGCCTGCAAGGAAAGGATATAAGGGTTATCAAGGGTAAAATGACCAATATGGTCAAAGACATTAACATTATGAGTACTGCACTTGTCAAAATGGTCAATGTCTCCTCAGACAAAATGGAACGCATTACATCAGCAATAGAGACACTATGTCAAGCAATGCATGGCAACCAGGGTGCAGTTTTACAAAGAGCAACAGTTGCAAATATGCATTCCAGCACAAGAGCCATGCACAGAATGTGCAATTACACATCCAGATTGATAGAATCTACTGTTGAAATTCAAAAGGATATGAGGAAATATTATGGAGAACTATCCTCTGGCATGCAGTCAATGAATGGCATCATTTCTGAGCACCTTCAAGTATCAAGTGCTATCTCTCAACCTGAGACTACAGTCACTGCATCTTCATCAAAAACTAGAACAGAAAATATTAAAGCAGCCTCAGAAAGAAGAAGTGTCAGAAACATTGGCAAAGATACCTTAAAAAATATCAATTCAAACCCTGTACAGGTTAAAGCATTGGGATTGAGAGGAAGGAAAAAATGAGAAATGTTTGATAGAAGTTGCTAATTTTTGTTTCAAAATCCAAAAAAACTATATCAATACCTTTGAATAATAAATACCAATGTTCTGTTTTTGTTGGAAACAACAGATATGTTTGCTTACATTATGACATTACATTACTTTCAAATTGGAATTAAAACTTAAATTACAGCAAAATCATGTTTGTTCTGTGTCATACCTTTATTTAAAAGTAATGCTGAGTTATTTCTGCTCTCCTTCTCCTTCCCTCTGCTGCGTCAGGACCATTGATTCTAGGTTGGGGTTGGTGAGGTTGGTTGTGGTTGTTTGGGATGTTGTCTACAAATTCCAATCCAAGCCCTCTTTTCATGGCCACAATGTGCAGCATGGCACAAGTGGCAGCTATTTTGCAACAGACCTCAGGACGATATTGCAATGCACCTCCTGTTTTATGAAGTATACAGAATCTGGATTTCATTATTCCAAATGTCCTCTCAATCACATTTCTGGTAGAGATATGAGCTTGGTTATAATTCTGCTCTTTACGGGTTGTTGGATTGAGATAAGGAGTCAGGATAAATGTTCTCACACCATATGCACTGTCACCTATGGTAAAGATTTCACCCATTGAGTTAATTCCAAACAGGTCATATTTCTGTATGTCTGTAAAAAATATCATCAACATGACATGATAACTTACCCAGTAAATATCCATCTCCAAATTGTCCTGCTTCCAACTTTGTGAATATGGCACTCTGTTTGAATATGTAGGAGTCATGAGCACTCCCAGGAAAACTAGCCACTAGGTCTGTGATTATGGTTTTAGAATTACAAATGGCTTGAATATTCAATGAATGATACAATTTCCTATTCCTAAAAATGTACTCATTTTGAGAAGGTGGGCATATGGGAATATGAGTTCCATCTATGCAGCCTATGACATGAGGAAAATGAGCCATGTTATAGAAATCCAACTTTGTCTGTAAAAGTTCCTCTTGAGTACTTGGAAAAACTATGTAATGCCTGATCCTTAGCAACATAGCATTTAAAAAATTTCTGAAAAACCTTGATAGGGAACTCTGTGACACCCCCCCAGCAATGGCAATCACACCTTGGAAAGAACCAGAAGCCAGTAGATGTAGGCAACAAAGTACTTGGACATAGTAGGAATGGCTTGTGTTCTAAGGGTGGGCCTCTGTAGTATAGGATCCAAATCAGCAATTAATTCCAGTATAGAATCAACATTTAACCTATACTTATCATAAATTTCTGCCTCAGTCTGCCCAAATAAATTTATGCGCACCCTAAATATCCTTTCACTCACTACTCTGCGTCTGAATGCAGCTCTCAATCTCCGCCTACGTGCCAAGACTAAGACTGCAGCCATGGTGAAAGAAAATGTAATGGTCGGAGTGTCACTTATATACCAAGAGCAATCAAAAACACATGTGCGTTTGGTTTGGAAAAAAATAACACCAAGTCTGAGCTCTTCTTATTTTAGGGAATGCTATTTGCGATTTTTCAGGGAATCGCTAATAGCGTTTTTTCATGCATGCCATTTTTAACGTGCCAAATGCGATTCCTTAGTGTTTTCGCATCATATACGAATTCTAAAAATGCGAATTTCAAAGAAATGATGATGCATCCCAAAATTGCATTTTGCATTCGCAAACGGACGATTTAAAGGATTCGCTCCGTTAGCGAATACAAAACACAATGATGCATGTGGGGGTTACTCTCTTAAAAAGTCACTTATAGAAACACATACTAATTTAAACAGGAACTCTTACAATCCCTCACTCTCACATATACTCACTTATATACATCAATATTCACATATACTAGATTAAAACATATGTAGTTACTGATAAAGACACTAATAAGACAGTCATTCACTCACTAACACAGACATATACACACTCATCCACCCATACAGTCCTGCACATATGCTGTCTTCAAAACACATACAAACAGAGACTCAGTCATTCTTGCATCTATGTACTAAGTAATACTCCCACCAAAGCATGCAAACACTCATACTGATACTAAGAAAAACATCTAATAACCTATATACATACACATGTACCTACTCATCAACCCATGCAGCCACTTATACACAAAGTGAAACACTAATACATATATTTAAATATTTAAGCATTACTCACTAATATATGTATTCACTAAGATATTCAATAATATATACATATGTAACACATATTTATTTTTCAGAAAGACACACATTCACTGGATGGTGTCATCAGTGATGTCATGAGTGATGTAATATGTGACGTCATCAGCAGTGCATTACACGCGCAAGTTATAGTGAGTCCAACTAACTATAACGTGGAATTTCATTGGTTTTATATCAGTAAAATTTCCAGCTAACTATAACTGGTGTCAAACCTATGGTTTTTTCAGTGAATATATATATATATATATATATATATATATATATATATTACCTACTGGCGGTCGCCAGTAGGTATATATAGTTAGGATTTTTTCCCTATGGGATTTCTGGAAAATGGAACATTTTGTTTCTGAGCAGCCCCTGAAAATTTGGGGGGGGTTCGTCCAGGGGGGGCCGAGAAAAAAGGGGGGTCCCAAAACGTGTTTTTAACATTGAGTTTTCCATAGGGCGGTTGGCCTCACTTTTAGCCCGAACGGCTGAATGGATTTGCACGAAACTTGGCAAAATTGTAGGGACTGGTAGCCCGATGTGCCTTTTGTAGGTCTCAATATATGTGCTTCAGTGGATTTTGAGAAATTAACGTTTAAAAAAAGATATATATCTGTAACAGCGGACCGGGCAGCGCTCCAGTTCGCGTACTTTTCGCGTAACGGAACTTCGCGTAGCGAAGCTGATTGGCTCTCCGGTGTCTGTCAACATTCTAAACAGTCCGGAGCGGCCGCCATCTTGTCTCTCGGTAGGATTGAGAGACAAGAGGAGGCCAAAACAAAGGTGGAAATAACCATAAGGGGGCATAGTAGATCCTCCCTGATCCCCTAGGTTTAATGTGGAGGCTTTAAAAGGGCACCGCGGGGCAAAAAAAAAAAAGAATTTTTTTTTTTCGTGGTTAGCGCCCGGTACGCAAACCGGGAAGCGTTCTGGGCAGCGTACTGCAATGAAAAATGAATGAGAGACTTTTCAAATGCAGTATGTTAATTGATTGTTGGTTTTGTTGATTATTTTTTATTTTTTTTATTTTTTAAGCAATTATTTATTATTGTGATTGTGTTTGAAAATGTAATAACATTTCTAACATTTAACTAGTTTATGAATTACATATAAAAATGATTAAAGACTCAAACAATTTTTTAATATTACATACAATTTTATTTTTCGGATTGTTTTTCAAAATTTAATAGAACGTCTAGCATTTGACTGTCCGATATGTCCTCTTGTTGAGTGAACATAAGTTCCCACATTTGACCGTCATCATAATGAAGTAAATGATCCACAGATTCTACACATTGAACTAATTCATGGTCCCGTGATTCATCCATGAAATCTGAGTCATCATTGTCCTCAATATCTTTTTCTGTGTTGTTCTCCAGAACAATTTCGAAGGAAACATTCTGCTCACCTTCCATTTTATTGCTGTAATTTGCATAAAAAATAAATATATCAGTAGAGATAGGGCACTGTTGGGTTTAAGTTCAGACAGGTACTTGTGAGTTTATAACAGAGAAGTAATCTATGGGCACTGTATGGTTTCAGGCGTGAAGTAGTACTATTAAAAAGTGCCTGTGAAGAAGCCTAAGTAAATTCATAATTATACCACAGAAACCTAAATCAATCCATAATTACAATAAAGAAGCCTTTCTCAATGTCTAACTCTTACAGAGGGATAGTATATAACTATCTGAAAATGTTTTCAAATTTATAAAATAATATCTCACCTTCTAAAAACAAGTTTAAGTTGTGAGTGAAAATGATCTTGCAATGTAGTTCAGGAAGTAGTAGTCAAAATGGCTGTGTTTCTCTCTCTTCCTTTATATATATTCAGGTACATAACCAATGAAATGTCAGGTAAAAAAAGTAGAAAATGAAAGTAACATTTTCATTGGTTGTCAATTCCAACACTTCAGATGTGTTTTGTGAAGTAATTTACCTCAGGGTATTTAGAGAGGTCTACAGGCTAAATGACTAAATGGAATTCCAATCAAATTTGTGAAAATGGTAGGGATTGGTATGTAGTATGAGCTAATCTATATTTGGTGAAATTGTCTCCAGTGGCTTTTCTGTGAACTACTTTCCCACCTTTTTTGATGGTGCGCTTCCCAGGGAGCGACCCGGTACGCGAACCGTTGAGCGTCTCGGTTCGCGGACCTTAAGCGTTCCGGGAGTCCACCATTTTGTGTTTCGGTCGAATTAAGATACAAGATGGAGGGTAAATAATGTTCAGAATGGGTAGAAGGGGGCACGGTAGAGTTATCTTGACCCCCTAGGTTTTGTGAGGGTGGCTGAGGAGGCTTATATGTGCGAAAAAAAAACATTTTTTTAAAAAATTTCGCGAGGTTAGCTCCCGGTTCGCGTACCGGGTAGCGCCCCAGGGAGCGTACTTTGTTGAAAATTAGTGAAAAATGTTAGAGTAAAATAATAATTGTGAGTGATTACATGTAGGGTAGCTCTGAGAAGAGCTTTTGGGTTTATGGTACATTTAGGTACTTATAAGTAGGTACCAATGCACATTCTTAAATTCAGAGTGAAAATTCTGTTGCCCTCATCTGAGAAGTGAACTCCATCTCCTCTGTAGATATCTTGCATGTAGTAACGCAAGTTATTGTTGTACAGGGAGCCCATTCCATGGTCTCTCATGTAAGCTGAAACAGATTTGTTTACATGCTTCCTCGACTTCTCAATTTGTGGACAAAATTGCTTGGACCACCTCCATTTCTGTCTTTGGCATATATTTGAATATACCAAGGCAGTCTGAGGAAAAAGTGCCATTAATTGCTCAAAGGTGTCCTTTAAAAGCATTTCCAGACCTACACCAGTCAAAGTGCCCAAGTCATTACCTCCACAGTGCACAATTAACAGGTCAGGTTTGGGCAAATGCATAAAGGTTTTCACCAATGGTATCAATTGGTGACATTTTAATCCTCTGTGGCCAAACCACTTAATTTCCACATCTTGTAAATTGAGGTTAGGTAAATTCCTGTTTTCAACGTACCTTTGAGCCCAGTGAATATAACTATGTCCAACAATCCAGACAGAAAACATGGTGAGAGAAGGTTCTCCTGCAGTCAGATGAAGTGTGGCAATGAAATGGCAGTTGAAAAAATGAGAGTGTAAAATGAAAAAAAACTGTGGAGTTTCTGTGTTCATGAAGCAGTAACAGTGATTGGTGGATTTTGATTGCTGAAAACAAAAAGTTAGGGTGCACAGATGTGTTCTTTGAAAGATGTATTTTGAGTGGTCAATAAAAAATCATTAAATGAAAGAATGCACTGGATATGCAGGTGCACTGAGAGTTCAGAGTTCAATTGCAACATTGTTGTGTGAACTTGCAAACAACAGAGGTCTTCCAAGAGGTGGTTGCCATGCAGATAAGGCAGAAATGGCAGAGGGGGGATGGGTTTTCATTTGAAAAAAAGTGAGGGAAGACTTTTGATTGGGTGACATGAGAGATATGTGTGAAGAATTACAGCATTTCTGTGCTTTTGATAGCTGCAGACTCTGGAGTGCATACCTTTTGCTCTGCTGAAGACAAATTGGTGTGTTTCTGAGACTGTTTTCAAACTCAAAGTATTTGCTAAGGTGAGAAAATATTTCTTTAATTTAGATAGAGAATAGTGTGCTTTAAGGAGAAAATTATGAATTATGTGGCGCAAATTGCTTGTAAATATGCTCCCACCAGTTCATGGAAAATTTAGATTTTGAATGTTTGTGTTACATAGCCATGTTAAAAGTGATACAAACATGCTGCAAAGGCAATCAAAAAACGCTTTCATGTGTCTTAAGGACATTTTAAGTCATTTTCCCATGTGCAGTGTTTTGAAATTATGATTTGAAAATCGTTTTTGGGGAAAAGGAATTGTTTTTAAATTTATGACAAGGACATAATGGTGTATGCTTCTTTATAAGGCAATTGACTGTCCCTGTTGTTATTTTTCCCATTTTAATGTAAGACCTTTCTCTGTGGCGCAAATTGCTTGTAAATATGCTCCCACCTGTGCATGGTAAATTTAGATTTTAAATGTTTGTGTTACATAGCCATGTTAAAAGTGACCCAACCATGCTGGAAAGGTAATCAAAAAACGCTTTCATGTGTCTTAAGGACATTTTAAGTCATTTTCCCATGTGCAGTGTTTTGAAATTATGATTTGAAAATCGTTTTTGGGGAAAATGAATTGTTTTTAAATTTATGAGAAGGACATAATGGTGTATGCTTCTTTATAAGGCAATTGACTGTCCCTGATGGTATTATTCCCATTTTAATGTAAGACCTTTCTCTGTGGCGCAAATTGCTTGTAAATATGCTCCCACCTGTGCATGGTAAATTTAGATTTTGAATGTTTGTGTTACATAGCCATGTTAAAAGTGATACAAACATGCTGCAAAGGCAATCAAAAAACGCTTTTATGTGTCTTAAGGACATTTTAAGTAATTTTCCCATGTGCAGTGTTTTGAAATTATGATTTGAAAATCGTTTTTGAGGTAAAGGAATGTTGTTAAAATTTATGTGCGCCATATGCCCCCAAATTTCTTTTTCAGCGGTGCAGCAGGGTGTTATTGAGACACCCCTGCACCTTTGGAAAAATTCCTATTTTGTGATGAGCTAATTGCTAATCACAAATTGCAACCTTCATTCCTATGAGCGTCCTAGCCCATGGAAATGAATGGGTAATTTGCAATTAGCAATTTGCTCATCGCAAATTTGGAATGGTAAAGAATCGCTATTTATTCCTTAAAATTCGCTATTTTGGAAATGCAAAATAGTTATATGATACATATGGCGGTTGATGTCTAACAAGATAAGAAGCTTAGGGATACATTTATGATGACTGGCGCAATGAAGTGGACATCACTTACTTCATTGGTAGAGCTTTACATGTATTATCTCCTCTGTATTCTTCATCAAGCGTAACTTTAATCTGCAATCCTGAGTAGGCCTCACCTTAAACAAACCTCTGGATAGGCCCCATCTTATTGTCATCCTGAATTAATCATTTAAAATGCTAGGGACAGATTTATGGTAGGTGTATGCCTCTTTTGTGCCACTTAGAAAACACTGTCCATGGGGAAATGACTTAAAATGTCCTTAAGACACATGAATGTGTTTTTTTAAAACGTTTGCAATTTTTTTGGGTCACTTTTAACATGGCTATGTGACTCAAACAGTCAAAATCTAAATTCGCCATGCACAGGTGGGAGCATATTTACAATGAATGTGCTCCATGGGGAAAGGTCTTATAATGTAATATGGGAAAAATGACATCAGAGACACTGAAATGCCTTATAGAGAAGCATACACCATTATGTCCTTGTCATAAATTTGCAAACCATTACTTTTCCCCAAAAACGATTTTCAAATCATAATTTGAAAACACTGCACATGTGGAAATGACTTAAAATGTCCTTAATTCAAAATTTGCTATTCCTTATTTTGCAATTGCACTGAAGGATTTGCAAATTTTGCGATTCCTTAAATGCAATGTATCAAACAAAAAATATGTAAAAAATGATATTAAGGATTTGGAAACTACCACCAACTTCTAGTTTGTGGTAATTTGCGAATTCTTTTCAAAAAGCATTTTTTTCTAAAAAACAAAAGGTCCCATATGACGCCCATACATGCCCTTAGGGCATGTATGTGTGCCATATGCCCCCAAATTTCTTTTTCAGGGGTGCAGCAGGGTGTTCTTGAGATACCCCTGCACGCTTGAAAAAATTCCTATTTTGTGATGAGCTAATTGCTAATCGCAAATTGCAACCTTCATTCCTATGAGCCTCCTAGGCCAAGGAAATGAATGGGTAATTTGCAATTAGCAATTTGCTCATTGCAAATTAGGAATGGTAAAGAATTGCTATTTATTCCTTAAAATTTGCTATTTAGGAAATGCAAAATAGTTTGATGGTACATATGGTGGTTCATCTGTAACAAGATAAGAAGCTTAGGGATACATTTATGATGACTGGCGCAATAAAGTGGACATTACTTACTTCATTGGTAGGCCTTTACATGTATTATCTCCTCTGTATTCTTCATCAAGCGTAACTTTAATCTGCAATCCTGAGTAGGCCTCAACTTAAACAAACCTTTGGATAGGCCACACCTTATTGTCATCCTGGATTAATCATTTAAAATGCTAGGGACAGATTTATGATAGGTGTATGCCTCTTTTGTGTCACTGTGCGTCACTTTTATGATGCAGCGGCGGTGCTAATTTGCAATTACCAATTTGCTCATTGCAAATTAGGAATGGTAAAGAATTGCTATTTATTCCTTAAAATTTGCTATTTAGGAAATGCAAAATAGTTTGATGGTACATATGGTGGTTCATCTGTAACAAGATAAGAAGCTTAGGGATACATTTATGATGACTGGCGCAATAAAGTGGACATTACTTACTTCATTGGTAGGCCTTTACATGTATTATCTCCTCTGTATTCTTCATCAAGCGTAACTTTAATCTGCAATCCTGAGTAGGCCTCACCTTAAACAAACCTCTGGATAGGCCACACCTTATCGTCATCCTGGATTAATCATTTAAAATGCTAGGGACAGATTTATGATAGGTGTATGCCTCTTTTGTGCCACTGTGCGTCACTTTTATGATGCAGCGGCGGTGCAAAAGATTTGCTATGAGGCGACAAAATTACAAATTGATGCATTTAGGCAGATGTGTCATGGTGTAAAAAAAACGTACCACATGAAACCAATGCAGCAGTGATGCAAAAGATGCACCATGTCGCAAGACAGGCCTAACTTGGGGCCATATGTATCAAGCTAATTAGCATTCGCAAAGATCAAAATTCTACGAATTTCGGCCTTTGCAAATGTAAATTAGACAAATGGTATGTATCAAACAAGTTTGATGCAAAATAAGGAGTAGCAAAATTTGCTATTCCTTATTTTGCAATTGCACTGAAGGATTTGCAAATTTTGTGACTACTTAAATGCAATGTATCAAACAAAAAATATGTAAAAATGACATTAAGGATTTGGAAACTATTGTGGTAAATTGGTGTTAATTTGTGAATTCTTTTCAAAAAGCTTTTTTTAAAAAAAACAAAAGGTCCCATATGACGCCAACACATGCCCTTAGGGCATATATGTGTGCCATATGCCCCCAAATTCCTTTTTCAGGGGTGCAGCAGGGTGTTCTTGAGACACCCCTGCACCCTTGGAAAAATTCCTAATTTGTGATGAGCAAATTGCTAATCGCAAATTAAACCTTCATTCCTATGAGCCTCCTAGCCCATGGAAATGAATGGGTAACTTGCAATTAGCAATTTGCTCATCGCAAATTAGGAATGGTAAAGAATCGCTATTTATTCCTTAAAATTCGCTATTTAGGAAATGCAAAATATTTTGATGATACCTATGGCAGTTCATCTCTAACAAGATAAGAAGCTTAGGGATAGATTTATGATGACTGGCGCATCACTAGGGATGTGCCAGTCATCCTGCGCCGCTGTTCCGCCACCCATGGTGTGCTGCATTTACAATGCGGCGCAGCATGGGGCAAAAATAGCACAGATACGTGACGCATCTGTGCCGTTAAGGTGGCGCATTGCTGGAGTTGTATTGCAAGTGCGATGCAGCTCCAGCAACGCTCAGGGGTGCACCATCTCCACAATGTTGCGTCAAGACCTATGCCTGCTTCAAGCAGGCGCAGGGTTTTGACGCAGGTTTCTCCTATCTGATTGTAAATGCGGCACACCATGGGTGGCAGAGCAGTGGTGCACGTTAACTGGTGCATGCCTGGGGATGTGCCATTTAACATAAATCTGCCCCTTTACATTTAAGTATGTGCAGGGGACACAGAGTCGGTGAGGCTTATCCAAGGTTAAGAAGAGATGAGTCCTGTTCAGTGAAAAATTAGACATAGGCTTCACCTGTTCATTATCGCTGGATATGGCTAAATAATAGCTGCAAAATGTTACTCTTGTTAAACAATTTTACTATTATAATCTCTGAGATTTGTCTCTTACTCTGCAACATCTCATTGTTGTTATCTTTCTTTAAAGATAAAGACAACCTCAACATGAGCGACAATCTGCAATCAGTTGATTTTGACCTCATCATTGAACCTGTAATTGAAACATCAGTGGATGTTGATCCCTTGGATGATTTAAATCCTGAGGATGAAGAAGAGCGTGATGAGGATGCAGATTTGTCCGAATTATATGACATAGGATGGGAAGCTGACCTGCTTGAGCCTATGGAAATATAAACATTTATTTTTAAAATTTATAATTAATAAAAAGTAAAAAGGTAAACCGTTTAATTTAAAAATAAAGACACCTTCAAAAGCAGGTTATGTGTAGTGTCTTCAATAAAATATTAAAATATGCTCATAAAATTAGATCAGATTCACATATAAAATAGCATAGGTAACATAAATATAAATGTCATTTCTTTTCTGGTATTTCTGTATTGTAAATTTGCAAGGACTAAAAAATCTTCTATTTAAAATGTCAAGTAGTGTGTTAAGTTTTTGATCACTGTTATTGTTTTACTGTTTGGTAATACTGGTTAATAACATTTTTTATTATATTTTACCACAGATTCAACTGCAGATCATTTCAAGATTTCACCATGCCTACAATAGAAAGACAGAGAAAGGCTGCAAAACGTCAAAGACAGCAGGTGAAAAAAAATGAGCAGCAGTCCTCTAACAAAAAGATTTGTCAAGTCACGAAGAAAGCACCGGGTAAGACCACAAAATATTTCATAAGAAATATGTGTAGTAAAAAAAATATTACTACAGAAAATGTTTCAGTCCATAAAACGAGAAGCAATTCAAATGGAAAGGAAAGGCCAATGAAAAATGTTACTGCTAGAGCAAGAGATAACTCTGTGCATGATAGTAGAAGGAAACAACAGTTTAGGGAGATTCGTAAACGAATGTTCCGCAACAGGATAATTGGCAATTTGTTAAAAAATATTAAGAAAGGTCAACAGAAACTGGTTTTTTATAAGAGAAAAAAAAAATTTGAGAAAGTTATTGATCAGGCATTTGAAATTAAACGTAAGTTATTTATTTTGATAATCAATAGAATTAGGAAGCTAAACAAGGCAATTTATGATTTCAAAAGAAATAGTAGATGGAAGAGAATAGTTAATCGTAGTAATTTTTGTGAAGTTTTTTCTGGAGAATGGATGCATAGTTCAAGCTGTGAGGCATTTTTTAATGAGGAGAGTTATTTCCAGGATAATGATTTGGTGCATGCAGTTGACACCAGTGGTCGTGCTTATGAAGTGAAAGATGGTTGTCCAGTTGAAAAAGAAAAACTTGTGACAACAGAGGCAGAAGAGGTGTTAGGTAATGAGGTTTTAGGAAGACGTGCTAAGGGTCCTGTGTACACCTGGAAGTGTAGTAGTATTTGCAGTGTGCGACAGGATTCCATCAATTTGCTTTGTGATTTTGTACGGTCATTTAATAAGAAAAGTTTGAAGCAGAAAATAAGGTTGTTGCAAGAATTAGATCCTTGCAGAGTAAGAGAAGTGACAGGTTTGCATGGTCATTCACTGGCTTGTCTTTCCAGGAGAGTATGCCAGAGTGTTTTTCATCATTTCAGGATGCTAGCAGTGCATCATAATAAAGTGAGGAAATTAGTTAGAATGTTGTATTATGCTAAGAGTCCAGCAATTATGCTTAAACAATTATGCGCTGCTCTTTTGCATGGTTCTGAAATAGATGTGAAGAATATATGTGAAGAAATTGAGTTTTGTTACTTTGGAAGTAAAGAGGAGAATGTTGAAATTGAGCAAGAAGAAGAGGGTCATGTGGAAGATAGTGTACAGGTTTCCAGTACAGATAATTTCCAGAGGGAAATTGCGACGTTTGAGGTGAAATCAAGTGAGAGGCCTAATTTCACTTGTGTGTGTTGTCGACGTACTTATTATAAGAATCAGACTAAGTTAGTGGATTTATATGCAAAAAGTGAAAGGGAAAATAATAGTGAATGGAAGGATTTCACAACATACTTGATGGTAGAAAATTGTTTTGATTTGGGATTGGATCAACGTGTGTGTACTTATTGTTGTTGCAAATTGAATCAAAACCAGATGCCTGCTAGAGCAGTTCATAATAATCTGGAATTGGTTGAGATTCCTTCTGAATTGAAGGATTTAAATACTTATGAATCTATTTTGATTCAAAGTATCCATCCCTTTCAGGCTATTGTAAGAATGGAGCCAAAGACAGGGAAATTGCCTCCATCAGATTTACAGAGAGGATTAAAGGGAAGAGTTGTTTATTTGCCTCTAGATTTGAAGAAAAACATTAACACAATTGGAGTAGAAAAAGTGGAAGAGGAACCTCTGGTTATCTTAGTTAATGGGGTTCCGACAAAGAATAAGAAAATATGGCAAGATTTAGTAGATGTTAGGCAAGTTAAAAAGGCAACATTGTATTTGAAAAAAAATAATAAATACTATAAGAATGTATATGTTGCAGAAGAGGAAGTAAGTGAGGAAGAGGATAGCGATTTGTGTGCTGGTCAAATTGAGAAAGTAGAACCCTCTACTAGTGAAGAAATATATGAACATTATAGTGTTCATCCTTTGCATTCCAAGGAAGTCATGGGGAATGCTATTGAGTTGTTTCAAATGAAACAAGCCAAAGGGAGTCCCATTAGTGTTTGGGAGGAAAGTTTGGAAGCTCGGTGTTTCCCACAGCTTTTTCCAACAGGTCAGGGAGGAAGATATGATGAGCGACCTCATCAAATTCCTGCTTCTGAATACCGGACTTTGCTATTGTATGCAGGAGATGCTAGGTTTCGACTATGCATTCCTTATTTGTTTCATCTCCTGTTTGAAAGCGATCTGTCTGGACTGTCATATGCAGTGAACCACATCTTGAAAAGTGGTATACACATGCAAAACATCTCGGCAAGTGACTTTATGGATAAAGTCAATGTCCAAGACAGTATTTTGGATTCTCACCTGATTAATCTCATGGCGTGTCAGCGTGGTACTAATGAGTACTGGTACCGTCGTCATGGTGATTTAAAATGTATGTTGAGGAACTTAGGTACTCCCACATGGTTCCTCACTCTGAGCTGTGCCGAGTATGGCTGGGAAGACTTACTTGAATTTCTACGAGAGGCAAATGCTAACGTAGATAACATCGAATTCAAGACACCCGGAGAACTGTGCTCTTTGGATCCAGTCAATGTATGTAGGTACTTCAATCATAGATTTGAAGCTATGATGTCTTTCATCATGAATAAGAAGAATCCACCTCTTGGAGAGGTGTTGGATTTCTTCTGGAGAAAGGAGTACCAAGCAAGAGGTGCTCCTCATATACATATGTTGCTGTGGATCAAGGATGCACCTAAATTTGGAACGGATCCAGAAGACTCAGTGATGAGTTTCATCCAACAGTATTCTACGTGTGCTGTTCCAAACGCAAAGGAGAAGAAAAGCCTAAGAGAAAAAGTTCTGCGTTTCCAAAGCCATCGATGTGGAAAGTACTGCCGTCGTAAATTCCGAAACAAGGACAAGTTCTACACTAAATGTCGTTTCGGCTTTCCACGACCGGTGATTTCTAAAGGAAGAGTAAACAGTTTGATGTCTTCGCTGCGACACAATGTCATGAAGAAATCACCTAAAAACACTTACAATTTGAAGAGGAACGAAGAGTCCAAGTACATCAACGACTACAACCCGGTGATTTTGTCCATGTGGAATGCTAACATGGATATACAGTTTGTGGCTGATAACTGTATGGCTGTGGCTCGGTATGTGACGTCTTACATCACCAAAAAAGAGAAGACAGAATTGAAGGATATGTGGGAGGACATTTCCCATGAAAAGAGCCTCAGCAAGAAGTTGTACAGTTTCAGTCTGAAGATGTTGTCGCATCGAGAAATCGGAGCGTACGAATGTTCTGACCGGTTGTCTTCAGCAAGTCTCTATGCCAAGTCCAGGAGTATCGTTTGGGCGAGTCTTGGTCTTGCAGCAACGCGTAATCGAGTTCTCAAACCTGTGCGGGAAATTGAGTATTTGGCGGAAAAGGAGCCAAACAGTACCGACATTTTGAAGACAAACATGTTGGATACATATTATCCAAATCGAAGCAGTCACCTCGAGAATGCTTGTCTGTATGAGGTTCTGCAAAATTACATATTCAAGAGGAACATCAAAGAAGATACTGAGAAAGGAGTGTATGCTGTAATAGGAAGTGAGGGATGTCTGGTCAAGCAAAGAAAATGCCACTTGGTAAACCATCGAAAATTGAGTGGCGAATCTCCTGAAAAAAAGGAGTTTTTCTATTTAGCACTTTTGCAACTTTTCAAGCCTTGGCGTGCAGAAGAGGAACTGCTTGGAGATTTCCTCTGTTACGAAGACTCTTTCAATGCCGCCAAGGAGACCATAGAATGTCCTGCTTTTCCCAAATATGTAGAAATGTTGAATGCGGAAATTGAGCAGGAAGCAACGATTGCAGCCGAGATTGCCAGAGACAGTTCTCAGGACAGTCAGAGTTCTGCTTCATTGAGTCAGGATCCACTAGGAGGACCTGTTATTGAAAATGAAGCTGCCACTGCTATGAATGAAGTGGAAAGAGCCATGGCACATGCTCAAGAGGATGCGGTTAACTTAGAAGAGTTGGAAAGACAACTCAACGTTGAGCAGAGGAAAATATATGACGAAGTTACCATGCAAATTGATCATGGATTAAGTCATGATAAGAAAGAGTGCTCATGTACGTCGTTGAAGCCTGTCCGACTGTACGTGAGTGGAGAAGCGGGAACTGGAAAAAGTTTCCTCATTAAAGCAATTTCATGCTATTTGCAGGAAAGGACAGAGTCATCGCTGTCTTGTGTTGTCACTGCTCCAACTGGACTGGCAGCACATAATATTAAAGGGATTACTTTACATCGTTTACTGATGCTGCCAGTGGAGCATGACAACAAATTACAATATCACAAGCTATCTGGAGATGCTTGTTTTGAAGTTTCAAGAATCTTGAGGAAAATGAAACTTCTTATCATTGACGAAGTAAGCATGGTTTCCAATGTCATGCTTGCCTTTGTGCATTTGAGGATGCAAGAAGTTCTCAAAACAGAGTATGATGTGTTATTTGGTGGCAAACACATCATTGTTTTCGGAGATCTTCTGCAGCTGACACCAGTGAAAGGGCAACCTGTGTTCAAAATGCTCACGCATGAAGATACCAGGAAGTGCCTAGGCAGCATTGGCAACGTCAATATATGGTTAAACTTCAATTATGCTGAACTGCATGAAAATATGCGTCAGGCAAAGGATGAAGTTTACAAGACTATTCTACAAGATGTTAGAATTGGAAAAGTGACCGAGCATGGGAAAGAAGCTTTACATGCACGATTACTGTCAAATTTATATCCAGAACAAGATGTTGTGCCTGAGAATATTTTTCAGAAAATTACTGAGAAGAAATCTGGAATATGTTTGATGCCAACTCTTGCAGAATGTGCCAAATTTAACAACAAAATGTTGCATTTAGAAAAGCAAGAGATTGTGAAACTGGAAGCTATTGATAGAGTAGAGCATATGGGATCAACAATTATTTTGTCTGAGAATCTGAAAACAAAATTGGATTCATTAGAGAAGAGTATATCTAAAACTGCAGGTTTTGAAAAGACTCTGAATGTGTGCTTGAACTGCCGTATAATTTTAAGAAGGAATTTACATGTTGAAAGAGGTCTGGTAAATGGA
Organism: Lissotriton helveticus; assembly: GCF_964261635.1. NCBI lineage: Eukaryota > Metazoa > Chordata > Amphibia > Caudata > Salamandridae > Lissotriton > Lissotriton helveticus. The sequence goes on from NC_136058.1 coordinate 31,713,199, forward strand.
TCAATGGGTAATGTTGTTGATTTTGTGAAATACAGAAATAGAGATGGAATTGAATTTTTAAAAATTAAATTTGATGGCATTGAGGAAGTACAGCTAATTGGTCGTTGTTCTGCTAGATTTTTGCTTGTAAAAGACTTATATGTTCGCCGTAAGCAGTTTCCTGTTTGCTTGGCATATGCGGTGACAATCCATAAATCGCAAGGTTTAAGTGTAGACAGTGCATTGGTGAATATTGGCAGTTCTGTGTTCAAGGAGGGTATGGCATATGTGGCATTGTCACGAGTTAGAACTTTATCGGGATTGTACTTGATTGAGTGTGATGTCACAAACATTTGTGCGGATCTAGATTGTGTTAAGGAATACAATAGGTTAAGAAGAGAGTATGCGCCACATTTGCCTCAGTATCCTTTGTTTGAGAAACGTGTGGTAGGCCGGAAACGAAGAAATGAGAACAATACTGGGGAGGTTGTAGCAAAAAGACAAAAAGTCAATGAACCTAAAATTACAAGCAGAAACAAAAAGGATTCTGTTGAAGATGTTGTTGGTTTTCAGTTTGAAAACAGTTCTGGTGTCAACTGCTATGCTAATGTAGTGGTTAATGTTTTGTTTTCTCTAAAAAATGTAAAAGAAGAGATTGTGGTCAATTCTGATCAAAGATTTTGCAGTTTGTTAAATTCTGTGTTAGAGAAATGTAGCACTGATAGAAGAAACATAGAAAGTGTGTCTGAAATTCGAAATCTGTTAGACAGATGTTCAGGCCAAACACAATTCTCTCAAAATATTCAGCAAGATTGTCAGGAGTTTTTAATGTATATGCTTGATGTATTGCATGCTGAAGGTGTAGATGTAGATCACCTGTTTGGGCTTTCTTATCAATGGCAGCATGACTGCGAGAACTGTATGGTATCAAGTACTACTAGTGTAGACTCAGAAAGATTTATATATTTAACTTTGCCAGACAGTAAATCAGTCTCCTTTAATAAGCTAGTAAAAGCAGCTGATCACAACATGGAGTGTAGCCAATGTAAATCTGAAATGATGTCCACATTATTTATACGAACATATGGCCAGTATGTCATTTTAATGTTCCAACGATGTAGGCCTGATGGAACAAAATTGACAACTTTAATTAAAAATTTTGTAGCTTCGCAGTTGTCAATATCAGGAAGGACTTTTGTAACTGCAGCAATTATATATCATGACGGCCCTTCAATAACATCAGGACATTACACAGCTTATTTAAAGTCTAGAAATGGCTGGTCATTCTGCAATGATTCTGTTTTAATTTTCAAAAAAAAATTGCCGTATGACCTTAAAAACTCTTACCTGGTGTTTTTAAAACCAAAATTTTAGGGAAATAATCTCGGGATGTGCTCTGTGGAATTTCAAGAAGTTCTAATGGCTCCTACACAATTTGGCCTTGAGGATAAGTGTAGTTCAGAGACATAACTTCTAACCATAGGACTGGACGTCATGAAGAAATACGTGCACTTTCAATGAGTTCAGAAAAACTGTTTCTTTTTATAAGCTAATTGAAGCAGCCAATCAAAACATGGAGTAGAGGGAATGTAAGTCTGCAATGCTGTCTACTGTTTACATTGCTTTGTGATTAAAAGTGATGTAGAGAATTAAATAATTGTAGTAGTCATAGAGGTAGTGTAAGTCTGCTTCATAGTAAGCAGTATCAGTGTCATAGGAAATGTAGAACATGACTGAGCAAGAAGGGGAAGATATTACTATTCCAGGATTGTGAAAATTATCTTCAACATTTTAATTCTGAAAGTTGCGGAAATGCCAAATGACGGGATTGGCTTACAAGAAATCCAAGAGTTATAAATGGCTCTGACCAGATTTGGCCTTGTGGAAAATTGTGGTAGAGAGCAAGAAGTCATTTATTGCATGTAACGTGTTTTTAAAAACGATGGAGATTTTCTTTCAGAAAGTGGCGGGCTCAAAGTAATAACAGCACAAAAGAGTGTAAGCTGTTCATAGGACATCCTTGGACGTCATGGAAAGTAAGTTAACTTTAAGGAGTTCTGAATTTTGATTTCTGATGTTGTATGGGTTTTTTAAACACAATCATTTTGAATGTGTTTTTTTTCCCCCGCTGTTACATGATGAATACCTTCAAGTCACTGTTTTTAGTGAAATTTGATACATTCTGAGAACAGCAAAAATAAACCATTTAACATGTATAATTAATTCTGTACTGTTTGCATTTATGATGTACATGTAGAACTGTGTAGGAGGCATGGAGAAGGTGAGGCTTCTGTAAGTGTCAAAGGTGTTGCATACAGTGCTGCACTTCTGCGTATTCTTTCATATGCTAGACTACATCTGCACAATGAGATACCTAAGCAAAGGAAACACAAGTGATGTGATTGTGAAATGAGCAAAATAAATTGCACGTATTTCAATTACATCACCTGTGTTTCCTATCATTACGAATCACATTGTGCAGATCAAGTTTAGGTCTGTCCAGGGAAACATAGGAGGTTTTTACTTTGTTGAAGAGTGCAGTGGACATGACTCACTTCATTGGTAGACTTTCACAGATATTATCTCCTCTGTACACTTCAACAAGTGTAAATCTCATCTTGAACTCTGAGTAGGCCTCACCTCAAACAAACCTCTGGATAGGAGACATGTTATTGGCATCCTGAAGCGACACTTTTCTGAAACAAGAGCAATGCAAAAGATGCACCATGTTTTAAGATAGGCCTCACTTCATCTGCATCAAGATACTGTTAGTTTAAAATGTATATCTTTAGGACTGTGTAGGGGGCCTGGAGAAGCAGAAGCTTCTGTCAGTGTCAAAGTTGTTGAAAAACTATTTGTCCTTCAATCTTTTCCCTTGTCTTTTGTAATTTTTAAATACATGTTTTAATATTTTTCAAATGTTGGTTCTCTCTTTCACAGATTGAAAGTATAAAAACAAAAAGTGAGTAATTTAACGGCAATTATAAGGTAAATATTTTGTACTCTTTTCGTTACATTTCTATCACATTCACCTACTATTAGTTCCACTGCTTCATTTCTTTAACCCTCAGTTTCCTGCCTTTGCTACTTTCCTCATTCCTTTCTCTATTACCTACTTACTCAACTCCTTCCACTCTTTTTCTCAGTCCCTCTCTTCTCATAGTTCCTCAGTCTTGTTCACTCACTCCGTCTCTATTACTCTTAGTGTCTGTGAATTACTTTCCCACCTTTTTTTTTGGACCGCTTCCCGGGAAGCGGCCCGGTTCGCAAACCAGCAGCGTTACGGGAGTCCACCATTTTGTGTTTCGGTCGAATCAAGATACAAGATGGAGGGCAAATAATGTTCAGAATGGGTAGAAGGGGGCACGGTAGATGTATCTTGACCCCCTTGGTTTTCTGAGGGTGGCTGAGGAGGACCATAGTTCTTCACTCTTGTTCACTCTCTCTGTTTCTATTAATGTCACTGTTTCTGACTGATCAAAAATTTTTTTTAAAAAAAAGAACAGTAACTATAAGGGAAGGAAACAGACAGTTATGTTAAAAGAAAGACAGCTATAGGGAGTAAACTAAGGATACTGTTACCCGCAATCCACTGCTGATGATGTTACTGACCATGTCATGAATGATGTAATATGTGACATCATCAGCAGTGGATTGTGGGTAACAGTATCTCTTGTTTACTCCCTAGAGCTGTCTTTCTTTTCACATAACTGTCTGTTTCCTTCCCTTATACTTACTGTTCTTTTTTTTAAAAATATTTTTTTTGGTTAGCTTCCGGTTCGCGTACCGGGTAGCGCTCCGGGGAGCGAACTAAAAGAAATAGAGGTTGGCAGAGTTCCAAATATTCTACCAATTTTTTTATAACGGGGAGGTAGTTCTGAAAAGAACTTTTTTTTAATTTTTTTTGTTGTTTTATATTTTTTTTAGTATTTTTTTAACATGTTTTTTACTTTTTTTGTATTTTCTGAACGTTTTTATATTTTTTTTGGGTTTTTTTGGGGGGGGAAACGAAAACGATCCATTGTAAAGGGCTCAACAGGAGCAACAAAAAAAAAGAATTTATTTTTTGGGGCGTTTCGGGCAAACATGATTTTCAATAGCTCTCATAATCTCATAATAATAATAATAAAAATGATGCTACTTTCCCTGTAGCAAATGAATTGGTTGCAGTGCACGCACACTTGCTTCACTTCCCCAAACAACATTTGAATGTTTGGGATCATCTCCCTCGCCTCTGGTCCCGACACTTCTGGAACAACCGATCTTCTTGCCATCGCAGGGGGATTTTGTTGCTCATCACGTAGCTGGGCAGCACTATAATTATTAGGATGCCACCTACTCATATGCCGATGCATAGTGTAATTGCCGTAACTGTACTTTTTTTCAGTCCCCCTTGACAGTCTATCACCGCATATACGGCAAAACACGTAGCGTGCATTTACTTTTTTTTGCCCCTCAGGAAATTTAAAGAATTGCCAAATGTAGTTCTCTTTTCGATTAAACCTCCTGGGCTCCTCTGGCAAAAACCTTGGCTCTTCCTCCTCTTCCTGTTCTTCCTCTTCTTGTTGTAAAATTACTTCAGCAGGTGGTCCTCTCTTCTTTGGATTTGATGGAGGTGGTGGGTTAGAACCAGCTGAAGCTACTAATGAAGCCATGTCACAATGTAAATAAAGGGTCTTTCTCTCACCAAGATGAAAGTCAGAGTGAGGAAAGAAGGAGGGGTTTTCATCATTTGGGAGAAGCAAAAGTTCTAAACCAATGAAAAGTGTTAATTTTAGATCACATGACCTAGTATTACATCATTAGGAAACCAAAAGTGAAATGAACCAATGAAAAGTGTTATTACCGAGTCACATGACCTGCTGTGTTTACGTTACGCGGTCCGCGCCGCGCCGCGGATCGCTTCCGGTTCGCGTACCGTTGCGCTTCCGGGTACGCTAACGTAGCACGTCATATGACGTATCACGCGAAAACGCGAAACGTCATGCTGACGCGACGCGTCACGATGTTGTTTTCTAACGCGACAGTTGCGCAAACGGAACGTTTACCGGTTCGCGGACCGGGTCGCGGCTCCGAATTGAGCTAACGGGAAGCTAACCGGTTCGCGTACCGGGAGCGAAACAATAAAAATAATTTAAAAAAAATTGTATTAAAAACATGTAAAAAATATTTTTCGATTTAAAGAAGAATACATTGTAAAGGATTTGATATTTGCTATTAAAAAACCATTGAAATTCACTGAAAAAACCATAGGTTATAGACCATATATAGTTAGGAATTAGCATTTACAAAACCTTGAAAATTCACTGAAAAAACCATAGGTTATAGACCATATATAGTTAGGGATTAGCATTTACAAAACCTTATTTTACTCACACAAAACCATTGAAATTCCATATATAGTTAGTTGTACTAACTATATATCGCGCACCCGCAATCCACTGCTGATCATGTCACATATTACATCATTCATGACATGGTCAGTGACATCACTGATGACATCACTGATGACATCTCAAATGACATCACTGATGACATCACTGATGACATCTCAATGACATGACTGATGACATCACTGATGACATCTCAAATGACATCACTGATGACATCTCAAATGTCTTACATAATGAAGAATGAGTGGATGTATAAGTGTCTGGATGAAGGATTTAGTAGGTGCGTGACTGACTGTATGAGTGAGTGATTAAATGTGTGTCACTGAGTGCATGGGTTAGTGAGTAAACTGTCTTAATTTGTGCATCATTATGTCTGTTGTTCTGTAAACTGCTGCATGTGTTGATCAGTAGCTATATGAGTAAGTATATGGGTTATTGATTGGTTGCCCAAGTATTTGTATGGGAGACTGAGTGTGTGTGTGGGTGGCTGGGAGGTGTATGACTCTGTGCATAGATGTGTAAGCAGTTGATTCACTAGATATATGGATTCAAAAGTGCATGTGGAAACAGGTGTATGGGCGGTTGACTGAGTGCATTGGTGAGTGAATGGATATCTGAGTGCTACATGTCAAAGTAAGAACATATGTAAAACACAGTACATGTGAGAGTTGACATATATAAATAACTGTGCATAAGGGCCAGTGAATGTGTGAGTGGCTGTATTGATCATTGTGAACTTGTATCAGGGATTGTAAAAGAGAGTAAATATGTGTTAGTATATGTTTGAATAAGTAAGGTATGTATAACTGTATAGTTGAGGAAATGGAGGTGTAATTGATTCTTTGCATGACTGAGTAGGTGTGTGAGTAACTCCATGGATGAGTGACAGTCTGTGAGTGTCTGTTTACACTGAGTGTATCTAAGGTTATTTTAGAGTCTGAAGAAGTTCATCGTATTATCACATGAATGATGTCATCAGTGATGTCATCAGTAATGTCAAATGAGATGTCATCAGTGATGTCATCAGTCATGTCATTGAGATGTCATCAGTGATGTCATCAGTGATGTCATTTGAGATGTCATCAGTGATGTCATCAGTGATGTCACTGACCATGTCATGAATGATGTAATATGTGACATGATCAGCAGTGGATTGCGGGTGCGCGATATATAGTTAGTACAACTAACTATATATGGAATTTCAATGGTTTTGTGTGAGTAAAATAAGGTTTTGTAAATGCTAATCCCTAACTATATATGGTCTATAACCTATGGTTTTTTCAGTGAATATATATATATATATATATATATTTAGAGAGAGAGAGAGAGAGAGAGAGAGAGAGAGCGAGAGAGAGAGAGAGAGAAAGAGAGAGAGCGATCCATATATAAGTAAATATATATATATACATTACCTACTGGCGGTCGCCAGTAGGTATATATAGTTAGGATTTTTTCTCTATGGGATTTTTGAAAATTCTATGTCTAATAACTTTGGCGTTTGTGGACGGAATTGGCTGAAATTTTCAGGAAAATGGCACATTTTGTTTCTGAGCAGCCCTTGAAAATTTGGGGGGGGTTCGTCAAGGGGGGGCCGAGAAAAAAGGGGGGTCCCAAAACGTGTTTTTAACATTGAGTTTTCCATAGGGCGGTTGGCCTCACTTTTAGCCCGAACGGCTGAATGGATTTGCACGAAACTTGGCAAAATTGTAGGGACTGGTAGCCCGATGTGCCTTTTGTAGGTCTCAATATATGTGCTCCAGTGGATTTTGAGAAATTAACGTTTAAAAAAAGATATATATCTGTAACAGCGGACCTGGCAGCGTCCCAGGACGCGTACTTTACGCGCAACGGAGCTTTGTGAAGCGAAGCTGATTGGTTCTCCGGCGTCTGTCAACATTCCAAAAAGTCCGTAGCGGCCGCCATCTTGTCTCTCGGTAGGATCGAGAGACAAGAGGAGGTCAAAACAAAGGGGGAAATAACTATAAGGGGGCATAGTAGATCCTCGCTGACCCCCTAGGTTTGATGTGGAGGTTTTAAAAGGGCCCCGCGGGGCAAAAAAAAATAATAATAATAATAATCGAACGGCTGAATGGATTTGCACGAAACTTGGCAAAATATTAGGGACTGGTAGCCCGATGTGCCTTTGCTAGGTCTCAATATATGTGCTCCAGTGGATTTTGAGAAATTAACGTTCAAAAAAAGATATATATCTGTAACAGCGCTCCGCTTCGCGTAACGGAGGTTTGCGAAGCTGATTGGTCATTCTGTCACTGGGCTATAGTTGGGCTACATCTGGCTGATATTTGGGCTACATTTGTTTTTTTGTGTGTCTGGCGGCCATCTTTGGGCTACATTGGGCTACATTGGGCTTCATTGGGCTACATTGGGCTACATTTGGGCTCCAACATATATATAGGCCAATGTAGCCCAATATATATTTTTCAAAGTTAATTTTCGTAAAAACCACTGGAGCATATATCTTGAGACATAGCAAAGGCACATCGGGCTACCAGTCCCTACAATTTTGCCAAGTTTCGTGGAAATCCATTCAGCCGTTCGAGCTAAAAGTGAGTCCAACCGCCCTATGGAAATGAAGGAAATGAATGGGTAATTTGTAATTAGCAAATAGCTCATCGCAAACTAGGAATGGTAAAGAATCGCTATTTATTCCTTAAAGTTCGCTATTTAGGAAATGCAAAAAACTTTGATGATACATATGGCGGTTCATCTCTAACAAGATAAGAAGCATAGGGATACATTTATGATGACTGGCGCATCACCAGGGATGTGTTAGTCATTCTGTGCCGCTGTTCCGTCACCTATGGTGTGCTGCATTTACAATGCGGCGCATCATGGGACAAAAACAGCACAGATGCGTGATGTATCTGTGCCGTAAAGGTGGCGCATTGCTGGAGTTGTATCGCAAGTGTAATGAAGCTCCAGCAAGGGTCGGGGGTGCCCCTGTCGCAGGGTTTCTGTTCTCACACAGAACTGTGGACAGAGGATTGGAACCTCGGCGAATTAGGGTGTCCCAAAACTCACGTTAGTAATCAAAAACTCCTTAGCAAGCTAGGTACAGTGTCACATTGGATATAACAAACTCTCAATGTTTAGACAATCCAGAATATGAACTTATAGTACCTCAGGATACGTGGAACTCATGAACAGTCGGTCGTTATATATTTCTTAGAAACCAGAACATGGAGTTAAGAAGAACACATGTGTATTTGAAATGTTTATTTACTAATGCCGTCTTCTCAGGCGTAGTATCTTAGATAATAGAAGTACACATATTATCAGTAGCAAAATTACCAGCATAGTTACTAGTACATAAAAAGCGAATGGTGATAGTATGTTAACATGCTGTAAATGAATAAGAGTTAGCAACACTTATAAGCAGCCGCGGGCCGTGGAGGGAGTTACGGTGAGGCAGGGAGGGGGAGAAGCAGGGTGGAGAATACAAGTACACATATTATCAGTAGCAAAATTACCAGCATAGTTACTAGTACATAAAAAGCGAATGGTGACAGTATGTTAACATGCTGTAAATGAATAAGAGTTAGCAACACTTATAAGCAGCCGCGGGCCGTGGAGGGAGTTACGGTGGGGCAGGGAGGCGGGGAGGGGGAGGGGCAAGGTAGAGAGGGCTCCACCCTGCTTCTCCCCCTCCCCGCCTCCCTGCCTCACCGTAACTCCCTCCACGGCCCGCGGCTGCTTATATCTCACCCTCCCTAATACACATATTATATTATTTGCTAAGAAGGTCTCTTTGTGTTGGTTTAGGGCGTGCCCATACTTTAGTGTCTTAGATTTGAAGGAATCACATCAGCATACACCAGCTCTCTCTTCATGTGAACCGCATCAACTGTTGTGTATGTGTGTTCGGCAAAGCAATATAAAACCCGCCTCATGCCCAGAATTGGCAGAAGTTGCACTTATGTTATGAGTATGAAGTCGTGGAGATCAGACCTCATAACAATTCTGTATCGTGTTGTTCTTGAAACTTTAGCACTCGCTGTACAGATATAGTTTAACAAGCAAAGCAGATAGTAGAGCAATAACATATTATTCTCATGTAAACCACGATGAACTACTAGGTGGAAAGCTAAAGCAACAACTAAGTGTCGTGTGCAGAAGTTGCAAAAAAGGAAAAATGGCGTTTAAACCGGTAATGAGCCCATGCTAACTTAACACGGTGTAAAGATATCCAGGACCTAGATGACACCTCCCCATGATCCGGAAACGAACTGAATAAGATAATAGAAGTGCCATCTCATGAGAGCAGATTGCAAGTTTATATGTGGACGGTCCGCAAGGTAAAGCATTAAAAACTAGGAAAATTTAATGCTAAAGAAAAATAAAACAGCCAAGTACTTTATCGAGTCTTAAGCCAATAGGCAAGGTAAATAATAAAAACTTGACAAATAAGTCAATGAATTGTCAATGAAATGCTAGTACTCAGCATATCAAACATGAAAAAGGTCTATGACATAACTGTGTATGCAAAATAAGCTGCAACAGCCTCCAATAGGAAGTCACCGTCTTCATCCGAAAACAGTTCAGCCATCCAATTTAAAAGCGGAAAAGAACATACGTGCTCTCCCAGCACCGGATCCTCTATCACCATCAGAGGACAGCTCGGTGGGTTTTCAAGAAAGCTCTGTTCCAAGAAAGACTGTGCTGCCGCCAGTAAATTCCAGGGACCAAGTAGTCCATGCATCAATGCCACAGCCATAATCCTTTCGCCAGGACAAACCAACTCGTGAGTAATGATAGGAGTCATCAGCTGATTAAAGTCGACGTCAGGAGAAACCGGTCCGCAGAGACACAAATCAATGGCCCAATCGAAATCACAGGTCAGGCAGTGAAATACAGGCTGGACACAGGTGAAGTAGGAGAATCGAAAAGATAATCCATATGCCGTGCTTAATATCGCCAACGGCATTGTGCCATAATATTCTAGCATGCGATTGCGGAACAGTGTCAGCAGCTGCAGGGTGGGAGGTTGCATAGGAGGGACATCCATATTTAAAAATGTAAAAAAGCACAGGAGCGTCCGCTGGTAATGCAAGTAAAAATGCCAATCCACGAACCAGAGTGGAGAAAATAGAATGAAAGGAAGCAGGGATGACTCCAAAGATTTTCTCAAATGAAGTCACGAGACCACTGGTAACAACTTTAAAAAAGTGCGCCAGGGTCTTTGTGGAGGATGCGTTAAAGATAGTCGGAACCATCTTGCTGAAATTGAAAGGCAAATCTGAATTAAAAGTATTCCTTTTATCGTAACAGTAAGTGAACGGGTTATTTGCTGCAGAAATGTTCTATTTCCTCCCACACATGAACATAGGGAGTTTTCAATCTGGCCACAAATACCAACCTTGGGACAGATTTCAACGGCATGGCAAGAATAAGAGCTCTTTTGTCTCAGAGAGAGGTGGCCTTGAGTTCGGCCCGTGAAACTTTCGTGCTTCACATAGCGAACACCCGTACAGAGGTGCAGACCCTTTTCAATTAACTCAGAACAATCTTCATTATTGAGCATCAAATAACTACCATTTTCCAACAACTTGAACGTGGGGATGATAGCAGGAACTGGCGTGCCTTGCAACACGCAAGCCATATTTGGTCGGTGTTTGTTGCATGAACCGTGTAACTGTATGTGCCTACACATTAGTGAATGATCTGGCGTCTCAGTGCATTCCTCTCCATTCAGATAAACTTCTTGATCATCTTTGAAACATCTGTATGTGTATGGAAGCGACCAGACCTCATGAAGAAAAGCACTACCTAAAGGTTCATAACGACCTATTGGTATATATTTCATACAATTTGAAAACTTATATAAAGCAAAAGGCAGCGTTATTAAACCGTGGATAAGGCACGTTGCCAAAAAACCCGCAATCCTCTGATGATGATGTCACTGAGCATGTCATGAATGATGTAATATGTGACATCATCAGCAGTGGATTACGGGTAATAGTATCTCTAGTTTACTCCCCTATAGCTGTCTTTCTTTTAACATAAGTGTCTGTTTCCTTCCCTTATACTTACTGTTTTTGGTTCGCTTCTAGTTCGCGTACCGGCGAGCGAACTGGGAAGCGAACTAAGAGAAATAGAGGTTGGCACAGTTCCAAATATTGTACCAATTTTTTAATAACGGGGAGGTAGTTCTGAAAAGAACTTTTTTTTTTATTGTTTTTGTTGTTTTATATTTTTTTTATTATTTTTCGGAACATTTTTTTACTTTTTTTGAATTTTTCTGAAGTTTTATATTTTTTTGGGTTTTTCTTGGAGGGGGCAATGAAAACGATTCATTGTAAAGGGCTCAACAGGAGCAACAAAACAAAAAAAGAAGTATTTATTATTTTGGGCGTTTCGTACAAACTTGCATATGATAGTCAATAGCTCTGTTGATCAGAGTGATGCTTTTTTCTCCGTAGGAAATGAATCCATCGCAAAATACGCAGGTGTGTTTTACTTCACCAAATTTCATTTGTATATTTGGCACCATCTCCCTGCCCTCTGGTCCCGTTACTTCCGGTACAACAGATCTTCTGGCCATAATAGGGAGATTATCTAGGTCGTTCCGAAACTGTGCAGCACTGTAGTTGTTAGGATGCCACCTAGTCATATGGCGATGCATTGTGTAGTTTCCGAAACTGTATTTTTTCTCGGTTCCTCTGGACAGTCTATCTTGACATATAAGGCAAGTTACGTATCTTGCATTTACTTTTTTCTGACCTTTGGGAATTTTAAAAAATTGCCAAATGAAGTTTTCTTTCCGGTGAGACGTCCTGGGCTGCTCAGGCAAAAACTGCCTCTCTTCGTGCTCGTCGTCCTGTTCCTCTTCTTCTTCTTCTTGTTGAATTATAACTTGAGCAGGTGGTCCACTCTTCCTTGGATGTGGTGGAGGTGGTGGGGAAGCACCAGCTGAAGCTACTAAAGAAGCCATTGCTCAGTGATCACAAAGGGTCTTTCTCTCACAATGATGAAAGTCAGAGTGAGGAAAGAAGGAGGGATTTTCATCATTTGGGAAAAACAAGAGTTCTCAACCAATCAAAAGTGTTCATTTTAGATTATATGACCTAGTCTTACATCATTAGGAAACCAAAAGTGAAATGAACCAATGAAAAGTGTTATTACCAAGTCACATGACTTGCTGTGTTTACGTTAAGCGCTTTGCAGGGCCTCCCGGTTTGCTTCCAGAAACCTGCGCTTTGCGACTCGCTTCGCGTACCAGTTCGCTAACGTAGCACGTCATATGACGTATCACGCGACAACGTGAAACGTCATGCGGACGGGAGGCGTCACGATGTTGTTTTCTAACGCGGCACTTGCGGTAAAGAAACGTTTACCGGCTCGCGGTCTATTTCGCGGCATCAAGGTCAGCTAACGGGAAGCTTCCCGATTCGCGAAGCGGGAACGAAGAAAAAAAAATATTTAAAAAAAAAATTATTCATAAACATATAAAATATATTTTTGGATTTAAAGAAGAATACATTTTACAGCTACAGATATTAGCTGTTAAAAAACCAATGAAATTCACAGAAAAAACCATAGGTTATAGACCATATATAGTTAGGAATTAGTATTTACAAAACCTTGAAAATTCACTGAAAAAACCATAGGTTATAGACCATATATAGTTAGGAATTAGCATTTAGAAAACCTTATTTTACTCACACAAAACCATTGAAATTCCATATATAGTTAGTTGCACTAACTATATATCGCGCACCCGCAATCCACTGCTGATGATGTCACATATTACATCATTCATGACATGGTCAGTGACATCACTGATGACATCACTGATGACATCTCAATGCAATTGCCGCCCTAAGTGCGCTGGGGATGCCCAGACGTGGGTCCCAGGCACTCCACACCACTTGGAGTCAAGCTAGCCGGGCTGAAGAGAGGTGTTACCTCGAAACCGGTCCGGTCCTCGGATGCTTGATTCCGGTCTGGGAAAGATATGGCTGTTGTAGTTCGGACTGGACTGTTCCCATGGGGCAACAGGGTCAGAGCTGATTTGCATAAAGCCATTATCTGACCCAGGGTGGTGTGGAGTGCAAAAAAACGATGGATTTGGGCCCAGATCTTTTGACTGGGGGAGTGTGTGACATTGATCCACATTCAGTCCATCACTTGTTGTTTTTTGCAATTGCCGCCCTAAGTGCGCTGGGGATGCCCAGACGTGGGTCCCAGGCACTCCACACCACTTGGAGTCAAGCTAGCCGGGCTGAAGAGAGGTGTTACCTCGAAACCGGTCCGGTCCTCGGATGCTTGATTCCGGTCTGGGAAAGATATGGCTGTTGTAGTTCGGACTGGACTGTTCCCATGGGGCAACAGGGTCAGAGCTGATTTGCATAAAGCCATTATCTGACCCAGGGTGGTGTGGAGTGCAAAAAAACGATGGATTTGGGCCCAGATCTTTTGACTGGGGGAGTGTGTGACATTGATCCACATTCAGTCCATCACTTGTTGTTTTTTGCAATTGCCGCCCTAAGTGCGCTGGGGATGCCCAGACGTGGGTCCCAGGCACTCCACACCACTTGGAGTCAAGCTAGCCGGGCTGAAGAGAGGTGTTACCTCGAAACCGGTCCGGTCCTCGGATGCTTGATTCCGGTCTGGGAAAGATATGGCTGTTGTAGTTCGGACTGGACTGTTCCCATGGGGCAACAGGGTCAGAGCTGATTTGCATAAAGCCATTATCTGACCCAGGGTGGTGTGGAGTGCAAAAAAACGATGGATTTGGGCCCAGATCTTTTGACTGGGGGAGTGTGTGACATTGATCCACATTCAGTCCATCACTTGTTGTTTTTTGCAATTGCCGCCCTAAGTGCGCTGGGGATGCCCAGACGTGGGTCCCAGGCACTCCACACCACTTGGAGTCAAGCTAGCCGGGCTGAAGAGAGGTGTTACCTCGAAACCGGTCCGGTCCTCGGATGCTTGATTCCGGTCTGGGAAAGATATGGCTGTTGTAGTTCGGACTGGACTGTTCCCATGGGGCAACAGGGTCAGAGCTGATTTGCATAAAGCCATTATCTGACCCAGGGTGGTGTGGAGTGCAAAAAAACGATGGATTTGGGCCCAGATCTTTTGACTGGGGGAGTGTGTGACATTGATCCACATTCAGTCCATCACTTGTTGTTTTTTGCAATTGCCGCCCTAAGTGCGCTGGGGATGCCCAGACGTGGGTCCCAGGCACTCCACACCACTTGGAGTCAAGCTAGCCGGGCTGAAGAGAGGTGTTACCTCGAAACCGGTCCGGTCCTCGGATGCTTGATTCCGGTCTGGGAAAGATATGGCTGTTGTAGTTCGGACTGGACTGTTCCCATGGGGCAACAGGGTCAGAGCTGATTTGCATAAAGCCATTATCTGACCCAGGGTGGTGTGGAGTGCAAAAAAACGATGGATTTGGGCCCAGATCTTTTGACTGGGGGAGTGTGTGACATTGATCCACATTCAGTCCATCACTTGTTGTTTTTTGCAATTGCCGCCCTAAGTGCGCTGGGGATGCCCAGACGTGGGTCCCAGGCACTCCACGCCACTTGGAGTCAAGCTAGCCGGGCTGAAGAGAGGTGTTACCTCGAAACCGGTCCGGTCCTCGGATGCTTGATTCCGGTCTGGGAAAGATATGGCTGTTGTAGTTCGGACTGGACTGTTCCCATGGGGCAACAGGGTCAGAGCTGATTTGCATAAAGCCATTATCTGACCCAGGGTGGTGTGGAGTGCAAAAAAACGATGGATTTGGGCCCAGATCTTTTGACTGGGGGAGTGTGTGACATTGATCCACATTCAGTCCATCACTTGTTGTTTTTTGCAATTGCCGCCCTAAGTGCCCTGGGGATGCCCAGACGTGGGTCCCAGGCACTCCACACCACTTGGAGTCAAGCTAGCCGGGCTGAAGAGAGGTGTTACCTCGAAACCGGTCCGGTCCTCGGATGCTTGATTCCGGTCTGGGAAAGATATGGCTGTTGTAGTTCGGACTGGACTGTTCCCATGGGGCAACAGGGTCAGAGCTGATTTGCATAAAGCCATTATCTGACCCAGGGTGGTGTGGAGTGCAAAAAAACGATGGATTTGGGCCCAGATCTTTTGACTGGGGGAGTGTGTGACATTGATCCACATTCAGTCCATCACTTGTTGTTTTTTGCAATGGCCGCCCTAAGTGCGCTGGGGATGCCCAGACGTGGGTCCCAGGCACTCCACACCACTTGGAGTCAAGCTAGCCGGGCTGAAGAGAGGTGTTACCTCGAAACCGGTCCGGTCCTCGGATGCTTGATTCCGGTCTGGGAAAGATATGGCTGTTGTAGTTCGGACTGGACTGTTCCCATGGGGCAACAGGGTCAGAGCTGATTTGCATAAAGCCATTATCTGACCCAGGGTGGTGTGGAGTGCAAAAAAACGATGGATTTGGGCCCAGATCTTTTGACTGGGGGAGTGTGTGACATTGATCCACATTCAGTCCATCACTTGTTGTTTTTTGCAATTGCCGCCCTAAGTGCGCTGGGGATGCCCAGACGTGGGTCCCAGGCACTCCACACCACTTGGAGTCAAGCTAGCCGGGCTGAAGAGAGGTGTTACCTCGAAACCGGTCCGGTCCTCGGATGCTTGATTCCGGTCTGGGAAAGATATGGCTGTTGTAGTTCGGACTGGACTGTTCCCATGGGGCAACAGGGTCAGAGCTGATTTGCATAAAGCCATTATCTGACCCAGGGTGGTGTGGAGTGCAAAAAAACGATGGATTTGGGCCCAGATCTTTTGACTGGGGGAGTGTGTGACATTGATCCACATTCAGTCCATCACTTGTTGTTTTTTGCAATTGCCGCCCTAAGTGCGCTGGGGATGCCCAGACGTGGGTCCCAGGCACTCCACACCACTTGGAGTCAAGCTAGCCGGGCTGAAGAGAGGTGTTACCTCGAAACCGGTCCGGTCCTCGGATGCTTGATTCCGGTCTGGGAAAGATATGGCTGTTGTAGTTCGGACTGGACTGTTCCCATGGGGCAACAGGGTCAGAGCTGATTTGCATAAAGCCATTATCTGACCCAGGGTGGTGTGGAGTGCAAAAAAACGATGGATTTGGGCCCAGATCTTTTGACTGGGGGAGTGTGTGACATTGATCCACATTCAGTCCATCACTTGTTGTTTTTTGCAATTGCCGCCCTAAGTGCGCTGGGGATGCCCAGACGTGGGTCCCAGGCACTCCACACCACTTGGAGTCAAGCTAGCCGGGCTGAAGAGAGGTGTTACCTCGAAACCGGTCCGGTCCTCGGATGCTTGATTCCGGTCTGGGAAAGATATGGCTGTTGTAGTTCGGACTGGACTGTTCCCATGGGGCAACAGGGTCAGAGCTGATTTGCATAAAGCCATTATCTGACCCAGGGTGGTGTGGAGTGCAAAAAAACGATGGATTTGGGCCCAGATCTTTTGACTGGGGGAGTGTGTGACATTGATCCACATTCAGTCCATCACTTGTTGTTTTTTGCAGACATCTCAAATGACATCACTGATGACATCACTGATGACATCTCATTTGACATCAATGACCACATCACTGATGATATCATTCATGTGACAATACAATGCATCTCCTCACATTTTAATATAACCTCTGTTTCACCAAGTGTTAAAAAGAGAGTATAATTTTTGAAACCATTGACACACCAATACTAGTTACTACATACGCACTCACTGATTGCTACGTCTACACACACCTTCACTCATTCACCCATACAATCATTCATACATACAATCACTCATCTTTACAACACTATCATATGCACTCATACACCTATACAGACACTCACAGTCTGCCACTCATCCATGGAGTTACTCACACACCTAGTCAGTCCTGTAAAGAATCAATGACACTTCCATTTTCTTGTCTATACAGTTAAACATAGAGCACCTTACATTTTCAAACATATACTAACACATACTTACCTTCTTATACAATCATTGATACAAGTACAGATTGAACTGCACAGAGTCACACACCTCCCAGCTAGCCACACACACACTCAGTCTCCCATACAAATACTTGGGCAATCAATCAATAACCCATATAGTTACTCATATAGCTACTGATCAACACATGCAGCAGTTTACAGAACAACAGACATAATGATGCACAAATTAAGACAGTTTAGTCACTAACCCATGCAGTCAGTGAGACACATTTAATCACTCACTCATACAGTCAGTCATGCACCTACTAAATCCTTCGTCCAGACACTTACACATCCACTCATTCTTCAATATGTAAGACATATTTAAACTTTATAGAAACAAAAAATCACTGGATGTTGTTATCAGTGATGTCACTGACCATGTCATGAATGATGTAATATGTGACATCATCAGCAGTGGATTGCGGGTGCGCGATATATAGTTAGTGCAACTAACTATATATGGAATTTCAATGGTTTTGTGTGAGTAAAATAAGGTTTTCTAAATGCTAATTCCTAACTATATATGGTCTATAACCCATGGTTTTTTCAGTGAATATATATATATGTATATATATTACCTACTGGCGGTCGCCAGTAGGTATATATAGTTAGGATTTTTTCTCTATGGGATTTTTGAAAATTCTATGTCTAATAACTTTGGCGTTTGCGGACGGAATTGGCTGAAATTTTGTTTCTGAGCAGCCCCTGAAAATTTGGGGGGGTTTCGTCAAGGGGGGGCCGAGAAAAAAGGGGGGTCCCAAAACGCGTTTTTCCCATGTTAATTTCCATAGGGCGGTTGGCCTCACTTTTAGCCCGAACGGCTGAATGGATTTGCAAGAAACTTGGCAAAATTGTAGGGACTGGTAGCCCGATGTGCCTTTGCTAGGTCTCAATATATGTGCTCCAGTGGATTTTGAGAAATTAACGTTCAAAAAAAGATATATATCTGTAACAGCGCTCCGGGCAGCGATCCGGTTCGCGTACTTTTCGCGTTACGGAGCATTGCGATGCGAAGCTGATTGGCTCTCCGGTGTCTGTAAACATTCCAAACAGTCCGTAGCGGCCGCCATCTTGTCTCTCGGTAGGATCGAGAGACAAGAGGAGGCCAAAGCGAAGGGGGGGCATAGTAGATCCTCCCTGACCCCCTAGGTTTGATGTGGAGGATGATGAGGTGCGCCCGGTACGCGTAACGGAAAGCGGACTGGGGAGCGTACTGCAAGGAAACAAGAATGATTGACTTTTAACTTATTGTATGTTTATAGACTTTTTTTTTTTTTTTTTTTTTTTTGCTGAGTGACGTCTCGGCCTATCTCCACGGGATGCAGTCCCTACCATCTCGGCGTTTAAGCCCAGGGGGACCGGTAGTGTGGGAGAGATAACGTCTGTTAACGTTCGATTCGAAGGAAATCAGGAAGTGTTGATAAACATTGTCTGCGCCATCTTGCCTTTTTTCAAATGCCACACTTTTGTCGTGCACGGCAGCCATTTTAGATGCCTTGACCAGACCCACTCTCTGCACGCTGTCGATCCTTAGCATGGCTCCCCACCCTCGCAAGCATCTCCCCCAGGCACTGGTCACCCCCGCTCTCTGTCTTATGCATGGGCAATAAACCTCCCCCCATCTGCGCTGCTCTTCCTTGAGAATCACACCCTGTGCCCGCCCGACACCTCCCTTTCGCCCTATTCACTACCGCACCCTCTGACACTCCCCTTCCTCTGTGTCCGATTGTCCAGGCCAGTCCCAGGCTAGCACCTAGCCATGCAGATGTAGTTTATGGCCCCAGCTGTAAAGAATCACCCCTCTTCAAAGGAGTTACAGTAGATCAAGGCCCCCACCCGATGAGATCCGTCACACCACACGCGTTCCTACTATCTGAAAACCATCCTGTATTGTGATTGGGGAGGGGACCGAGCCTGAAGCGGAAGATTCCAGGGATGTTTTATAAACAAGTCACATGACCTGTTATGCGGCATAGGGCTATAAAAAGCGTAGAAAATCCGTTGGCACGTGAGGCGGCGTCAGTAGTGGACCGATGTGCGAATAGGCCGAAGGCAGCACAACGCGCCAAGATCCGGATGGCACCGAGGTGGTGTCCAGCAAGTTGCCGCACTGGTGTGGCCATCCTACAATGCTGCGCCGAAAGTCGGCGTGGGGCGCCCCGTTGGCCTGTGAGTTTGCGTCAGTCAGTGGGGGCTGTTTGAGGATCTGACTGCATTGGAAAGCAATGTGATGCTGTGCGTCGCCCCCAAGATGAGGCGGCGTCAGTAGCGGACCGATGTGCGAATAGGCCGAAGGCAGCACAACGCGCCAAGATCCGGATGGCACCGAGGTGGTGTCCAGCAAGTTGCCGCACTGGTGTGGCCATCCTACAATGCTGCGCCGAAAGTCGGCGTGGGGCGCCCCGTTGGCCTGTGAGTTCGCGTCAGTCAGTGAGGGGCTGTTTGAGGATCTGACTGCATTGGAAAGCAATGTGATGCTGTGCGTCGCCCCCAAGATGAGGCGGCGTCAGTAGCGGACCGATGTGCGAATAGGCCGAAGGCAGCACAACGCGCCAAGATCCGGATGGCACCGAGGTGGTGTCCAGCAAGTTGCCGCACTGGTGTGGCCATCCTACAATGCTGCGCCGAAAGACGGCGTGGGGCGCCCCGTTGGCCTGTGAGTTCGCGTCAGTCAGTGGGGGCTGTTTGAGGATCTGACTGCATTGGAAAGCAATGTGATGCTGTGCGTCACCCCCAAGATGGAGGTTCCTCGGCTGCAGTGGGGCGCCCCATGGTGTTTCACTTGCCATGCAGCTGAGTTGCGTGCGCACTTGCGGCGAATAGGCCGAAGGCAGCACAACGCGCCGAGATCTGGATGGCACCGAGGTGGTGTCCAGCAAGTTGCCGCACTGGTGTGGCCATCCTACAATGCTGCGCCGAAAGTCGGCGTGGGGCGCCCCTTTGGCCTGTGAGGTGGCGTCAGTAGCGGACCGATGTGTGAATAGGCCGGAACCAGCACAAGGCGTCAAGATCCGGATGGCACCGAGGTGGTGTCATAGTTGAGAGTTCTGAGAAGCGGGGGGGAGGCGGCGCAAACGAGTCTCTCCCTCCATGTGGAGGCACTTCATCTGCAGTGGGGCGCCGACATCAGGATGGCACCGAGGTGGTGTCTAGCAAGTTGCCGCACTGGTGTGTGTTGAAAAGATGAAAGATCCTCAGCAAGTCTATGTTACTTCAATGGAGCGCCGTCTAGCTGAGTTTAGCCCGCTCTTGCTGCTACAGCGACAGGCGGCTGCAACAGGACTCTCAAAATGGTGGCCTGTTCTTTGGATTTGAGCCTGGTCCACTAAAATGGCCCTGGGACACCTTAGAACTCGGACGCTTGAATTTTTTTTCCTTTCCTCTACATGCAAAAAAGGTAAATGCCCGGTACGTTACCTGCCTCATCTGCCACGATGTACTCTCCAGAGGAACCGAAAAAAAATATAGTTATGGTAATTGTGGCAAATAAATTTCATGTGGACAGATGAGTGTTACTCTAATAAATACAGCATATGAACATCATCATAGTCGATGGTTGGTGGAGACATTTTGACTATATCCTGGACCTGCCCGTCCTCGCCCAAAATGGCGCCGGAATAAATGGGACTCGTAACTCCTTGTTGTGTACTGGTTGCACAACCTTGATATCACGAGATACGTATGCAGTTTTGAAGCACATGGCGGGCGGGGACGAGAATTGATTGAATATTTCGACATCCCTATTGATATTAAGTTCTGATGTGTTATTGATTACTGTACTATTGAAAGTTCGAATTAACGTCACCCATGGTACTTGCCCGCAAATGTATATCTAGATAATTTTATTGTAACTGGCCCTGTCGTTTTTTAATTATAAACTGTACGTCCACCGATTTCGCAACTGTTAGACACCATAGTTCTTGCAACCTAATGGCCCGCTCGTTACGTTCCTCTACAGTGTAAATGTCTCCTCATCATATACGATTACAGTTTGCTCCGTGGCCGGCCCACGTGGTTATAGGCCCGTATTTGTATACTGACATTTTCACAATAAAGGTTTTTAAAAGAAAACATGGTAGTAGTATTTACATTGGTAAAGTTTTTAATAATAGTCACTGTTTTCGAATCAGTAAAAGGCAAGTGAAATAAAGCAGTCCAATTACATGAAGGGTAAAAGGTATAATACGCAGGTACGCAGTAAAGATAAATGGTCAAGGGCTGTTGTGTTTTCTACTCCTGCAACATAAAGTGATCGATAAGAATCTGATATTCAGGCGTATCGGCGACTAAGACAGCAGGCCGAGCCTCTTTTGCTCAACGGCTCCGTCATGGGTCGAAGAAACGCCCTTTTTCTCGAAAAAGGAATATATTTTACTTGCAGGACAGTTGTAAATTTTCCGGGAAAGTACATTAGCCTGGAACATTATAACATATATGTTTAAGAAAAAATAATGTTCGAAAGTAATAAAAAGTGTAATTTTTAGGTCATATGACCAAGCCTTTCATCATTAGAATAAGAAAAGTAAAATGAACCAATGAAAAGTTTTATTAACAAGTCACATGACCTGTTATGCTTACGTTACGCGCTGCGCGCCGCGCCCCGGATCGCTTCCGGGAAGCTGCGCTTCGCGCATCGGAGCACTTCCGGATGCGCTAACGCGGCGCGTCATATGACGCATTACGCGACAACGCAGGTCCAGAATATAGTCAAAATGTCTCCACCAACCAGCGGTCGGAACACAACCCCTTTCAGCAGGCTAAATAGTTCTGTTAAATGACAACAGAAGGGACAGGCAACAAGAACCATCAGTCAAAGAGGGGAGGGCAAGTTCTTCTCTACCGGGTCACGTTGGGGCGCTACCGGAACTGATCGAATTGGTAGTCTACAGTGTTTCTGGATGTTTCAGACTGAAGCTGGCGTCAGCATGAGAGCACCACCATCTCGTAGCTCCGTCTTGGCCATTCCACGAGCAATCATGGCAGCCGGTCCCCACCAGAAGCCTGCGGGAGTCGGGGGCCCCCAAGACTTTTGTAGAATCTTCAAGGCTGAGGGGACGCTTTCGAGAATGGAGCCCAAGCCCTAGCAGACAAGCGTCCGAGTTCCAAGGTGTCGCAGGGCCATTTTAGTGGACCACGCCCAAATCTGAAGAGCCGGCCGCCATTTTGAGAGTCCTGTGGCAGCCGCCTATCGCTGCACCGCAAGAGCGGGAGCAACTCAACTACATGGTGAGTGAAACGCTGTAGTCGCAAGAGCGGGCGGTAAACAGCTGAATAGCGGAAGAGGCACAGTGTAGCAAAAGCGGGCGGAATGGCAACTGAAACGGTAAAGGGGCGCCCCACTACAGCGTGTCTTCAGGTCAAACGGATTGTGGGACAAGGTCCAGAATGGAAGAGTCACCAAAAGGCAAAAAGTTCCGCTTAACCCCGGGAGCCGGCCACCTATGTCGGGGGCGATCTCAGGCCACACCAGGGCAACACGACTTGGGGAGGGGGCCGGAGCCAAGCGCCCCCTCCGAGTCCGCACCATCACACCGTCCCTCGGGGGCCTCCGTCAAGCGTTTCAGGGAGGCACCGCATCACATT